>NC_135539.1:56454942-56767094 GCF_045843805.1 Urocitellus parryii
AAAGATAAATTAAAAAGACCAAGAACCAACATTTGGCTCCTGCCCTCTGAGTTAGTCTAAACCCAGGGAACAGGGAACTTCTCTAAGGAGCTTTGAAACTCTGGGCCACATAACCTCCCACTCAGGGAGATTAATGAGACCACTGGAGAACAGAAAACCAATTGATACACTTACTATGAAGAGGAGGGTTATAGAAGGAAGACATTCCTGATTCTTCCAATAGAAGGCACATGGTCAGCAAGACCTGGTCCATCTAGCACAAATGGCACTAGCAGAACTAAAAAAAAAATGCTCTCAAGATCCTCCAAGAGTGACTCTCATGAAAACTCAGCTAACTCATAATAATAGATAGAAACAATTGTCAGTTTGGCTTGCTTCATCTTAAACACCTAGGAAAAACTGTTAAAACCAAAACATCCATTCCTGGGAACTTAAAAGATAAATAATAACAGTTAATATAACTTAAGATATACACTTTTGTTAGCCCACAAAAATAAGTATGACTGGAGGCTGTAAAGAGAGATTCTTAGGAAGGAATGCCTAATAACTATCAAGTGAAATTGCCAATTCAGAAGTTTTGGTCAGTTTAAGGCCTATAGATCTTCCTAACCTCCTATATAGGCAGGATCAATATTTGCTAATATGATTATTATTAATATTAAATTTCTTATAACTCTAAGGATATTAAAGATTTACATTCCTATATAAGAGCCTTGTTCACTCTGCCCTTATTATGGGGATGGCTTCTTAGTCTTCACATGTCCTGGTGAGAAAAAAATTAACTTCTGTCATCTTTATGATATTCATTGACATGTTCCAGAGGCTACAATATTTGTTCAGCACTCATGTTTTTTTTGTTGTTGTTGTTGTTTCTCTCTCATAGAAGCACCCATTCACAGAGGACTTTACAACCTGTTCTTCCCCATCCAGACTTCAATCTGATCTGAACTCCAAAACTGTTTGCTCCACTCCACATTGCCCCCTCTCAGCTCTGAAGAAGCCAGAACAGTCTGTAGCTTCCCCACCTACCCCACTTTTTTGGCAAAAGAAAGTAGTTCTTAAATTAGAAGGGGGGAAAATGAAGCCATAAATAGACAGACAGTCAATATAAATAGATAAATTGAGTCAGGTTGGATCAGGGAGGCGAGTTTTGAGTGAGTACAGGAAGTTAGGGACTGTCATGTGAGGAATTAAAATTCCATCAGAGCTCTTTCTCCACCCTATCAAAGATTTAAAGGGACACATAAGACAAGGGGGGAATGATGAACCTACCTTAATTCCATCTCAAGATTGGGAGCCATCTCATCACAAAGTCATAAAAAGTTAACTTCTGTTTTACTATAAATTACTGCAGTTTCTAACTTGTTTGGAATTCCTGCCTGTACATTAACTCATCCATGCCTGGCTTTCTCTGACCACATAACAACCCTCTCTAGAACCTCAGTGGCACCTCCTAAATCCTGGCTCCCCCTGACCAGATAACAACCCTCTCTGAAACCTTAGGGGTACCTCAAAAATTGTGATGTTGGGATCTGAATTTACTTGCTACCATGAAATACCATGTCAAGCAGATCATTAACCTACTCTCTGCCTTTGTATTATGCTTATCAAAATCCTGTTATCTGCAAGTCCTCAAAACACCCCCCTTTGTAAAGTTTTGTACTATAAAATCTTGTTCCTAGAAAACTGGGGTGCTGGTCTCTAGCCCGCATTAGGGGAGACAGTTGCTGCTCAGCTCACAAATACAAGCTTGCTTTAGTTTGATATAAATTGGAGTTAGTGGTCTTTTCTTTGAGTCGGGGTTTAGCACTTCATTCTTTTATTCTTCTGTGATTCTTTTCCCATCCATAAACAATTAAAATTACTTGAATTATTTTTTTCTGTAAACCAATATTTTTCTTGACATCAATTGACTCATGGTAGGTTAGAATGTCTTAGATGGTAATAACTTTTTGTTAATAAGTAACCTTATGAGAATATTACCTACCAGATGTTTTGTTTATATAGATGTTAACTAGTTATTTGTGTTCAAATTATGTACCTGTAACATTCTTACAATGAAAGAATTGACTGTACATTTTAGCCTGTATTAAAAATTAGTGTTGAGGGCTGGAGTTATGGCTCACTGGTAGAGCACTTTCCTCCTACATGGAGGCACTGGGTTTAATCTTCAGTCCCACATAAAAATAAGTAAACAAAATAAAATTATTTATTTTAAATAAAATAAACTACTAAGTGCTAAATAAAATTTAATATTTAAAAATAGTATTAAAATAATGTGATGACATTAGAGTTAATTTTTTATTAATATTTTCTTCCAGATTATTTTGTGTGTAGCACACATGTATTTTTAAGAATTATTAAATTCAGATTATTTATTTACAATTTCACTTTATTTTTCAATTACATCATATAGATATTTTCCATGTCATTAAATAATCTTTTTAGCTTTAATCCAGAGTAGACACAGAATAGCTTAGTGTGCCATGAGGACAGATAGCATGTGATTTCATTCTGACTCTGCTCCTTACTACCAATTTTACTTAACCAATTTGTGTTCCTCTTTGCTTTGGCTTTGAAATGGGGATTATAATACCACCTACTTCACAGGGAATAGTAGAATTGCATGAGTCAGTCCATAAAGTGCTTAGAACACTGTGCATGCAGCTCAATCAACAACCAATATCATTACTTCTTTGATTTATGTAACCTTTTAAATTGAATATTCAGTTGAATCCAAGGTTAAAAATATCAACTACTTTAACTTTTTTTTAAACACATTATTTCATTGCAGCAAGGAGCATGGCTGTCACATTTTCTGTCACATCCCCGGGGGAGGAGAAAGTTTTTTTTTACATAATCATTTTTTTATTCGTTGTTCACAACATTACAAAGCTCTTGACATATCATATTTCATACATTAGATTGAAGTGGGTTATGAACTCCCAATTTTACCCCAAATGCAGATTGCAGAATCACGTTGGTTACACATCCACAATTTTACATAATGCCCTATTAGTAATTGTATTCTGCTACCTTTCCTATCCCCTACTATCCCCCTCCCCTTTCCTCACATCTCTCTCTACCCCATCTACTGTAATTCATTTCTCTCCTTGTTTATTTTCCCATTCCCCTCACAACCTCTTATATGTAATTTTGTATAGCAATGAGGGTCTCCCTTCATTTCCATGCAATTTCCCTTTTCTCTCCCTTTCCCTCCCATCTCATGTCTCTGTTTAATGTTAATCTTTTCTTCCTCCTCTTTCTCCCTGCTCTGTTCATAGTTGCTCTCATTATCAAAGAAGACATTTGGTATTTGTTTTTTAGGGATTGGCTAGCTTCACTAAGCATAATCTGCACTATGGCCATCCATTTCCCTGCAAATTCCATGATTTTGTCATTTTTTAGTGCTGCGTAATATTCCATGGTGTATATATGCCACATTTTTTTATCCATTCATCTATTGAAGGGCATCAAAAAGTTAATCAACAACAACAAAACAAATAAACCAATCAACAAATGGGCCAAGGACCTGAACAGACACTTCTCAGAAGAGGATATACAATCAATCAACAAATACACACAAAAATGTTCACCTTTGCTACCAATCAGAGAAATGCTACTCTAAGATACCATCTCACTCCAGTAAGAATGGCAGCCATTATGAGGTCAAACAACAACAAGTTCTGGTGAGGATGCAGAGAAAAAGGTACACTCATACATTGCTGGTGGGACTGCAAATTGGTGCAGCCAATTTGGACAGCAGTATGGGGATTCCTTGGAAAACTGGGGATGGAACCACCATTTGACCCAGCTATTCCTCTTCTTGGACTATACCCAAAAGACCTAAAAATGGCATACTACAGGGACACAGCCACATCAATGTTTATAGCAGCACAATTTCACAATAGCTAGACTGTGGAGCCAACCTAGATGCCCTTCAATGGAGGAATGGATAAAAAAATGTAGCATTTATACACAATGAAATATTACTCAGCACTAAAAAATAACAAGATCATGTCATTTTCAGGGAAATTGATGGCATTAGAGCAGATTATGCTAAGAGAAGTTAGCCAATCCCAAAAAAACAAATGCCGAATGTCTTCTCTGATATAAGGGAGGTGACTCAAAATGGGGTAGAGAGGAAGAGTATAAGAAGAAAATTACCTCTAGATAGGGAAAAGAGGTGGGAGGTAAATGGAGAGAGAAGGGGAATTGCATGAAAGATGGAAGGAGACCCTCATTGTTATACAGAATACACGTATGATGATGTGAGGAAAAAAAAACACACTTCTTTTTTTTCACATTAAATTGAGTAAAGAGAAGTGATGGGAGGGGAAGGAGGGGAAGGGGGGAATGGAAGGACAGCAGAATAAAATAGACTTTAGTATTTCTGTGGGTATATATGTGATTGCATAACCAATGTAATTCTGCAAACTGTACACTCAGAAAAATGAGAAATTATATCCCATCTGATTCAAATGTATGATATGTCAAGATCATTGTACTTTCATGGGTAATTAATTAAAACAAATTTTTAAAAAGATAGAAAAAAATAGGTGACAACATAAAGTACTGGGTAAGCTGATAAAGCATTCAAAGAGATTTCCTACTAGGAGCTCAGAGATAAAATAGACAACCAGGATTGCAGATGGTCAGCCTGTGAGAGACCTTATCAAGTTAACACCTTCCTCCTGGACAGATGGCAAAGGGCTTATAGAATCTCAGCTTTGAGGCTTTTTATGATTGTGTGCACACACATGTGTAACTGGTGAAGAGTAGGGTGTATGTACATCTGCTGAAGAGTGTAAGCCTGTCACCCTGTATGAAAAAATGCTTGCATTCCTCTCCAGGCTGTGCTGAAAACTCGAGCTGTGAAGTTTGGATTGAAAATATCCCCTACCTGAAACAATTAAGAAGCCCTACTTTTACCTAAACTAAGGTCTAAATTTTCCTATTAAAATGAAACATAAACAGAGGGAGGGCTGGTGCTGTAGTTCAGTGGCAGAGCACTTACCTTGCATGTGTGAGGCACTAGATTTGATCCTCAGCACCACATAAAAATAAACAAATAAAATAAAGACATTCTGTCCATCTACAACTACAAAAAAAAAGAAACATAACAAAGAAACAAACAATACCACCACCAAAACAAAACAAAACAAAAATGCTAAGAAACACCAGAAATAGTTAGAGGTCAATTTATTTGGTAAGAATATATTAAATTTAATTTGTATATTTGCTCCTTGAAAACTGGATAATTGAGTTCTTTAGTTGCAAATATATTTGTTTAAAGAATAAAATTAACTTAAACATTACTATTTGTAAGAATTGAAAAGATTCCCTTTTATGCTTTGTTTTTCTATGTCTTTTTAAAAACTACAAATTTCTACTTAATCCTGGTTTATCTCTAAAAGAAATAAGAATTTATCTAAGGGTATTTAGCTGCAGAATAACACCAGAGTTAGCATAGCACTTCCATGTCAAAAGTACTGGTTTCCTTTTACAAAAAAAAAAAAAAAAAATATATATATATATATATATATATATATTTAATATATATTTATTTATTTATATATATTTCCTTTTACAAAAAAATATATATAATAAATATATATTTAATAAATATATAAAATATATATATAAAATATATATATTTAATAAATATATATATATATATTCTTCAGTTACTCTCCCTGAGGATGATCAGAAATGGGTTTTTTCTTGTTTTTAAACACTGTGCACACAATAAGAAAGCCAGCAATTTTGCAGTCTAAATGCTGGAGGAAGCTGCCACAGGGAGCTCAGAGTTGTTAGACCTTGGTTTAGATAAAAGAAGGGCATAATCAAATTATCTCAAGTAGGTCAATGGGAGATGGAGTAAAATACAGAGACATTTTCAAGTAAAGCTGGAAGAGGGACATATTTATGTCATCAGATCACAGAGCAAGGACCAGATCTGGAAAAATGACCCATACATTGTCTAGGAAAGGTGTGACATAGATTAAACAATGGTACACAGTAGCTACTGAGTCATGATGACTAGAATAATGTCAAATTTATAAAAGATTATATAATTTAACTCTCTTAGTAGACTCAAAGGGATCACCTTAATTACTAATATAAACTTTTAAAAAAATGTTTTGCTAAGTTACAAGTTCAGGCCCCCCCAGCAACATCATTATAACCTAAAGAAACTTTTATTGTGGAAAACTTAGCAAATAAAAAAACTGATTTTTCTCAAATCATAGTAACCCAAAGGGCACGTTAGTGTCCCGCGACTTTAAAAGTAGTCATTTTTCATTCAAGAAGTATATTTTGAGCATATACTAAAGTCAAAATGGTCTCCTGGGAACTCAGAATACAGTAAAAAAAAATTAACACATTTCTGTTCCTCTTGAAAATTTGCTTTCCATAGAAAGAGAGTGCACAAAAAGAAAAAAAGAATGAGTGATCATATAGAATGTTGTGGGACACATGTATGTTAGAGAGACAAGGAGTAAAGGTTTGGGAAAACCTCACTGGGAAGGGGATCCCTCCCCAAGATTTGAAGAAATGAAGAAAGCTAGCCACAATGATTGTAGAAAACAGCCTTCCCATCAGGGAGCCAAGCCCTGAGTCGTGGGAAGACCAGAGAAGTCACCATGAGAGGAAAGAGTGACCCAGGTAAAAAGCATAGAAAAGAGGCATAGTGACAAACATGGCTCTGATTATATTCCACCTAGGTCCCCACTAGCCTCCTTGCGTAAGTTGGCTGTTACTTTGAAGTAGATGGTAAACTCCTGAAGGGTATTGAGAACAGATTGCATGATCTAATGGGACCCAGATCCTGGAGAAGAGGACAGATGCTGAAGAATAATTGTGGGGAGGAAAGCTACAAGGAGAATTCAGACTCTGGAGGGGAGAAGGACAGGTGCTGAAGAGAGGAATCCTGAAGGAAAGTTTCATGGAAGGCCCAGATCCTGGAGGAGAGTAGGACAGGCAGTGAAGAGAGGAATCATGGGGAGGGAAGCTACATGGAGGGCCCAGAGCCTGGAGAGGAGGAGGACAAGGTGCTAAAGGGAGGAATCATGGGGAGGGAAACTACATGTTGAAGAAAGTCCCAGAAATCCAAAAGAGAGTAATACTGCAAACCACAAAAGATAAAGCCTGAGCACTCAGGTGTCATGTGTTGGTCAGTGAGTGACAGAAATGAAAGGTATGTGACAAAATCTAATGTTGGGTATTTCTTGGGGGAGACAGATATTTACAAACTGTTCTGGGGTAAAAATAACACTGCCTTTAGTGGAAATTTTTACAAGCAGGTTAATTAAGGCACCTATGATTTTCACATTCAAGTCTAGCTATATGAATTAATCAAGGAATTGTTTCCAATATATCTGGCATTTTAAATATGTGGGTATTTTTGAAAGGTTTAATCAAGCTCAAAAATTAATTTTCATATTTTCAAAAATCAAAAGCACATCATGGATTGAAATTATCCTTTTTAGTCATAAACATTTGCTTCTCCAAGTCCTTTAGTAAGTCTCAGTGTAGTGTTTTCTTCTCGTTGCCCTCACCTAGGACTACAACTCTCAGCAAACTGTTTTCATGCTGCCCACATTTGGAGAAATCTGGGGAAAGAGCTAATCTATCATTCCTTTACATGGACCTGGAAAAGTGAAAGAGCCTTCTTAGTGTCAGTTCCACAAACGTACATAGGTGTGACAAAACTCCACTGCTAACCTGTCCAGTGCCTGTTTTCCCCAGGACACAGTGACTTATGTCTCCTATTTTGCCTCTAAATCTGCAATTGGGCTCTTCCCTCACAGTTCTGTGCCAAACGAGGCCCCAGGAGGAAAGCTCTTTGTTATATCTCTTCATCCTGTGGCTAGGTGATTTTCAGAAACATGGCTCTGCAGAGGTTGCAATCCCTGGGATTTGTGCTCAGGGAGATGCCCTGGTGAGAGCAGCTTGGGCTTCTGTGCCAGGACAGAGCCCAGAAGTCATGCCATCATCACCCTCCTGTAGCAGTGTGTGTGGCTTTACTATAGAGAGTGGGACCCTATCTGCAGCATCTCAGGCCTGAAGCCTTCTTCCTTTTCCACCTTCCCCTCTCCCTGGATCCTGTACTATCTCATGGCCTCTCAAAAGGAAGATTTGTATATTTATCTCGAAGACCTGTCAGGAAGGGCTGAGTCCTTAGGGGAAAATGGCTTCTCTTCCTGTTGGGGTGAGCATTCATTTCCAGCCTTCCTGCAGAGTCCTCTCCCTTTGGTTTTCAGGGATGACTCTTTATACCAGAAGAAATGGAATTTAGCTTCTGATTCCTGTTCAACTTCCTTGTTTTACACACATGCTGTGGTACTAACCTCACTAAATTTGGGGGGAAATTAATTACTGCTCATGCAGTCAGCCCTACCCCTGCCCCAAGTAAGAGGTCATTGATACAGGCACAGGCATGTGCAAGTGGCTGTTGGTGGCTCACCGGGGGCTGTGAAGCCAGAATTAGACAGGTAGTCAGTATAGATAGGTAAATAGAGTCAGATAAAGGAGGTCAATTTTGAGTGAGTCAGGGAAGTTGGAGACTGTCCCCTGAAGGATTGAAATGTTAATTCCTTTGGAGTCCTTCCTCCAACCTGTTGCCGAGGTAATCTGTCTCAAGAATTGCCCCTTCCTACAGGTAGCTATAAAGTTGTTAATTAATGTGTTCTGGGCTGCCCTATCTTGCCCTTACCCCTTCAGCCCACTTATTTCCCACCTTTTGGCCATCCCACCTAGCAGTTCCTAGGCCCAATTAAATGCCCAGTCACACAAACAGGAAGGAGAAAGATAACTGGAAGAGGACAGGAGAACAAAGGAAGCCTAGGGCATATAAGAAGAGCAGAACACTTCACTTTGGGGGATACCAGAGCCAGCTATGCCCCCCTTCTTTCTCCTGGAAGAAGTCTATGCTACTCCCCTTTGAATAAACTTTGCTTTATGTGCTTGCATTGGCAGGCTTCTCTGATATTCAAACTTCAACATGTGAGGAAGCAGAACTCGTCACTGATAAACAGCAGTATCAGCTACTGTTGGTGATGCCCCAGACTGACAGGGTTGAGGAGGGTTTCAAGCAGCTGCTGGGACCCTGCTGTGCATTCCAGCATTGTAGCCTGTCTGAGCACTGGGCATTAAAGGTGGCGTGGAAGTGATGGAGTAAAGAAGGTACAGATATCTGTGTGGGGACTTCTCTTAGCATCCTGGACAATTGTCTGCCCACTGTGAAGGAGGTGCTTTATCCATGGCAGTTGCAGAAGAACTTAGCTCTCAAAACACTTCTATTAATGAAGTGTGAACAAATTTTATTTGACCAGATTGTCATTTGTTCAACCAAGTGCTACAGCTCTTCCACCCACATAGCATCCTCAAGGTAATTCCTGTGGCAAGAGAGTGAGCAGAGCTAGTCCTGGGTCAAACTGAGGGTAAGTCTCACCATGGAACGAGTCACTTTAAGGCCACTGTTTGTTGCACTGTTGTCTCTTGTCTTCCAGGAGGCCTTGGCACACGACTCCTTACACTTCCAGATCCTGATACTCTGGAGATGTAGTCCCTTTTGTATGGGCACACATAATTGGATCAGGTCAGGTCAGAAATTCTCTCTTACAGTGAACCTAACCCTGGACTAACAGCCACTCATGTGTGGATTCTGTCCACAATCTCTGGGAAATTACTACACAAGATGTGCTCACTAGGGACAGAATTTGGACAGGCAGCTATCATTGATAGAAGATCCTGTTGGGTAGGTAAGATGAAAGCTGATTCAAAGGAAATAAAAGGTTAATACTTCCTCCTCATCTGTGGCCAAGGTCACCTGCATCCAGGAAATTGTCCCCCCCCACCCCAGCAAGAAATTGTCAATGAGTACTCCCCAGGGATGGCTCAATTTCTGCCTTTCTGGGCTGTTAATGGAAAATAGGGAGAAGTATCCTGGATCTCTCCCTCCAGCCTTTTGGCCCCAAGAGTGGGATGGGAGTAGGGGGCATGAGAAGAAAGAAACCTAGAAACTAAAGAGGACAAGATTCACTCTGTCCCTTCCATACCAACTCTGGATACCCTTCGCCTTCTGGAAAAGTCTGTGTCTGTTCTAACCATAAAAAAAAAAAACCTTTCTTTTCTGCACTATGCTCTAATGTTTCTTGTGTGTTTGTGTTCAACATGTGAGAAAAAACAGAAACTGATTTCCAAGAATGGTATCAGAACCATGTTAGTATTCCACCTACCATATCATTACATACCTCACATCAAGTTTTAATCAATTTGAAGGGTTAAAACAGATTTAACTGTCATGACCTAGTAAAATATTTTTCTTAGCTTCTTATGTCTGTGTGTATGCAAATTGGACTTGAGTGTGAAGAGAAGTGTGGCCCAGAAAAGTAGACAGCTAGAAAGAAGAATGTTCATGGATCCTTCCAGTGGGAAGTTGGGTCAGGAACAAAAATATAGTGCCCATGATGGAGCAGGTATTTACCTGTCCACATGAAGTTTCCTCCTCTTTAGGAAACTTTTTGCAGTTCCCTATGGGATTTCTTGGATTTCAGAGTAATATCATTTGTGACTTATTTGCAAATGCAAATGGTTATTACTATAATTTGGATATTCTAGAAAGTAAAAGGTGGACAATAGATGCAACTTTTATCTATAGAGGAAGTTGCATTAAATATCTACATGAGAAGATACAAGAAATCAATAAGGTTTAGGACATACAGTCTTTTTAAAAAAAAAAAAAAACCTTTAACCTATATTTATTTAAATATAGATATTTTATTTTTAAAAAGGCTCACAAATTTGGTCCTGTCTCCTACCTGCCTTGGTGGCTTTTTATTCAGAAGACAGCCATGTGTAGCATGATATCTTGATCAACTGTGATCACTAATAATAGGGTAGTGGTCCCATAAGAACACAATTGAGATATGAAAGTCCTCTATACTACTTTTACTGTGCCTCTTGTATGAAGGTACATGTATGTGTTGCAGAAGAACTTACTTCACACACCCAGTCACACACACCCGAAGGAGTAAGACAAGGGGAAGACGGCAGGAGAACAAAGGAGATGATCAGATAGGGATTTACACTGGTGACATTGTGTTGCTTTACAGAGCATGTTGTGTGTGGGTGTGAAACACAGTCTGTATTGTGTTGGTACGAGTGCTCCAGATGACCAAGGAAAGAGCAAGTGTGCAGGACTGCATTTGTTTTGAATTTGTCCCCACAGAGAGCTTGCCCATGACTTTTATCCCCACCTGCCTGTCCATGGAAACGGGGAAAGAAGAAAGCACTTGTGACTGAAATAGAGCAACTTATATTCTGTGCTTCTATGATTATATCAAAATGAACTTTCCTAATACATATAACTATTATGCACTATTGAAAATTAAATAATAATTTAAAATTAAAAGTGTTTTATACAGATACGTGTGTTTTTTTTTTCTATTTTAAAGAGGATACTAGCCAGGTTAAATAACTGAAGATTTAAGAAGACTACAATTAAGTAGACAAAAAAGTTAAAATGAATTGGTAGGAATAAGAAAAAAAAAGATAAAAAAGGACAAAATGAGAATAGAGTGGAGAGGAGGAGAAGTGTTGTCACCATGATATTTTTTTACAGAAAAAAAGAATGTTTTATTACCTACTATCTTATTCAACTACAGAGAACACATAGAAATTCAGTGTCCTAGAGTTCTTTATCCTTTCTTCCTAACTGCAAAAATTTCCATATATTTTTCAAGATCTCATCTTTAACCAAGTATATGTAAGGCAGCATGTACATAATAAATCTAAGTAACACTTGACTTGATCAAGGTGAAGTTTATAATGTCATTGGGAGCAAGACCAGTGTTGTTGAAGAGAAAAGTAAGGGTGTTAGTAAATAAAATGTTGGGGAGAAAAAAAGCATTAAAGGCTGGTTGAATAAAGTTAGTCACATCTACACACTGAGAGTGAGGGAGTGTTCTTAGTGACAGTTTCATTTTGTTTATATTTTGAATGAATAGGAATTCAAGAGAACGAACATCTGGCTCAGTGCTCCGCACTAAAATTGCGAAGCAGCTTATGTTGGGAAAAATATCATTAGAAAAATAGAAGGAAGAAAGAAAGATGGACATGGCATTACAATTTTATAGGATAGTGCCAAGAAGTTTTGGGTGTCATATGTATTAAATTTTGACATGAAAGTTCATGGATCTTCACACCATTTGAATATAAAAGAGCTCTTTAAAGTTCACTTCTAAATGTGAGTGACACTCTTCTTGCCTATACCCAGCACATAGACACAGACCAAAATTATAAATTCTAGACAAAAAAAAAAAAAACAGTGTAATACTACCCAAAGGCAATAAAGAATGACCAAATTAAGGTAGATACCAGAGGTAAAAGCTTAACACTTGTAAGAAGACAATGGCAAATTACTGAAAGAGTTTCTTCTTTATTCATCTTTTAGCATGAGGACAGTCCCCTGGATGGAGGGTTAACAACACCTTAAAGAAAAATCTATAATCTGGCTGGTTTAAAAAATAGAAAACAAATAGTGATAGCCACAGTTAATGGAAAATGAAGGGAAATGCCAGGTAGTATAGTGGGAACCACAAGTTTTGTGGACACCTTCTGCCCACACCTCTGGCAAACACCTGAAGCAGCATTTGTGGGCAGACTGAAAACACCATGCAATTAAAATTAAAATAACTGAGAATTAATCCATGAAGAGAGAGTTTCTGACAAATAACCCACAGAAGTCTTCAGAAATATATAAATTTTGAGACTAGGTCATCAACAGAACATGTCAAGGTTATCAGTGCATGCCTGGGTGCTACGTTTATTCAAATAATTGAGAAGTACATTAGAAAAACAAAGTTAAGACTGCCCAGCCAATATGGAGTTTCCATTTAAGTTTGTTTATTAGTGATTCCAAACTTCCCTCCTGAGTATGACTTCCCCTCTGAGTGCCCAAGGTTTACCAAAAAGGAGGGGGGTTATCCGGTATAGAGAAAATTAGGGAGGATCAAGAAAACCTAGTGTAAGAAAAATCAAGAACCAGATGGATTCTCATCTAAGATCTAACAGACCTGTAAAGAAGAGCTATTGCCAATCCTCCTCAAATTATTTGATGAAACAGAACAAGAGGGAGACACTGCCAAATTTATTCTACAAAGGCAGTATCATTTTGATACAAAAAACAAAGACACATTAATGAAAGAAAATGTCAGACCAATGTCCCTGATGACTATAGATGTAAAATTACTTAATAAAATATTGGCAAATGGCATTCCAAAACACATTAAGAAGATTGTACATAATGATGAAGCTTCTTTAATCCCTGGGATGCAAGGTTAATTTAATATATGCAGGTCAAAAATGTAATTCAACATATAAACAGATTCAAGAACATTAAAAAAACATAATTAACAAATGAAGAAAAGTCATTTTAAATCACCCAGCAAACATTCATTTTTAAAACCCTAGAGAAACTAGAGATAGAAAGAAATATTCTCAATGTTGTAAAAGATGTGCATGACAAAGCCAAAACCAACATACAGAATGAAGAAAAATTGAAAGTGCTTTCTCTAAAAACAGGAATAAAACACCACTACTATGCAACCTAGTCCTTGAAATTCTAGCCAGAGCAATCAGACAAGAGAATAAAATTCAATGTATACACATAGAAATAAAGGATTTAAATGATCTGTTTGCTGATGACATTATTTTTCATTTAGAAGACCCCATAAAACTTCTACAACTGATAAACAAGTTTAGTAAAGGAGCAGTATACAAGATCAACATGTAAATTAATTGCTTTATTCCACCCTAATAGTGTATTTGCAGGAAAAAAATGGTGAAATTATCTTATTATAACCTAAAACATATAAATACTTGGGAATCAATATAATCAAGGAAGTAAAAGACGTCGTCAATGAAAACTATAGTACACTGAAGAAAGAAATTGAGCACCTTAGAGGATGGAAAGACCTCTCATGTTCTTGAACAGACAGAATTAATATTCTCAAAATGGCCATACAAACTGAAGCAATATAAAGATTCAATGTAGTTACTATGAAATGTGAATGACATTCTTGTCAGAATTAGAAAAAAAATTGTTCTAAAATTTATTAGGACAAAGAAGACATACACACCAATTAAAGCACTTCTGAAAAAGAAGAGTAATTCTGGAGCTATCACAGTATCCGATCTCATAGTGTAAAAATGCATTTCAGGGGCTGGGGATGTGGCTCAAGAGGTAGCGCTCTCGCCTGGCATGCGTGCGGCCTGGGTTCAATCCTCAGCACCACATACAAAAAAAAAAACAAAGATATTGTGTCCGCCGAGAACTAAAAATAAATAAATAAATTAAAAAAAAATGCATTTCATTGGCACTAAAACAAACCTGAAGACCATGGAATAAAAGAGAATATCCAGACACAAATATGCATAGATACAGTCACTTAATACTTGACAAAGATGCTAAAAATATATGTTGGAAAAAACATGGTCTTTTCAACAGTGGTGCTCTTAAAACTGAACACTTGTATGTAGAAAAAGAAAACTTGATGCCTGTCTCTTACTCTGCACAACAATCAACTTCAAATGGATAAAATATATAGAAATTAGACCAGAAACTCTGCAAAAGCTAGAAAAAAAAAAGTAGGTCCAACACTCCAACACACTGACAAAAGTATCAGCCTTCTTAACACAATTCTAAAGCACATCAAATAAAACCAAGAATAAACAAGTGGAATGACAGCAAATGCCAAAGCTCCAATAATATCAAAGAAAATATGAGAGTGATGAGAGGGTCTACCAATGAGATCCTTGCCACCTGCTCCTTAGATAGGGAAGTAATATCTAGAATATATAAGAAACTCAAAAACAACATGAAAAACCCTAATTATTGAATAGACAAAAACAACTAAACACTCATTGCTCAAAAGAAGAAATATAAATGGTCAACATAATATATGAAAATCTGTTCAAAATCCCTAGCAATTAGGAAAATTAAAATGAAAACTGCATAAATATTCATCTCATACCCTAGTCACAATGACAATTATCTCCATTAACCAATGCTGGTGAGGATATGAGGAAAGGTTCACTTATGCATGCTTCAGGGATTGCAAATTAGTGCACAAGCATTCTGAAAATCTATGGAGATCTCTTAGAAAACTTGTAATGAAATCACCATATGATACAGCCATTCCACTCCTTGGTATATAGTCAAAGAGCTAAAATCAGCACACAATTGATTTTACAAAGCAATATCAGCACAATTTGCAATGGCCAAATTATGAAACTAGCCCACATACCCATCAACAGATGAACTGATAAAGAAAATGTACATATGTACAATGCACTTTAACTCAATCACACAGAAGGATAAAATTATTGCATTTGGTGGCAAAGTCATGAAACAGGAGAATACAATTCTAAATGAAATAAGGCAAACCCAGAAAGTTAAGGATCAAAAATTTTCTGTCATATGGATGCTAGACAAAAATAAGAGGGAAAGGGGGAATCACATGAAAACAGAAGATATCTGTGGACTAGAGGAAGGACATTGAGAGTAAGGGAGTAGGGACAAGTGAATGAAACTAACCAAACTCAATTATTTACATATATAAATAAAGCACAGTGAATTTTTATGTTTGTCTATTATATACTAATTTTTTTTAAAGTACAAATTGAAGAAAGACCATTAGAATAGAGGAAAGGAAACAGGGGAAGGGAGGAGGGAACCTAAGGAAAGAAATCTGGGGATTGAATTGGTACCAATTATATTCTGTACTTTATAATTATGTCAAAATAGACCTAATTGCAGTCATTTGTGACTGTAATTCACTAATAAAACTTTTTGAAAAGAAATATGAAGTTATCTGGAAGAGAGTACTCATCCTTATAAACATGAAATTCAAGTGTGATATGGAAGAGAAAGTAAAGACAAGAAGAGACTAATGGAGTGGAGAAAGTGGGGGAGCTCAGTATTTTACACTAAAAAGCAATCTGTACTTCCCCCCAAAAAGTCAAAGCTTCTACATATCAAAGAAAATAATAAGAAAAGTCTATGCTTTTTATTGAATTTTCCTATAATGACAGGCTAAAGAAAACAGAGGACAAATACAGTACTTTTCCAAATGAAATAAAAAATTAGAATCAATGTGGTGGATAGTCAAATAAAATTCAAACTGATACTGCAGTTATTTCAGAAAAAAATGATATTTTGTATGGAAATTAAAATATGAATAACAGAATTATGAGCGCATTATGGGAGAATTTATTTAAAAGGAGTTTTGTGAATACTAACACTTAAAGACATGAAAAACCTTTATCAGTTTTCTCATTTTGGACTTTTAAATTTTATCATGAAGTCTGCACATTTTACAATGAAGTTAAATATAGTATAAGCTACTTTTTCATGAATGATACCTGAATTGTTTTGCACCCAGATGAAAAATTTCTGAATTTAATTTGACATTAAGATGATGTCAGTCATCTGAAATATGTAAGGAAAGTGGCCTTAGTCTCATTTCAAGATTCATATCTTATTCTTATTTTTATGATCATTATTATTTTTAATGCTTGGGCCAAAGTTTTCTCATTTGCAAAAGACAAGGCCACTCTTCACAGGATCCCACAACTGGTTCTGATTAACAAATATGGATGTGCAAATTTAGCCTCAATTTCCTGTAACACTCATACCTTTTGCCATATTTTTTATTCTTACATGCATTTTTTTTTTACTGAAAGCTTAATGTTCAATCATGATGACAGTAAATTATGGTGGCCTGACCTTATATATCAATGTTAACATACTAGAAACAAAATTATTGGGTGAGTAAAAAGGAAATATCACACACAATTTCCATCTGATTAGTTGGCCACATAGAGATATCTGTAGAAATCATGTTAGTCCTCACATTATTAGTAGTAACAGTATCTAGGCAAGACATCAAAGTCTTCTGACACCCATCACTGAAACCTCCTTTTTAAAATGTGACCATTAGTGAGAACAGACAACAAAGTGAATTCGAAAACCAAGAAGGAAGCTTAGAACCTACAGCATTCTGTGCCATTAACTCTGCTCTGAGCATAAATTTTAAGGAAAAGTTTGAATCATGAAGGAACAGATAATGCTAATTGCTGTTGCTTATAGAGAAACCACACCTATGGCTGATTTATAAAAAAAAAAAATCCTCTTCTACTCAAACTTTTAAAAAATACTTAATAGCAAATTCAAAAGAAAAAAATACTTTAGGTAGAAGTTTGAATTTTTGGCTTTCTACTAAATTAGTGCTCAAGAATTAAAACTTTTGCTGAAATAAGTTTCTATGAGGGAGGAAAAGAAAAATCATCACTTGATTTTTGGGACACAGTCATGTGCCTAGGTTTCAGACTTCATTGGTACTGCATTTTTAAGGTACCTCTTCCATATGACAGGCCTGTGGAGAGTGGGACATGGTAGTACATTCCTTTGATCCTTGTATTAGGAATGCAGTATCACAAAGATGGCTCATTTTTCTTTCATAGAGATATTTATACCTCAGAAAGAAAAAAAAACTAAAAACTAAATGTGGACTTACAGTTGACTAATTCTGTGACTATGTTTGCTACAAACTGAACTGTATTACAGTTTATTCTTGGAACTTTTGCTATAAAATAATCAAGTTGCCTGAATTGCCACCATGTACAATATTACCACCATATACAATCTTATAATTGGAGGTAATTGTATAATTCAATAGCCTAGCCAATGTATTTTTGTGAGGAGTAGGAGAAAGTGAAGAAAAAAAAGAATCATCAAAATGAATTCTCCTTTCTGACTTTGGGAGTCATTCCTTGATGAACAACAATTTCACAATAACTCCTTGGGGCTCTTTAGGCTCTAGACTCAGATTTCAAGTCTTGGTGAAATTTACAAACTGCTTTTTTTAGAAGACAGAAACTGGTACTGGTGGGGAGTTAATAGATGTAATTTCTTACCTAATGCTCAGGGGGGTCTTAAAAAATTGTATTTAAAATCAGCCCTAGCTTCATGTTTGTCCTCCGGGTATCTTTGGGTCTGTATACAATACAGAAGGATGTATGCAATTTGAAAACTTGTAGAATTAGAAATGAATCACAAATGGCAGGTAATTTCCAAAGATGTGTGCAAACTGAAATTCACCAAGGGTTTTTGATGAATTTACACCTGTTGCAACAGCAATTTCAATTTCCTCCCAGTGGCTTAATTGTTATATTGCTCCACAGTACCCAATATGTGCATTAGGAAAACTGCTAGAAAGAGCAAGAATACATGTAGAAAGCCTCACACTGCATAGTAAAACTTTATTCTCAACTCTGACATTGGGAGTTATTTTTTCATGGACCAAAATGTTACAATACCTCACTTAGCCCAGGTCTCAGATTTGAAATGTGCAGTTTGTTAACTACCTTTGGTATTATATTGGGAATGGTAGTAGTAGGGAGTTAAGAGATGTAATTTCTTTCTTATGCTCAAGAGAGCCTTAAAGATTACTGTTTTGCAGTAGCAAAACTTTACATTTGTTCTTATGGTATCTGTACACATACAGAAAAGTATGTCCATTTTGAAACTCCTTATAGAAGTAAGAGAGAATTATAAATGTCAGGTAGTTTCCAAAGACTGATCCAAACTTAATTATCAAAGGTTTTCTACTGAATTCATTCCTGCTGCAACATGTATTTTATTTTTTTCCCAGGGGTTAAATAGGTACTATGCTCCACAGGGTAAAAATACAAATATATATATTTGTATAAATTATATATATGAAAACTACATATACATAGTAGTTTTCAATTGAAAACTGCTAGAATGAGCAAGAGTGAAACAGTACACATATACAGCCTCAAAATGCATGACCAAACTGAATGTTCAATTCTGGCCTTGGGATCCTTCCTTGATGAACTACAGTGTTGCCATAGCTTACTGTGGTTCTTTAGACCCTCTTCTCCTATTTGAAGTATATGTGTAATTTGTGAGTTGCTTTTGAGGGCAGATCAAAAACGTTATTGTAGGAAGCTGGTAGATACATTGTTGTTACCTAATGCACAAAAGGGGCATTAAGGAATAATATTTTATAGTAACAGCCTGCCACATGTGAAGCCAGATTTATAGATGATACTTAGCAAATTGGTTCTAATATGCAGTCTAATAAAGAAAATAGATTCCATAAAGAAAATGGAGTGGATCTGAGTCCAGGAAAAATGTTGAATACTGGAATATTGAAATGTTAATGTTCCCAAGGCTTTCACCCATTCCAAAGAGCTGTTAATGAAGTAGCTCCCAACAAAACAGGGAGATACTATTAAAATCACCCTAGAAACTTCCTGCCCAGATCATACCTCCCCCTCCCCATGGCCCACCTGTTTTCCACCTTTTGTTCTTCCTGTCTGCATTCCCTATCACATGCAGGATAGAGGGAGATAAGCAAAATAAAGGATTCCAATGCAGGAAGACAAAGACCTTAGATATAAAAAGTAGAAGACCTCCCCTTCACAAGAACTCTTCTTTTTGGCTCCCCTCCTTCCTCTGGGGGAAGTCTTTTCTGTTATCCTTTAAGAAAACCTTTTACTTTCCACTTGCTTCAGCATGTTTCTATGGTGTCCTACTTCAGCATTTGGGGAAGCAAGAACTCGTTACAGCAACCAGCAGTATCACTTGCAGTTTATTCCTATCCCTATTATGTATTTTCAAAATGCACAGATTCAGATATATTGAGAAAAGCCTGAAGATGTTTTGGAAATTCAGGTGAACTCATTACTGACTTAAAATACTTTTTATTAATACCCACTAGTGCATGATATAAGAAATTAAATTGGTTTATTCCCTGAAGTTACCAATTACCATCTGCTATGAAGATAAATTTACACATTGTACCTAGACTTAAAATCTGAGACCTGGAGATATAGAGAGGTATGGCAATATTGTCGTTTATCAAAGATTGACTTCTAATGCCAGTTTGATCACACATTGTGCTGCTTTCTATATGTAACATTTTACTCCTGCTCATTCTACCAGTTCTTTAATGTGGATATTCAGTGTTGTGGAGCAATGTACCTATTAAATCCCTGGTGAGAAATATAAAACTGCTATAGAAAAAGTAATGAATTTAGTAAGACCTCTTTTGGTATTCCCCAAAGTTCAGTTGCTTTAGCATTTGGAAACTGCCTCCCAATTTCAATTCATTCCTACCTGTATGAGACATTTTCAAAATGCACATATTCAGGTATATAGAATAGAGTTCTGAATGATTCCCAATGCCAGAACTAAAAATTCAGTGTGATGCTGCATTGTGAAGCTTTCTACATGTACCGTTTCCCACTTGCTCATTCTAGTTTTTCCAAATCTGGATATTTGACCTTGTTGAGCACTTTAACCAGGAATCCCCTAGGAAGAAAGTAAAGGCTGTCTTGCAGCAGGAGTCAATTCAGTAGGACCTATTTGTGAATTAAGTTTGAATCTGCTTCTAAAATATTCCTACCACTTTCATTTCACTCTTATTCCTATAACGTGTTTTCAAAATGCACATTTTGGCTGTATTGAGCTTAGGTCTTAAGGTTCCCTTTAGACAAAGGTAAAGGTTTTTGTGTTTCATTTTGTTTGTTTGTCATGAAAGATAATTCCTCAAATTCCCACATGAGTATCATGGCAGTAATTATCTCTCTAAACTCTAAGTACATTCTCCTGTCTTTTATAAAAACAAATTACAAATTGCACTTAGAAAATCTGAGTCTTGTGCCTAATGGGCCACAGAGATTACTGGGGATATTCAATGAAGGCTTGACTCCAAATGTCAGAATTAAGAACTTATTTTGATCCTGCATTGTGAGATTTTCTCTATTACCCACTTCCCTCTTGATTATTCTAGCTTTTTTCCAAAGGCAGATATTTGGCCCTTTTGAGCCATATAATAAGTGAAGCCTGTGTCACAGCAGGAGTCAATTCCATAAGATTCCTTTGTGGTTTCATTTGAATTGGCTTCTGAAAGCTGCCTGGCACATTTATTTCACTCCTGTTTTTATAAGTTGTTTTCAAAATGCAGCTATTTGGCTGTATTGAGTTCACAAATTTTGCTGTAATTTTATGGTTTAGATTTTGGTATTCCCCAAAAGATCATGTATGATAAAATTCCTGAGAGTTTAGAGGTGAAATGATTTGAATATTAGAACCTTAAACTAATCCATACATTAATCTCCTGATGGGTACTTACTGAAAGGTGACAGTAGGCAGATGGTGTGAGGTCAGAAGAGGTAGGCCCCTGGGGCATGCATTTGGGTTATATATTTTGTCCATATTGAGCAAAGCTCTCTCTCTCTCTCTGATTCCTGGTGGTCATGTCCTGATGTGTTCTTCTTCATCACGTACTTCTAACATGGTATTCTGCTTCACCTTGAGCCCCCAGGAATGGAGTCAGCTGTCTTTGAATTGTGACTTCTGAAACTATGAGCCACCATGCAATCTTTTTCACCTAAAATTATTCTTGTCAGGTCTTTTAATCACAGCAGAAAAGAAAGTTGACTAGCAAACTGCACTTAGGATGAATGTGCATAATGTGGGTTTTGAAAGACAATTCATTAATACCCCCCCCTTAAGCTTTATAAAGAAATTCCCTCTAAAAACTCCTTCCAAGCAAAGTTCCCTGGTTCCTATGAAAAGCAGTTTACAAATTGCACATAGTCTTCAAATCTGAGACCTGGACTTAAAGGATCCCAGAGATGTATGGGAACATTGGGATGACTCCAAATACCAAAAATAAGAATTTGGTTTTATTCAGTATGGAGAAACTTTCTATTTCACTCCTGCTCAGGATAGCTTTGCCAAATCCAGATATTGGGCCTAGTTTGGCACTTTGACTAGGAAGTTCCTGGGGAGAAACTGAAGTCTATGCACAGCAGTATGGAATTTAGTAGGACTTATTCGTAAATTATGTTTGAATCTGGAAGTTACTTGATACTTTTATTTCACCCTTGTTCCTATAAACCACACTAAAACTGCACATATTCAGGTGTAATGAGGTCAGAATTTGTGGTGCAGAGAACAACTCTTTCTCTCAGGGGATGGCCTTGGCTTGACTGCAGGTTATGAATGGGATGAGACGTGCTCATGTATGAAAACCTGCAAGAAGTCTGCTGTCTTGTAAATCCAAATTTAAGAGGATTTATAAGGATTCTTCTGGCACATCTTTGGCACCTGTGAATTATCTTCTCTTCCTCTAGCCAGTGTTATAAAAAGATCTAGTATTCATAGCTGGGCATCCAAGGACTGGATGAAGAACCTTACTCCATTCCAACCGCTAGGAGAAGCAGAAAGAGTGAAAGTAAAAAAATTTTTTTTTGCCACAGAAGCAGGTGATACACAGGCTCCAAATGAGCTACCTGCAGGCAACCTGAGGCCATTTCTGTGATGAAGATGGATAAAAAAAATTCTGGAAAGAGAATAAATATTTATATTAGTGAGGGTGCATGGATAGTCCAGAGTTTTGTGGTGACATGTAAAAGTTGCACACAGGGAAATCTGTTCCCAGACTACGACCAAATTACAACACATTCCTTGGGGTTCTTGTGACCCAGACTTGAACACTGGAGTTACCCTCCCCTGACAATCAGAAGATTTGTCACATGTGGGTACCAGAAGCCACATAAAATTTCTTTATCAGTGATAATTCTAGGAACAGTTTTCTAAAGTTAAGATAAAATTTCCTTTAATGAAAATGTATGAAAATTCTTGATTCTCCCAGGAATTTTCTCAAGAAAGCCCGCTTTATCTAGCATTTGGTTCCCCAATTGTGCCTAATCAAACAACTCTTTTTTTCTTTTTCTTTTTTTTTTTAAGAGAGAGTGAGAGAGGAGAGAGAGAGAAAGAGAGAGAGAGAATTTTTTTTTTTTTTTTTATTTATTTATTTTTTTTTATTGGTCGTTCATAACATTACATAGTTCTTAATACATCATATTACACGGTTTGATTCAAGTGGATTATGAACTTTTAATATTTATTTTTTAGTTCCCGGCAGACACAACATCTTTGTTGGTATGTGGTGCTGAGGATCGAACCCGGGCCCCACGCATGCCAGGTGAGCGCGCTACCGCTTGAGCCACATCCCCAGCCCTCAGACAACTCTTTAAGTTTGTCCAGAGTAGCATTATTAGTCCAATGTGCCAATACTGTGCTAGAAATGTGACTTTCTGGGGCTCCAAACTACATGCTGGTTTCCGCACTTACACAGTTCCCAGTCCATCAACCACCTGGGGCCAAGTCACAGACACTTTTTCAGAGGAACAGTTCTCTTCCCCCCAGGAATTTTAAAGTAGGAAAAGCAGGGTGAAAATTTCCCTAATATAGACAACCTGAGGACATTTGTGATACAAAAAAATAGAAGAAGTCCTAAAAGAAGTATAGTTTCTCCTGATCATTGGTGTTACTTGGTTCCAAGTTTGGGTCAGGATTTGAAATGAACATGGGTGGATAAGTGCACCCAGGAGGAGGACCTGGAAAGTCATGTCATTCGGGGTGTTCTGATCCACTACTGGCACCTTGGAATAATCCTCCCCTGACTAGAATTCAGAGTTGTGTTGGTCACAGGTGGGAGACAGGGGATAGACTGGAAATTTTGCTCTGCTTTAATCACTATTAGAAATATGGTAAGCTAAATTGAGTGTTTTCCACAGAAATTGAGGGCAGCTGGGATTTAAGGTTGCTGGTTTAAGGAGTTCTGAAACCATTCCTGGAAGAACAGGGAGAAGGGAATTCCTGGGGGAAGAGAACTGTTTCTCTGAAAAAGTGTTCGTGACTTGGCCTCAGGTGGTTGATGGACTGGAAACTGTGTAAGTGTGGAAACCAGCATGTAGTTTGGGGCCCCAGAAAGTCACATTTATGAGGGTTCTCTTAGCACAATGTTGGCACATTGGACTAATAATGCTACTCTGGACAAACTTAAGAGTTTGATTAGGCACAGTGGGGGAACCAAATGCTAGATAAAGTGGGCTTTCTTGAGAAAATTCCTGGGAGAATCAGATTAAGTGGAAGTATACTTTTTTCCATAGGGACTGGTGACAACCAAGATGTAACAATGTCAGTGTCAGGATGTCTTAGACAATTTCTGTCAGAAAAAAAATAGAGAAATTAATTTATGGGAGGAGCTGAAGAGTTTCTCTAAAGTAGTGAACTTGGCTCGGCTGCAGGTTATTGGTCAGTGGTGATGTGTCCTTGTGTGGAACCTTGCATCCAGACTGCTGTCCCAGAGCAACATTCATTAGGGTCCTTTGGGCCCTTACTTTGGGCATTAAATTAACTTAGACGATCTGGGGGAGATCATTAATTGCCTGCTTTTACCCAGTGGCTGGATGAAGAGACTGGTGCCTCTTGAACTGCTAGTTCCAAGACATAGCACATAAAAGTAATAAGGCCTACATGGCACCTTAAGTCATGGAGGCAGAGTCTCCAGGGTGACAATGAGTCAGCTTTGGTTCCATTCTTTGCAGAAGACCAGGATTGATGCACATGACAAAGAGTGACATCACCACCTAACACCATCAGTAACTTTGCTCGTCTCTGCCTTAGTCAAGACCACTACAAGGAGAAGAAAAGTGTCTAAAGATGCTCTTGGGTATCAGTTCTCCTGCAGATCCTGACCTGTGGGGGCTCTACCTCCCAAGTAAGATCAAGCAACATCACAGGCACCACACCCAGCTGGGATTAGGGGACCTGAAAATTTCCACTGCCCTACTCTCCCTTATCTTTAAACCTGTGCTTAAGAGGAGGGTTGGATTCCTAGGTTTCTGACAAGACTCTAGTTCTCCCACATTGACTGGAAATTACCTCCTCAGATTTGCAGTGAAAATTACCCATGACTCATGTGGTAGTATGTGTGCATGCAATGCCCTGTGAACTGTAAAAACTGTGAGGTATTTAGGACTTCCTGACTTCCCATAGGCTGTGCCCCTCTGGCAATTTGCTTTACCATAGGACTTCTCAACAGGTGAGACTTATGTCTAGGGCAAGGGGTGAAAATATTTCTTAATTTGTCTCTTCTATTCCATCCTCTTAGGGTTCTACATGGTTGTATTGTGCATGTATCAAACTGAAATTGATGCAGATATACTAACATACTTCTTTCCACCAATCAGAAATTGTATTCTAATTCTTATACCCATGGCCCATTCTTAGTAGTACCAATAGCTTCCTCAATGTACTTCCATGGCAAACATTGGTTGTTTCCTTTAAATTCAAAACTTATCTGGACTCATCAGCACATGCATTTGATTCCAAGTAACACAAGGGACTGAAGCAAGAGGATTCCAAGTTGAAGGCAAGTCCCAATAACTTCGTGAGAAGGCCTCAAAACTAAAAATAAACAAGATCTGCAGATGTAACTGTATTTTAGAGTGACTCTGTGTTCTGTCTCCAAAATGGTAAAGTAAATAAATAAGCTAATTAATTAAATTAAAAGGATAAAATACTTGGAATCCTAGGACAAGTTTTGGGCTGGAGATGTGGCTCAGCAGTAGAGCACATGGAAGGCCCTGGGTTTTATCCTCAGCACCACATAAAAATAAAATAATGATATTGTGTCTAACTACAACTAAAAGAAAATATTTTTAAAATAGAACAGTTTTAACTGTCTTATTACATTAGACTACAGAACCCTGGTACCACCTACTAAAGATTCTCTGTCTACTCTTTTCCCTTGAATGCTCACTGGAGGCCATGAGAACAAGTATATGGAGACCACATATTTGGCCATGATGAGCACTGGTCCTGATGTTTTGAAATAAATAATATAAACCTGGTGCTTCTACAGGGGACAATTCCCAACACTCTATTTGTAAACTTAGTAAGAACCTGCCTTTGGATCCTCCCTGCCTCTTGGGATTCACTGTTTCTCATAAAAGTTGTTTTCAAACTGCACATACTCAGTCAAAAATGTGTGGATAATCTACTAAGCCAACATGAAGAATGTGAATCTGTTACTGTAACAGAAAAAATCCCAATGACCTCTCTGTGAATGAAGAGAGAACCTGCCTTTGGGATCTCCTGGCCAATATCTTTTATTTTCTTTTGGGGGGAAAGGGGTTATCAGGGATTGAACTCAGTGACACCTGACCACTGAACCACATCCCCAACCCTATTTTATATTTTATTTAGAGACAGGGTTTCACTGAGTTGCCTGTTTCCAGGTTCAAGGGAGAAGTGGAATGTGGGTTTCCTCTGCCCTTTCCAACCTGTATTACCCCTGCAAAATGGTCTCCATGACAGAAATTCTCTGCCAAAAATTCTCCTGATTTGTTAAGCTCAATTTAGAGCTCTCATTTGGTCTTTGCTGGATTTGTGTAATGAACTTAGTCCCAAATTCATGGATCTAAGTTCCCAACCCAGTTTGGTGCCACTGCTGCAAGGAGGTACCAAAATGTCTCCAGGCTGGGCTGCCAATGCCCAACACGCACAGCTATTTGACTTTCATGTACCAGTTTAATGAGCCAAATAGCTTCTGGATCAACCCAGTGAAGGTTGCCCCTCTGATCCTGGGAGATCCCATGCTAAGAATTTCCTAGCACTGTTTAATCTTTTTCTACTTTTTCTATTAATTTTCCTCACACTTGCCAGGAGCTCAGAAACAATTTGCTTCCTCATCTTTGTCTGATGTACCCCAAATTTCCCAGTCTTCAAGGTTATCTGTCCACTCTTGAGTATTAGTCAAGGGCTTTGTTCTCTTCCCTCTCAGAGAGGAGTAGTTTTCTCACTGATTGAGTCCAGAGTCATGGAGCTGTGAAAAAAAATAACACTTTCCACTAATCCCAATAAAATATTGCTCAGCCATAAAGAAGAATAAAATTATAGCATTTGCTGGTAAATGGATGAATCTAGAGAATATTATGGAAAGCAAAATAAGTAAACTCACTTCCAAAAAGAAGGCCCCATATTCTCTCTTATAAGTAGATACTAAAATACAATAAGGAGTGGTATATGGAAGAATATGTTTAATTGATTAGACAAAGGGGAATAAAGGGAAGGGAGAATGGATGGGAATAGGAAAGATAGTAGAACTGGTGAGACATAACACTCCTATATTTATATATGAATACAAAATCAGTGAATCTCTGCATCATGTTCAACTGCAAGAATGGGATCCTAATTGAATAACTTATGCTTAATGTATGTATAATATTTCAAAATACAGTCTATTGTCATGTATATCTAAAAGGAACAAATTTTAAAATAAATAAACAATTGGAAGAACAGTAGAGCTGAGGAAAGAGACTAAGGGGACAGAAGAAAGCATGAAAGGATTGGGTACTGGATATTGAAAATAAGAAAACTATGTGATGTGTATTTATTAAAATGTCAACCATGACCCCACCATTATTTATAACTGTAATGCAGTTACAACAACAAAACAGATTCAGAATTTATCATATATTTTAAAACCATCAAAATTAAATAGCTAGTACATTCAACTAAAAAGTTTAATTTATTATAATAATATTAAATCTGTCAAATATGTACTTTCTACAATAAATTATATAAATAAATTAAGACATATTTAAATAAAAACCAGACTACACAAAGTAAAGAAAATGCAATTAATTAAGAAAAATTAAAAATAAAATGATATTATTAAAAAGCAAAAAAGCCAGACAAGGTGAGGCATGCCTCTAATTCCAGAAACTCAGGACAGAGTCAGGAAGACCACAAGGTCCATGTCAGCTTCAGTATCTTAGTGAGATGCTGTCCCAAAATAAAATTAAAAATGGCTTGGAATGTATCTCAGTAGTAATGTCCCCTTGTGTTCCATCCCAATAATTAATAAATAAATGTAGAATAAATATCAGTGGGAAAAGAAGTATTTTCTAAGAACTACACCATGCCACCACAATCCAAAATAAATCATGGACTGATTAAAGATTTAAAATGGGAAATTAAATAGAAAAACAAGAAAGCATAAAAGTAAAACTGGTTTTAAAGGCAAGGGGAAGTGGGTAAGCAGAAATGCTTTTATTTTATCTGAAGAATTTACTGGCTTCTCCTCAAAAACTTGTGTTTCTGTAATTCCATGTAATAAACTCTCCTAGAGCCATGCTGGGAACCAGGGGGATATGGAAGGGTTACATATGGAGGGATATGGAGATTTGTAGAGACTATGTCCAGCTAAGTTTCTTGGAGACCAGGCATTCAGCGTCCTGATGTTCCAGTCTACCTTAAACCCAATCATCAGCTCCAGAGAAGGTATCTTGGCAAAGTTCAGACTTTGAGCCACCCCCTGGAGCCTCATCCCAGTGTCCCCATCCTTCATGGAGATAAACATCTGCACCTTGGAAAGGGCAGTTCTTCTGAGATGGGGTATTGCCAGTGACACAGGGACAGCTGAAATGACAGAGTTTCATTCTTAGCCTGTAGGTCTCTGGTCCAGCTCAGGTAGGCTACTCACTGGCATACAACAAGGCATGCAACCTGGTTGAAAATCTCAAGCCATGACTCTGGATAGCCTAGGATGTTACAAGCCAGGGACACCAACTAAAGGAGTTAATTGTCAGACAACAGCCCTAAAAGAGAGTGAGCCCAAACAGCAATATTCCCTCTCTAAAGTGCAGACTGGCCCCTGGGTCCTGGGAATTCCAGGTATCACACAATAATGTGTAGCAGGGTGCCTTGGAGGTACTGAATCTGCATGCCACAGACTGTCCTTCCAGAAGCTCAGGTAGGTCTTTTCCTTGCACCTTGCTCAGTAAGTTTTGGATGGCACCCTGAGGCTTCAATTTCATCCACTTCTCCTTCTGCTGCTGCTGCTGCTGCAAGCTGTGAAGTCAAGGTTAAGCTTTCCTTCCCCCAACAAGGTACTGGGCCTGGAGGCAACCACTTTCACTTGAGTTCTCAGTATACTATATACTCAGTATACTATACTCAGTATACTATATACTATATATTATATACTATAATACTATATATCCCACATGTCCATCTACTACTGGGCAGAAGAGCTAGGAGCTGACTGTAGTGCAGGTGGTGAATCTTCCATGAGCCAATCACAGTTGGCCTGGCAGATTCTATCCTGTGAGAGTGCAAGGCACATTCCCATGCAGTTCTGTTTATTGGTGTTGCTTAGCAACGGGTATTTTACCAAGGAGGGACGCCTAATCTTGGAGCACTATACTATTAGGTGCTTTTCAGCGATTAGTTTGACTAATCTATAATTACAAGAATTGAGCTGGAGGCAGAAGAAGCCCTCCAGAGAGCGAGTATCCAATGACTCATGATGAACTTGGTCTGGAGGAAATTTGTGGCTTTCTGATTGGAAAATAAGGCTAGCAAATTCCACTAAGCTGTCAAAAATGGTGACTTAGCTCGAGTAATATATTTCCCAGCTCACAGAAGTCATGTTGATGATGCAGACAGAAAGAACAGGTATGGGGTCTGGGAGATCAAAGGCTGAAGGGCACGGGTCCTATTTGGGGAAGCAGGACTGATGGGTCTGCAAATTTCAGGCTGTGCCCATGGGGGAAAAGTAGAAGGGAGACCAGCTCTTCTTTCCACAGAATACTTGACTTTCATACCCCCATGGAGGCTTCTGTACCTGGGACCTGCAAACCTTTGAGATATAGCACCCAGGCTGACTTAATGAGCAGTAAAATTAAAACAAAACTGTAGATGGTTTCCCAGCAGTACATACCTCCCCTATGGAGTGACTGATCACTTAAAATGAAGTACACACAGCAGTTTATTGTTAATGTACAGCATTCAAAAGTATGGCATAAACATTATAGAAAAGTACATAATGAGAAAAATATTATTCATAATATAGCAACATTATATTTTTTTTCAAATATAGTCCACTATCTCTTTTCTACTGAGGAACCTTACTCTAACTCTTTGAATTGAGAATGTGGCTCCACATTTTTCTTCTTCTTTTTTTAAAATTAATTCACACTAGTACATTTAGGAGGGATACTTCCACTCCTCTATAGATATTACATATTTCTCACATGTTTGACTCACTAGTTCACCAAATTTTGAAGGATAAGTCGGTGTCATCTTCATTAGCCCAACAATCTTCATAGTTCATCAACAAAGGCTTATTGAAAAGCCCTGAAATTTTTGCAAATACTTTATTAACTTAAGTTCAAGAGAGCAGACAATAGAGTTCACTGGCAGCTTTTCCACTTTCCAAAGCATCAAACACACATTGCTTTTCCAATTTTGTTACCACGTCAGGCACACTACACTTAAAGAAAAAAAGTGCCAAAACCTTTCTGCACAAAATTGATGATTTTCCTGTTCCAATACACTTTTATGTAGTTATCTCTTACTGTATTTCTATTTATTTAAACAGAAAGAGCAGAGCATTGGTCCACAGGATCCAGGCAGTTTCAGTCAGAAGGCCAAGGGAACAGCAAACAGAAGGTTCCCAGGCTACACAGGCTGCCTGCTGCTCCCCTAATGCCCCTTGACCTGCCTTGTTCTGAAGGGACAAAGGCTATTCATAGTGTGCCAGGGACCTGGTGGTGGTATTTGTGAAAATGAAATATTCATTGTCTCCAATGTGTGAGCTTTTTTTATGGTTACCAATTTCACAAAAATTAACAAATAAATAAAATATCATGGTTATAACATTTTTGAGTCCCACCAGCATGCAGTATTTTAAGACCATGATGACACAACAAAAATGTAGTGGACAAAGTCTAGCCAATATGGGTGTCAAAATATATTGTAAACTTTCACAAATTTTTTGTTTACCAAAAGTCAAAATATAAGTGAGTAGATCAGGAATAATACAAAACATTCAAATATCTGAAAGAATATTTAATATACTAGAATTGGTGGGTAGAATCTATATATGTATAGAAAATATACATATGTATAGAAAATATACATATATATATATATATATATATATTTATACACAAAAAAGGAAAGTGCATAATGTGAAAAAATATTACTCAGAATATATACAGAATATTATATATATAAAACTCATAATATATGTAATTATTCATAATATATATAATTACTCTTTATATATTATGCACACACATACACACACACACACACACACACACACACACATATATATATATATATATATATATATATATATATATTTCTAACTGTTTCACAGAATTTCCATCAAGTCATCTATTTGAGGAGTATTAAGTAGGTGAACATTAAGCAGCAGAATAAATACAACTTCTCTGCATCCTCAAAACTTTTTTGCTCAGAAATATATTTTTATTTCTTGTTAGAATTAAATTTCTTCTCTTAACAGGAACAAAAATATTTTTTCTTAGGTTCATATTTCACTTGAGCATCTGAAAAATAATACATTGTCCAATATAAATGAGTATGACTTTAGCAAACTTAAGGTCATGCATTCAATCCTCAGCACCAGAGTAAAATAAATAATAAACAAAAAATAATAAATAAAAGATTTTAAAAAGAGGTAGAAAAAAGGAAGTCTTCTTTTAAGTTCATTCTTCCTTAGGAAAGTTCTTGCTAATATAAAATGTACAAAAAAAAACATATTTTTGTTTTGTTTGAGTACATTTCTCTATAGAAGCAAAGGGAAACTTTTCATCTGTGTTTATAAATATTACTACACATAAATTTCTTATAGGTATGTTTTGTTACATAAATGCAATTATAGGTTAATAATTCTGTTTTAGTGGCTTTCTGGTTAAAAAATAAGAGAACAAGTATAAAAGATTACTACTACTGCTAAAGTATTGCTTTCCTTCAGAAGTTTTGCTTAAAAAATAACATAAAATGAACTGAATTCAAGTATACTTATCTGTTCTTTTATTCTATTCATTTACACCCATACACTGAATACCTGTTATGTAATTGACATAATGTCTCTTAAAACCATTCCTTAAATGGTTTATGCTTGCTTGATCAGAAATTTAAGATGGAAAATATAGGACTCAATTTCAAGTAAATCACTTCCTCTTCCACTTTAAACAGAAGCACTCTGGTGGTAGGCTCTTGTAACATGCCCACTTTAAAAGTTAAGACAGTGTTAAATACTGAACATTGGATATACCCGATTTACATATATTATATAAATCTAAATATTGAATAGATTGAACTGTGCTAATTTATTTGAGTCCTTTAACATTTTCCTTAACTTTAAAAAAAAGAAAAGCAAAGATTGCTGTTTTTTTTTTAATTTGGTCTTAAAATGCCACACATATGAATAGAACCACTATAGACTTCTAGCTTGTATCCCATTTCACTTAAGGTAAGGTACTGTGAACTATATGATGGCCCTTTGTTTCATGTATGGAAAAAAAAATATAGAATGCTGCCATTATACTTATAATGCAGTCTAAATTATTAATGTCATTCCAATGTCAGTGGTGTTAAAATGATAGAAAGAAAGAGCATCAAGAGTATTATTCAAATGCATAGTCCTTACAAGGTATTTATAAAATCACTATAATAGTACTACTTCATTAATTAAAATGCTCTGGTGACTCATAATAATAGTAATAATTACAATAGTTAACAATTATCAAGCTGTTGCTTGTGCTAGAAACTATTCAGACTTTGCATGTATTTTCATTGTAAGTATCACACCACCATCCCAGGAGGTAACTATTAAATTTAATACTTATTTTATTGGTGATAAAGTTGATGAATAGGAGAACTACCTAGTAAGTCACAGAGGTTAAAGTAGAATTCAAGACAATGCTGAGCTAAATTCAAGGTCCATGCTCTTTCTAGGCAAATAGGATGCTCTGAGATTGGATGTAATTCAGTGGTAGAGCCTTTATGTAGGAGGCTGCAGGCCCTGGTTTCCATCCCCAGCGCCACAAAAAAAAAAAAAAAAAGATCAATGGGACCAGATACAGTGGCTCATGCCTATATTTCTAGTTATTTGGGAGATTGAGGGAGAAGCATTGCAAGTTCAATGACAGCCTGGGCAACTTAAACTCTGCGTAAAAATTTATATAGAGATAAAATATGCTCCTAGATTCAGTCACTAGCAACATCCAATAAGAGAGGCAAAAGAAAAAGTCAATAGAATAGGCTGCTCATTCATTAATTTAGTATGTACTAACAGCTAGAAAATATTGTAGTTTATTTAGAAGATAATAGAAGAATTGCATGCTATTTAACATTGATAATAGCATAAATAATTGTGTATTTTAAGAGGGTGCTTTATGAACTTCTAATAAAGCCTCTTACTTTCACAGGACCATTCTACATTATGCCTGTGACTTTTGCAACCCAGAATCATGCCTTTTTTAGTGAAGAAGAATTGTAATATCCACCTCTGTGACTGTGATGGCAACACACCATTTATGAAGGTAGACATAGCCAAGAATTTCTGCAGGAATAAAAAATGGTAGAAATGCTTAGAAAAAAATTAATTTAATTTCAATATGACTAATTAGTAAAACATGAAATGTTTTTCTTGGATTCTCAAAATTTACAGTTTATTTATTGGTATAAAACCACAGGCCCCCTTTGAGCCATTTTACTGTGTGGTGAGGTATGCAGAGAGTGCCTTCTCCATCATTTTTTTCTTTTTGATTGAATAATAATCCATTATGTGTATTTACCACATTTTCTTTATCAATTCATCTGTTAAGAGGTATTTGGGTTGGTTTTATAGCTAGGAATTGAGCTGCTATAAAAACTGTTGTGGCCACATCACCATAGTAGGCTGATTTTAAGTCTGTGCATATGCTGAAGACTAGGATAAATGTGTCAAATGATTGTTCATTCCTAATTTTCTATGGAATCTCCATATTGCTTTTCAGAATGACTGCACCAATTTGCAGGCCCAAGAGTAATGTATGAGTGCACCTTTCCCCCCACATCCTTGCCAATATTTATTGCTAATTGTATGCTTTAAAATTGTCATTTTTGACTGAAGTGATATAAAATCATAGTGTAGTATTAATTTCGTTTCTCTAATAATTGATGATGTTGAAATTTTTTTCATATATTTGTTTACTGATTGTATTTCTTTTGTGAGGGGTTTGTACAGTTCTGATGCCTATTTACTGATTGGGTTATTTGGAGGGTTTTGGGGGGTTTCAAAAGGGTGTGGGTGTGATATCCTTTCCAATACTAATCTTGTTAACTTGTTTCTTCTCTCTCTTTTGGTTAGTTCGTGTGAGATTTTGTCAATTTTATGTGAAGAAACACCTTTTTTGGGGGGAGGGGGAAGTGCTTTAGCTGCTAGCAGGATATTACAAATTAACTGAAATTAATAATATTAAAATATAAATCAAAAATTGTTTGCTCTATGTTCTTGAAATCTCACAAACTAAATTAGTTCTTAGTGAGCACACTCTGCTTTATTTCTGGTTGAAGTAACCATAAGCAGAAACAGTTTTCAACATATGCATAACACCTTCTTTAGGAAGCACTTTAGCTTCTAACTGAAAATTACCAATTTACTGAGATTTCTCCACAAAATTTTCAGACAGATTTTATTGAAATTTGGAAGAATTGATCCTTTAACCATTCCCACATAGCTTCACGATTTTGTTTCATCTAGATTTAAGGATGCACCTGAAAGAAGGCTTTTAATTTTTAGGTTTCACTGCATTTTGTTCTATATGAATGAATGAATTTAGTTGGACCTGGATATCATAAACGGATTGTGCAAGCTGCTTGAAATTTTACAAACTCAGTTAAATCTTTGTGAGCACACTATGATTTGTTTCTGGTTGAAATAGCACTTAGAATAAACAGTTCTCAACACATACATAACACCATCTTTTCAAAGTGCTTTAGCTGCTAGCAGGAAGTTACAGATATTACTGAGATTTCTTCCCAAGAGTTTCAGATTTATTTCATTGAATCTACCAGAATTAATCCTTTCACAGTCATACATTGCACCCCAACTTTGTTTCTCCTCTTTTCATGGGTTCACCTAAAGGATAGTTTTAATTTTTAGGTTTATCTGCATTTTGCCCTATAAAAATGAATGAATGGAGTTGGAGGTGAAAATCAAAAAATGGTTTGAGATAGCAGCATGAAATTTAATAAACTTAAATAATTGTTAGTGAGCTCACAGCACTTTATTTCTGGTTGCTGTAGTACTAAGAATTAACAGTTCTCAGCCCATGCATCACACCTTCTTTTTGAAGAAATTTAGCTGCTAGCTGGAAATTACCAACTTACTGAGATTTCTCCCCAAGGTTTTCAGATGGATTTTATTGAGTTTTGCCAGAATTGATCCTTTTACCATTTCCATGTTGCTCCCCAAATTTGGAATCCTCTGTTCAAGAATTCACCTGCAAGGAGACTTTAACTTTTTAAGTTTCAATGTATTTGCCCTCTGAGAAATGAATGAATGGAATGGGACCTGGAAATAAAAAAAATGTAATTACTTGAAATTTTCATACTGAACTAGTTTTTAGTGAGCCCATGTTGCTTTATTTCTGGTTGAAGTAGCCCTTAGATTAAGCAGTTCTCACACAAACATTAAACCTTCTTTGGGAAGTGCTTTAGCTGCTAGCAAAATATTACTAATCTACTATAATTTCTTCCCATGATTTTCAGACAGATTTCATTGAAACTTGTTAGAATTGATCCATTCACCTTTCCCACATCCCTCCCCAATTTTGGTTCTCTTATATTCAAGGGTTCTCCTCCAGTGAGTGTTAATTTTTAGGTTTCACTTTGTTTTGTCTTATATGGATGAATGAATGGAATTGGACGAGGAAGTAAGAAATGATTTGTGCCAGCTACGTGAATTTCATAAACTCAATTAGTTCTTAGTGAGGAAACTCTCCTCTGTTTCTGTTGAAATAATTTAGCAATAGCAATTCTCAGCACATGCAGGAACACATTCTTTTGGAAGCACTTTAACTACAAGCAGTAAAATAAAAATATTCTGATATTTCTCCCCAAGATTCATAGAAGAAGGTCATTCAATCTTGGCAGAATTGATCTTTTCATGACTCTCATATTGCTTCCCCAAATTTGTTCTCCTAGATTCAAACCTTCCCCCCAAAGAAAACTTTTAATTTTTAGATTTCAATGTGTTTTGCCATATTAAAAACAAATTAATGAATTTGGACCAGGAAATCAAAAATGGCTTGTTCTTTCTATTTTAAATTTCAGAAATAATTACATGCAAGTGAGCATACTGTACTGTGTTTCTGGATGAAGTATCCCTAAATAGAAGCAGCTCTCAGAAAATGCATAACACCTTCTTTTAAAAACACTTTAGCTCTTAGCAGGAAATGATCAATTAACTGAGATTTCACCTCAAGACTTTCAAATGGATTTTATTGTTTGCAGAATTAATCCTTTTACCAGTCCTACATTACTATCCACATTTTTGTTCTTCTGTTTATGGGTTCACATGCAAAGATACTCTTAATTTCTAGGTTTCACTGCATTTTGATCAATAGGGATGAATGAAGGGAAATGGAAGTGGAAATCAAAAATGGTTTGTGCTAGCTACTTTAAATTGCACAAACTCAATTAATTCTTAAAGAGCACATCCTGCTTTCTTTATGGTTGAAGTATGCTTAGCAGAAGTAGTTCTCAAGTGCATGCAAAACATCTAGTTTGGGAAGCAATTTAGTTGCTAGCCAAAAATTACCAACTCACAGAAATTTTGCTCCATAATTCAGACAGATTTCAAATAATATTGGCAGAATGGATCCTTTTACCAGTCCTACATAGCTCCCATAGTTTGGTTTTTGTAGGTTCAAGGGGTTGCTTTCAAGTACACTTTTTAATTTTTAGGTTTCACTGCAATTTGCCCAATAGGGATAAATGAATGGGATTGGATGTTGAAATAAAAAAAAAAGTGTTTTGTGATAGCTGTTCAGAATGTCACAACCTCATTTAAATCTTAGTGAGCACACTCTGCTGTGCTTCTGGTTGAAGTATCCCTAAGTCCTAGATTCTCTCAGCACATGTAGAAACACCATTTTGGGAAGTGATTTAGCTGCTAGTTGGATATTACATATTCACTGAGATATCTCTCATATTTTTCAAAAGATTTTTATTAAAAGTTGGGAAAAATTACCCTTTCACCAGTTTTACATGGCTCCCCAAATTTGGTTCTAGTAGAATCAATGGTTCTACTTCAAAGACACTTTAATTTCAAGGTTTCAATGTGTTTTGGACTATATGGATGAATAAAATGAATTGAATATGGAAATCAAAAATTGTTTGAGCTAGGTGCTTAAAATTTTACAAACTCAATTAATTCTTAGTGAGCACATTGTGCTTTGTATCTGGTGGAAGTAGTCCTAAGCCCATGTAGTTCTCAGCACATGCATAGCACCTTCTTTTGGAAGTTATTTAGGTGCTGGCAGGATACTACCAATTTACTGAGAATTCCTTCCAAGATTTTAGATGGATTGCATGAAATTTGGCAGAATCCATACTTTCATGATTCCCATATTGCTTTGCAATTTTGGTCCTCCAAGATTCAAGGGTTTGCTTGCCAGAGGGCTTTAAATTTTAGGTTTCACTATGTTTTGCCCTATATAAATGAGTGAATGGAATTGAACCTGGAAATCAAATAAGGTTTCTGATAGCTATTTCAAACTTCACAAACTCAGTAATTCTTATGAGTACACTCTACTTACTTTCTAGTTGAAGTAGCCTTTAGCAGAAGCAGTACTCAACACATACAGTGATACCTTCTTTTTGAAAGTGCTTTAGTTACTAGCAGAAAATTACCATTTAACTGACATTTATTCTGAAGGCTTCAGACAGATTATTTTCTTGGCAGAATTGATCCTTTCACCTATCCTACATTGCTCCTCAAACTTAGTTCTCCTAGGTTCAAGGGTTTGCTTGCAAGGACAATTTACTGAGATTTTACCCTAAGATATTAGAGGATTTCATGAAATTTTACAGAATTGATTCTTTCACTAGTCCTACATTACTGTCTACATTTTCTTGTTCTCTGTTCTGGAGGCCGCTTGCACGGACACTTTTCATTTATAAGTTTCTCACATTTTGCCCTATAGGGATGAATGAAGGGTAAAGGACATGGAAATGAAAAACGATTTGTGCTAGCTTTTTAAAATTGCATGAACTCAATTAAATCTTACTGATCACCTCCTGCTTTCTTTCTGGTTGAGGTGTCCATAGTAGAAGTCTTCTCAGCATATGCATACACCTTCTATTGGAAGTGCTTTATCTGCAAGCAGGAAATTACTATTTTTCTAAGATTTCTCCCTAGGATTTCAGACAGATTTCACTGAATATGTTGATCCTTCCCCACATTGCTCCACAAATTTGGTTCTCCTAGGTAAACCATTCACTTGCAAGAATAATTTTAATTTTTAGTTCACTATGTTTTGCTCCATATGTATGAATGAATGGAATTGAACATAGAAATTTTAAAAATGGCTTCTGATAGCCATTCATTCTTAGTGAGCACAGTCTTCACTCTCTCTAGTTGAAGTAGCTCTAAGCAGTAGCTGTAATCCTCACATGGGAGAATACCTTCTTTATAAGCAATTTAGTTGGTACGAGAAAATGACCAATTTAGTGATACTTCTCTGCAAGTTTTTCAGATGGATTTCATGAAATCTTGTCAGAATTAATCCTTTCACCAGTCCCACATTGATCCCCAATTTTCCTTATACCAGAATCAAAGGTTCACCTGCAAGGACACTTTTAACTTTTAGATTCCAGGGTGTTTTGCCCTGCATGGATGAGTAAATAAATTGGACCTGGAAATCAAGAATGCTTTGAGCTAGGTGCTTGAAATTTTAGAAACTCAATGAGTTCTTAGTAAGCACCTTTTGCTTTGTTTCTGGTTGAAGTACCCCTCATCAGTAGCAGTTCTGAGCACATGCAGCCACAACTTATTTTTGAAGCACATTAGCAGGCAACAGAAAATTACAAATTTACTGAGATATCTCCCCAAGATTTTCACATGGATTTAATTAAATTTTGGCAACAATGATCCTTTCACATTTACTACATTACTATCTACAATTTTATTCCTCTGTTCATTGGTTGGCTTGAAAATTCACTCTTGATTTCTAGGTTACACTGCATTTTGAGCGATAGGAATGAGTGAAGAGAATTGGAAGTGGAAACCAAAACCAGTTTGTGCTAGCTACTTGAAATTGCAGAAACTCAATTAATTATTGAGGATCACAGCCTGCTTTCCTTCTGGTTGGATTGATCCTTTACCAGTACTACATGGCTTCTCAAATTTTGTTTTCATACATTCCAGGATTGGCTTGCAAGGACATTTTAACAATTTTAATTGTTAGGTTTCACTGCAATTGACCAATAAGGATGAATGAATGAGATTAGACATTGAAATCAAAAAAGGTTTTTGATAGCTTTTTGATATTTCACAATCTCCATTAGGTCTTAGTGAACACACTCTTTTGTGTTTCTGGTTGAATTAACCCTAAGTAGTAGAAATTCTCAGCACAAGCAAGAACACGTTTTGAGGAGTTATTTGGATCTATTTCGAAATTACACATTTATTGAGATATCACCAAAAATGTTCAGATGGATTTCAATGTAATTTGGGAAAATTGATTCTTTTATCAGTCCCACATTGCTCCCCAATTTTGGTTAAACTAAAGAGTTCACCTGCAAAGAGCCTTTAATTTTAAGGTTTCAGTGTGCTTTGCCCAACTTGGATGAGTAAATACATTTGGACCTGGAAATAAATAATGCTTTGTGCTAGCTGCTTGAAAATTTTTAAACTCAATTAGTACTCAATGACAGTAATTAGTAATTAGTTACTTCAATTTGATGTAATTCTAAGCAGTAGCAGTTCTCAGCACATGCAGCAACACCTTCTTTTGGGAGAGCTTTAGCTCCTAAGATAAAAATTACCAATTTACTGAGAAGTTTACAAGATTTTTAGCTGGATTTCAATGACACTTGGCAGAATTGATCTTTTCACCATTCCCCCATTACTTTCCAATTTTGGTTCTGCTCAGTTCAAGAGTTTTTCTACAAGGACATTCTTTCTATGTTTCAATGTGCTTTGGTCTCTCTGGATGAATAATGGAACTAGATAGATTTCAAAATTAAAAATGGTTTGTGCTAGCAACATAATATTTCACAAGCTCTTTTAATTTTTTCATAATTATACTGTGTTTCTTTTTCTGGTTGAATAAGGCTTATGCAGAAGCTGTTCTCAACACATTCAAGAACAACTTCTTTTGTAGTGCTTAGCTGTTACTTGGAAATTTCCAATATATTGAGATTTCTCCCTATGATATTCAGAGAGATAACATTGAAATTTGGCAGAATTGATCCATTGATAATTCCCACAGTGCTCCCCAATTTTGGTTCTCCTTGATTCAATGTTCACCTGCAAGGAGACTTTTAAATTGTAGGTTTCACTATGTTTTGTCCTATAGAGATGAATGAGTAGAATTTAGCATGGAAATAACAAATGTTTTCTTTTGCTGCTTCTAATTTCTCAAACTCAATCACTTCATAATGAGCATACTCTACTTTTTTTTCTGGTTATAGTAGCCCAAGCAGAAGCTGTTCTCAACACATACAGGAATACCTTTCTTCAGAAGTGCTTTAGCTTCTAACAAGAGATTACTAATTTACTGAGATTAATTTTAAGATTATGCTTCTTCTGAGTTTATGGTTTTAATTTCAATGACACTTCGAATTTTAAGTTTCACTGTTTTTTGCCCTATATAGATGAGTGAATAGAATTGTACCTAGGAATCAAAAATGGTTTGTGCAAGCTACTTGAAATTTTACAAACTCAATTAATTCTTAGAGAGCACACTGTGGTTTCTTTCTTGTTGAAGTAGCTGTTAGCTAAACAGTTCTCAAACAAATAGGAACACCTTTTTTTTGGAAGTGTTCTATCTTCTAGCAGAAAATTACACAGTAACTGATATTTGTCTCCATGAATTGAGGGGAATTTTATTAAAACATAGAAGAATCGAATCTTTCACCACTGCTGCTTTGCTTCCCAAATTTAGTCTTCCTAGATTTAAGGTTTCACTTGAAAAGAATCTTTTAATTTCTATGTTTCACTATCTTATATGGATGCATAAATAAAACTGAACCTAGAAATTAGGAATGGTTTGTGTTAGCTGCTTTAAATTTCACAAACTCAATTAGTTCTTAGTGAGCACACTGTGATCTGTGTCTGGTTGAAGATAGCCCTAAGCAGTAGCAGTTCTTAGAACCTGCATCAACACCTTCTTTTTGGAAGCTCTTAAGAAGTTAGCAGGAAATTACAAATTTACTGAGATATATCACCAAGATTTTCAGACAGACATCATTGATAGTTGGCAGAATTGATCCTTTGTTTTGTCCTAAATAGCACGCCAAACTTGATTCTTGTAGAATAAAGGGTTCTCTTCTAATGAAGCTTTCAATTTTTCAGTTTCACTGCAGTTTGCCCAATATAAATGAGTTAATGTAATTGGACTTGAAAAATTATTTAAAAAATTATGTTCTAACTACATGAAATTTTACAAACTCAGTGTACAGTGAGCACACTCTTCTTTATTTCTGGTTGAAGTAGATCTTGGCAGTAGCAGTACTCAGCACATGCAGAAACACTTTTAAAAAAACAATTTAGCTGTTAGAAAGTAATTTCCAATTTACTTTGATTTCTTGTCAAGATTTTCAGACAGATTTCTTTGAAACCTTACAGAATTGATCCCTTTAACCAGTTCCCCATAGCTCCCTAAATTTGGTTCTACTTCATACAGTGGTTTGCCTGAAAGTAGACTTTTAATTTTTAGGTTTCTATGCATTTTTCTTATGTAGATGAATGAAAGTAAGTGACCTCAGGATGAAATATGATTTGTGGTAGCTGTGTGAAATTTCACAAACACAATTAATTCTTATTGAGCACACTATGTTTTGTTTCTGGTTGACATAGTCTTAAGCAGAAGCTGTTCTGAGCACATGCAAGAACAATTTCCTTTGGAATAGCTTTAAGTGCTAATAGGAAATTAACTATCCACTGAGATACCTCCACAGGATTTTCAGATGGATAACATTTAAACTTGGCAGAATTTATCCATTGACAATCCCATATAGTTTCCCCATTTTGGTTCTCCTAGATTCAAGGGTTTGCCTTCAAGGGGACTTTGAATTTTTAGGTTTCACTACCTTTTGCATATAGAGATGAATGAGTGGAATTTGACATGGAAATCACAATTTTTAAATTTATTTATTTTAATTTTACTGCTTGTAATTTCACAAACTCAATTATTTTGTACTGAGCACACTCTGCTGTTTCTGGTTGATGCAGCCCTAAGCAGAAGTTTTCAGCACATGCAGAAATGCCTCCTTTTGTAAGTGCTTTAGCTTCTAGCAGGAAATTACCAATTTACTGAGATTACTCTTTAAGATTTTCAGATGGATTTCATTGATCCTTGGCAGAATTGACTCTTTCACCACTTCTACATTACTCGACAAAGATCATTCACCTGGATTCAAGGGTTCAATTGCACCAGCAATTTTAGGTTTCACTGTGTTTTGTTCTATATGGATGGATGCATAAATGGATTTTCACATGGAAATCACAAATGTATTTTTTTAGCTGTTTGTAATTTCACAAACTCAATTATTTCTGCTTTGTTTCTGATTGAAGTAGCTCTAATAAGAAGCAGTTCATGGTATATGAAAGAACACCTTCCTTTGGAAGTTCTTTAGCTTTTAGCAGGAAATTACCAATTTTCTTATATGACTCTTTAGGATTCTGAGACAAATTTCTTTGATATCTTGCAGAATTTATGCTTTCACTACTCCTATGCTACTACACAAATTTGGTTCTCCTGGGTTCAAGAGTTCACTTGCAAAGACCCCTTTAATTTTAAGTTACACTGCATTTTTTTAATAAATAGATGAATGAATAAAATTGAACCTAGGAATAAAAAACATTTTGTGGTAGTTACTTCAAATTTCACAAACTCAATTAGTTCTTAGAAAGCACACCCTGCCTTTTTTTTCTTGTTGAAGTAGCCCTTAGCCAAAGCAATTCTCAGCACACGCAAGTACACCTTTTCGGGAAGTGTTTTACTGCTGGCAGGAAATTAAGCATCAACTGAGATTTCTCCCCCATTAATCAAGATAATTTTATTGAAAAATTGCAAAATTGACTTTATCCAGTACCAAATTGCTTCCCAAATTTAGTTGCCCTAGGTACATAGTTTCACTTGTAAGGACAATTTTAATTTCTAAGTTTCACTGTGATTTGCCCTATATGAATGAATAAATGGAAAAGTTTGTGCTAGCTACTTGAGATTTCACAAACTCAATTAGTTCTTATGAGCTTGCTATGATTTGTGTCTGCTTGAAGTAGCCCTAAGCAGTAGCAGTTCTTAGCATATGCAAAAACACCTTCTTTGAAAGCACTTTCGAAGGTACCAGAAAATTACAAATTTACTCAGATTTCTCCCCAAGATTTACATACATATATCATTGAAACATGGCAGAATTGATCCATTCATTAATACTCCATTGTGCACTAAACTTGATTCTCCTATGATAAAGCATTCACCTCTAAAGAATATTTAAAAGTTTAGGATTAACTGCATTTTGCCTAATGTGAATGAATGAATGGATTGGACTTCAAATTTTAAAAAAAATGTATATGCTAACTGCATAAAATTTTACAAACTCAATTAGTGTATAGTGAGCTCACTCTACTTTGTTTCTGGTTAAAGTAGCTCTTAGCAGTAGCAGTACTCTGTGTAAGTAGGGACAACTTTTTATGGAATCAATTTAGTGGCTAGCAAGTAATTATGAATTTACTGTGAATTCTCCCTAAGATTTTCAGACAGATTTCATTGAAACTGGGCAGAAGTTCACCAGTACTCCATTTCTTTCTAATTTTGGTACTCTTTTGTTAAAGGGTTCTCTTTCCAGTGCACTTTTAATTTCTAGGTTTCACTGCATTTAAGTCTATATTGATGAAAGAATGAAATTGGACCTGTTAATCAAAAATGTTTGTGCTACCTGCTTGAAATTCCACAAACTCTACTTGTATTTAGTGAGCACACTCTACTTTATTCCTCATCCAAGTAGCTCTTGGCAAAAGATGTTCTTAGAATGTGAAGAATAGCCTTCTTTGGGAAGTGCTTTATCAGTAATTTATTACTAATAAATTACTAATTTTGAAATTTCTCCCAAAGACTTTCAGACTGATTTTATTGAATATTGGCAGACTTGATTCATTCACAAGTCTCACATTACTCACCAAATTTGGCTCACCTCAATTAAAGAATTCATCTGCAAAGACAGTTTTAATTTTTAGGTTTCTCTGTGTTTTGCCCTATAAGAATGAATGAATGGAATTGAACCAGTAAGTGAAGAATGATTTGTTCTATCTGTTTGAGATTTCACAGAATCAATTAATACTAAGTGAGCACAATATGCTTTGTTTCTGGTTGAAGTAGCTCTAAGCAGTAGCATTCCTTAGCACATTCATCGAACCTTTTTTGGGAAGGGCTTTATATGCTAAATGGAAATCAATTTACTGATAACTCCACAAGATTTCCAGATGGATTTTATTAAAACTTTACAGAATTGATTCTTTCACCACTCCCCCATTTTTTCCCAATTTTCATCCTCCTAGGTTATAGAATTTTTTCAAGGACATTTTAATTTGTAGGTTTAACTGTGCTTTGACCTATATTGATGAAAGTCTGGAATTACACTTGTAAATTAAAAGAAATATTTTTACTAGCTGCTGAAAATTTCACAAACTCAACTAGTATTTAGTGAGAAAAATCTTCTTTGTTTCTGATTGAGTAACCCTTGGCAGAAGATATTCTTAGCATGTGAAGAATAATCAATTTGGGAAATGCTTGATCTGCTGCCAAAAAAATTTACTAATTTACTCAAAAGTGTCCTCATCATCTTCAGACCAATTTCATTGAATCTTGGCATAAATGATTCTTTACCAGTTCCACATTGTTCCACAGATTTGGTTCTCCTTTATTTAAGGAATTGTCTGCTAGGATAATTATAATATTTAGGTTTCTCTGCATTTGACCCTATAAGACTGAATAAATGGAATTGGACCAGAAAATGAAGAATGGTTTGTGCTATCTGCATGAGATTTCACAAAATCCATAAGTGAGTACACTGTTCTTTGTTTCTGGTTGAAGTATCTCTAAGCAGTAGCATTCCTCAGCACATCCATCAACACCTCTTTTGGAAGCATTTTAGCTGCTAAATGGAAATTGCCAATTTACTGAGAATTCCAAAAGAAATTCAGAAGGATTTCATTGAAACTTTGCAGAATTGATCTTTTCATCAATTCCCCATTGCTTCCCAATTTTGGTTCTACTCAGTGAAAGAGTTTGTATACAAGGACACTTCTAATTTGTAGGTTTTACTGTGTTTTGCCCTATGTGGATGAATGAATGAAATTGGACTTCAAAATCAAAGACTGTTTGTGCTAGCCACTTGATAAATTAACAAAATCAATTAATTCTTAGTTCACTGTGTTTTGATTCTGGTTGAAGTAGCCTTAGGCAGAAGCTGTTTTGAGCACATACCAAAACAACTTCCTTTGAAAGCACTTCAGCTTCCTATAGGAAATTACCAATTTACTGAAATTTCTCCCAAGAATTTTTAGGCTGATAACATTGAAACTTGGCAGAATTGATCAACTGACCAGTTCCACATCACTCTCCAATTTTTGTTCTCCTTGATTTAATTATTCACATGCAAGGAAACTTAATTTTTAAGTTTCACTACGTTTTGCCCTATAGGAATGAATGAGTGAATTTTGACATGGAAATCACAATTTTTTTTCTGCTTGTCATTTCACAAACTCAACCATTTCATTGTAAGCACACTCAGCTTTGTTTCTGGTTCAAGTAGCACTAATCAGATGTAGTTCTCAGCACCTGCAAGAACACCTTCCTTTGGAAAAAGCTTTAGCTTCTAAGAGAAAATTACCAGTTTATTGAGCTGTCTCCTTAGGTTTAAAAAGGATTTCTTTGATCCCTGTCAGAATTGATCCTTTTGCCACTCTGACACTACTACACAAATTGGGTTCTCCTGGCCTCAAGTGTTCACTTGCAACCACACCTTTAATTTTAAGTTTCACTGAGTTTTTTTGCTAAATGGGTGAATGAATCAAATTGTACTTGGAATAGAACACAGTTTGTGGTAGGTGCTTGAAATTTCACAACTCAGTTCTTAGAGAGAACACTCTGTTTTGTTTCTGGTTATAGTAGTCCTTGCAGAAGCAGTTCTCAGCAAATGCAGGAACTCTACTTTTTGGAAGTGCTCTACTGCTAGCAGAAAACTACACATTAACTAAGATTTATCCTAATGAATTTAGGCAAAATTCATTGAAACAGCACAGTTTATTCTTTCACCCATACTACAATGCTTCCTAAATTTAGTTCTCATTGGTTCAAGGTTTTGCTTTCAAGGACACTTTCAGTTTTTAGGTTTCACTGCAATTTCCAAGTATGAATAAATGAATGAAATTGGACCTGGAAATGAATAATGGTTTATGCTAGCTACTTCAAGTTTCACAAATTCAATTAGTTCTTAGTGAGAACACCGAGCTTTGTGTCTGGTTGAAGTTTCCCTAAGCAGTGGAAATTCACAGCACCTGAAGCAACACCTTTTTGTGTAAGTGCTTTAGCAGCTAACATGAAATTACAAATTTACTGAGATTTCTTTCCATTATTATCAGGCATATATCATTGAAACTTGAAAAAAATGATCCTCTCATTCGTACCCCATTTTGTCACAAACTTCAGTGTCCTACGACAAAAGTTCCACCTCTAAGGGAAATTTAAATTTTTAAGATTTATTGCCTTTTGCCCAATAATAATGAATGAATGGAATTGGACTTGAACATTAAAATAAATATAGGCTAACTGCTTGAAATTTTACAAACTGATTTAGTATAGAGTAAGTACACTCTGCTTTGTTTCTGGTTAAAATATCTATTTGCAGTAGCAGAATCAGCATATATAGCAATATCTTTTTATATATAGCTGCTAGCAAAAAAATTACAAGTTTTCTCTGATTTCTTTGCAAGATTTTTAGTTTGATTTCATAGAAACTTAGCTTAATGTATACTTTCAATAGTATCTCATTTTTTCCCAATTTGGTACTTCTCATTAAAGGGTTTTAATTCAAGGACACTATTAATTTCTAGGCTTCACTGTGTTGTGAACTTTATTGATGAAAAAATGGAACTAGACCTGTAAATCCAAAAAGGTTTGAGCTAGCTGCTTGAAATTTTACAAACTCAACTAGTATTTAGTGGGCACACTCTACTTTTTTTCTGGTTGAAGCAGTCCTTGATGACGATGTTCTTAGCATGGGAAAATCACCTTTTTAAAAGTTTTTATCTGATAGCAAGAAATTACTAATTTACTGAGATTTCTTTCCAATATTTTCAGACATATTTTATTAAATATTGGAAGAACTGATCTTTAAACAAGTCCCACATTACTCCCCAATTTGGTTCTCCTCTGTTCAAAGATTCATCTTCAAGGATAGTTTCTCTGTTTTTTCCTCTATAAGAACAAAAGAAAGAAATTGGAGCCAGAAATCCAGAGCAGTTTGTGCTATCTGCTGAACATTTCACAAACTCAATTAATACTAAGTGAGCACACTGTGCTTTGTTTCTGGTTGAAGTAGCCCTAAGAAGGAGCTGTTCTGATCACATGAAGCAACATGTTTTATTTGAGTGCTGTAGTTGCAAAATAAATAAATAAATAAATATTACCAATTTACTGAGAATGCCACAAGATTTTACCAGCTACCCATTGCTTTTCAATTTTGATTCTACTCAGTTCAAGGATTTTCCTGCAAAGACATTTTTAATTTGTAAGTTTCACTGAGTTTAGACCTAAATTGGACCTCTAAATCAAAAGTAGTTTGTGCTAGCTGCTTAAAATTTTAGAATTTCAATTTATTCTTAGTGAGTACACTCTGTTTTGTTTCTGTTTTAAATAACCTTAAGCATATGCTGCTCTCAGCACATGCAGAAACAATTTCCTTGGAAGCACTTTAGCTGCTAGTAGAAAATTACCAATCTACTGAGATTTTTTCATATAATTTTTATACGGATAATATTGGAACTTGGCAGAACTGATTCATTGACAAGTTAAACACTTCTCCCCAGTTTTTTTCTTTTAGATTTAAGATTTAACCTGCAAGAATACTTTTAATTTTCAGGTTTCACTACATTTTTCCCTATTGGGATGAATGGATGAAACTTGACCTGAAAATCACCAATTTTTTTCTAGCTTCTTGTAATTTCACAAACTCAGTTAATTCATAGTGAGCATAATCTGCTTTATTTTTGGTTTTAGTATTCCTAAGCAGAAGCAGTTCTCAGCACAAGCAAGAAGCATTTCCCAACACATGCAGGAAAACCTTTCTGTGGGAAGTGCTTTAGCTTCTAGCAGGAAATTACCAGTTTATTGATATTACTGCTTAAGTTTCTCAGAAAGATTTCTTTTATCTGTTGCAGAATTGATCCTTTCACCACTTGTACATTTCTCCCCAAATTTTCTTTTTCTGGGTTCAAGGGTTCACTTGCAACAAAACTTTTAATTTTAAATTTCACTGCATTTTTTTGATCTATAGATGAATAAATAAAATTGGATCTAGGAATCAACAATGGTTTGTGCTAGCTGCTCAAAATTTCATAAAATCAATCACTTCTTAGAGAGCACACTCTTCTCTGTTTCTGGTTGAAGTTTCCCTTAGCTGAAGAGTTTTCAGCACATGCAGGAACACCTATTTTTGGAAATGCTCTATCAGCTAGTAGGAAATTACACTTTAACTGAGATTTCTCCACATGAAAATTTAGAAAGATTCATTGCAACATATCAGATTGATTTCTTCACCAGTACTACATTGCTTCCCAAATTCAGTTTTTCTAGGTTTGAGCTTTTACTTTCAAGAACATTTTTAATTTTAGGTTTCACTGCGATATGCACGGTATGGTTGAATGAATGGAATTGGACATGGAAATGAAGAATGGTTTGTGCTAGCTGCTTGAGATTTCACAAATGCAATTAGTTCTTTGAGAGTGCATTCTGATTTGTTTCTGATTGAAGTAGCCCTTAGCTGAAGTAGTTCTCATTACAGGCAGGAGCATCTTATTTTGGAAGTGCTCTCTTTGCTAGCAGGAAATTAACTGAGATTTCTCCACATGACCTTAGACAGATTTCACTGAAACACAGAAGAATTGATTCTTTCACCAGTATTATATTACTTCCCAAATTTAGTTCACCTAGATTCAAAACTTCACTTTCAAGGACACTTTCAGTTCTTAGGATTCACTGCATTTGCCAAATATGGATGAATGAATGAAATTGTACCTGGAAATAAAGACTGATTTACTCTAGCTGCTTGAGATTTCAAAAACTCAATTAGTTTCGTGAACATACTGTGCTTTGTGTCTGTTGCAGTAGCCCGTAGCAGTAGCAATTCTCAGCAGCTACAGCAACACCTTCTGTGGAAGTGCTTTAGCTGCTAACAGGAAATTACATATATCATTTTACACATATATTATTTCAAGCTGTCAGATTGATCCTTTTGTTAGTCCTCCATTGTGCCCCAAATTTGAATCTCTTAGAATAAAGAGATCACTCCTAAGGAAACTTTTAATTTTTAGAATTTACTACTTTTTGCCCAACATGAATGAAGGAATAGAATGGACTTGAAAATTAAAAAAAAATATATATATGTTGTCTCTGCTTGAAATTTTAAAAACTCAATTAGTGTATAGTGAGTACACTCTACTTTATTTCTGGTAAAAATAACTCTTAACAGTAGAGTACTGAGCACATTACTGAACACCAAATTTTGGAAACAATTTAGCTCCTAGCAAGAAATTACAACTTTCCTGTGATTCTCCCCAAAATTTTTATACCGAATTCATTGAAACTTGGCATAATATATACATTCACCAGTATCCCATTTTTCCCAATATTGGTCCTTCTTGGTTAAAGGGTTGTCTTTCAACGACATTTTTATTTGCTATGTTTCACTATGTTTTGACTATATTGATGAAAGTCTGCAATTGGACCTGTAAATCAAAAATGTTTTTTCTCACGGTTGGAAATTTTACAAACTCAACTAGTATTAGTGAGCAAACTCTCTTTGTTATAGTTTTAAGTGACTCTTCACAGAAGATTTTCTTACCATGTGAAGAATGATCTTTTGTGGAAGCGCTTTATCTCTAGCAGATAATTCCTTATTTACTGAGATATTAATCCAACTTTTTCGGACCAATTTCATTGAATCTTGGAAGAAATGATTCTTCACCAGTCCCACATTGCTCCCCAGATTTGGTTCTCCTCTGTTCAAGAAATTATCTGTGCTATATGGATGAATGAAGGATATTGGACCTCAAAATCAAAAATAGATTGTGCTAGCTGCTTGAAAATTAACAAAATCAATTAGTTCTTAGTGATATCACTGTGTTTTGTTTATGGTTGAATGCCTTAGGCAGAAGTTGTTTTGAACACATACCAAAACAAGTTCCTTTGAAAGCACTTTAGGTAATAGTAGAAAATTACCAATCTACTGAAAATTCTCCCAAAGACTTTTCTAAGGATAACATTGAAACTTGGCAGAATTGATCAATTGACCGGTCCCAATTTAATTTTGGTTCTCCTGGATTCAATGATTCTCCTGCAAGGGGACTTTTAATTTTTTGATTTAGTACATTTTGCCCTATAAGGGTGAATGAGTGGAATTTGACATGGTAATCACATTTTTGGTCTGCTTTTAATTTCACAAACTCAAATATTTCATAGTGAGCACACTCTGCTTTGTTTCTGGTTCAAGTAGCCCTAATCAGAAGTAGTTCTCAGCACCTGCTAGAACATCTTCCTTCGGAAGTGTTTTGGCTTCTATAAGGAAATTACCAATTTATTGAGATGATTTCTTAGGTTTCAAAAGGATTTCTTTGTTTCCTGTCAGGAGATCCTGTCACAAATCCTACATTACTACACAAATTTGGCTCTTCTGGGCTCAGTGGTTAACTTGCAACCAGATCTTTAATTGTAAGTTCTTTGTGTTCATTGCTATATGATGAATGAAACAATTTGGACCTATGAATCAAATTTGGTTTGTGGTAGCTAATTATAATTTCACAAACTCAACTACTTCCTTTAGAGCTCACTCTGCTTTGTTTGTGGTTGATGTAGCCCTTAGCTGAAGCAATTATCAACATCTGCAAGGACACCTAGCACTAAATTACACAATAACTGAGATTTCTCCCCATGGATTTACAAAATGTCATTGAAACATTGTAGAATTGATTCTTTCACCAGTATGACATAATTGGTATTGGACATGAAAATCAAGAAAGGGTATAATATTTGAATAAAATTTTACAATCTCAATTAATATTAAGTGATCACACTGTGCTTTTGTCTGATTGAAGTAGCATGAAGCATGTTCTCAGCACATGCAACAATTTTTTTGGAAGTGATTTAGCTATTAGCAGAAAATTACAAATTTTACAGAGATTTCTCTCTAAGATTTTCAAAAGAATTTTATGAGATTTGGCAGAATTGATCCTTTCACCAGTTTTACATTACTCCCCAATTTTGGTTCTCCTATATTCAATGGTTCACCTCCAAGAAAGCTTTGAAATTTTAGGTTTCACTATAATTTGTCATATATGGATGATTTACTGGAATTGGAAATCAAAAACTGTTAGGGCCACCTGTTTAAAATTGCACAATGTCAATTAACTTTCAGTGAGCACCCTCTCCTTTTATTCTGGCTGAAGAAGCCCTTAACTGAAGCAGTTCTCAGCACATTTGGGAACAACTTTTTTGGAAACATTTAATTTGTTAGCAGGAAATTACAAATTAAGTGAGATTTCTCCTGATAAATTTAGAAGTATTTCATTGAAATATGGCAGAATTGATTCTTTCACCAATCCTAGACTGCTTACTAAATTGGGTTGTCATAGGTTCAAAGGTTGCTTGCATGGCAATTTTAATTTTTATGTTTCACTGCTATTTGCCTTATACGAATGAATGTATGGACTTGGACATGGAAATCATAAGTGGTTTTTGCTAGATGCTTGAAATTTTACAGCTTCAATTTGTTGTTAGTGAGCACACTCTTCTCTGTTTCTACTTGAGGTAACACTAAAGAGAAGCCGTTCTCAACTCATGCTTAACACCTTCTTTTGGAAACTTTTTAGCTCCTAGCAGGAAATGGCCAATTTACGGAGATTTCACTTCAAGATTTTTAGATGGATTTCATTGAATCTTGGCAGAATTGGTCCTTTCACCAGTCCTACATTTTCATCCAAATTTGGTTCTCTGCTATTCAAAGATTCACTTGCAAAGGCATTTTTAATTTCTAGGTTTAACTGCATTTGGATCTATAGGAATAAATGAAGAGAACTGGACATGAAAATTAAATGGTTTGAACCAGTTGTCCAAATTTCATAACTTTCATTAGTTCATTGTGAGAACACCCTGCTGGGTTTCATTTTGGAGTAACCCAAAGAAGTAGAAGTTCTCATCACATGCAGAAACACCTCATTTTGGAAGCAATTTAGCTGCTATCTTGAAATGACCAATTTACTGAGTGATCACCCATAATTTTCAAATGGATTTCATTGAAACTTGGGAGAATTGATTGAATCACCATTCCCACATTGCTCTTTAATTTTGCTTCTCCTACATTCAAGAGTTCACCTTCAAGAAGACTTTGCATTTTTAGATTTAAATGGGTTTATCCTATATGGATGAATGAATGGCATTGGACAAGGAAATGGCTTGTGCTAGGCACTTGCAATTTCAGGAACTCTGTTTTTTATTGAGCACACTCTGCTTTGTATCTGGTTGAAGAAGCCCTAAGAAGAAGTGGTTTTCAGCACATGTATAACCCCTTCTTTTGCAAGTGTTTTAGATGCTAACAGGAAAATATTATTTTTCTGAAAAATTTCCCAAGATTTTCAGAAAAAAATTATTAAATGTGGCAGAAATGATCCTTTCACTAACCTACATTGCTACACAAATTTGCTTCTACTGGGTTCAAGGGTTCACTTGCAATGAAAGTTTTAATTTTTAGATTTCAATGTGTTTTTCCCTCTAAGAATGTATGAATGGAATTGGACCTGGAAATCCAAAAAAAAAATTTGCTACCTGGTAGAAAATTCAAATCCTCACTTAGTTCCTTGTGAGCACACAGAATTTTGTTTCTGTTGGAAGTAATCCTAAGCAGTAGAAATTCTCAACACATGTAGTAACACCTTTCTTTAGAAGTGCTTTAGCTGGTAGTAGGAAATTGCCAATTAACTGAGATTTCTCCCAAGATTTCAGACTGATATCTTGAAACATGGCAGAATTTATTACTTCTCCAGTCCCCCATTGCTCTACAAATTTGACTCTCCTAAGATAAAGTGTTCTCCACTAAGGAAACTTTTTAATTTTTTAGTTTCACTGCATTTTGCTCAATATGGATGAATGAATGGAAATGGATTTTAAAATCAAAAAAGCTATGTGGTAGCTTCTTAAAATTTCATAATTTCAATTATTTCTTAGAGAACACATTCTGGTTTGTTTGTAGTTGCAATAGCTCTAAGCAGAAGTATGTATAAATACATGCAGGGACACCTTCTTTGGAAGTGCTTTAGCAGATAGCAGCAAGTTAAAAATTTACTGAGATTTCATCCCAAGATTTTCAGATGGGTTTTATTGAAACTTGGATAATTCATCCCCTCTCAATTTTTTATTGCTCCCCAAATTTGGTTCTACTATGTTTAAGGGTTCACCAAAAGAGACACTTTGAATTTTTAGGTTTCACAGTGTTTTGCCCTATGGATTAATTAATGGATTTCAACCTAGAAATCAAAAATGTTTTGCACCAGCTGCATAAAATTTCACAACCACAATTAATTCTTAGTGAACACACTGTTTTTTTTTTTCTACTTGTGATAGTTCTAAGCAGAAGCACTTCTTAGCACATGTAGGTCACCTTCTTTTGGAAGTTCTTTAGCTGCTAACATCAAATTAACAATTTAGTGAGATTTAACCCCAAGATTTTCAGATGGGTTTTATTGAAATTTGGGAAAAGTAATTCCATCACATCTCCACAATGCTACCTCAAATTTGGTTCTCGTAAGTTCAAAGATCACCTGCAAGGATACTTTTAATTTTTAGGTTTTGCTGTGATTTTCCTTGTGTGGATTAATGAATGGATTTGGAACTTGAAATCAAAAATATTTTGTGCTAGCTGCTTGAAATTCCATATTTCAATTAGCTCTCACTAAGCATGCTGTGCTTTGTTTCTCTGGAGTATCCTTAAGCCAAAACAGTCTGAACACATGTAGGAATACTTGTTCTGAAAGAACTAAGGCTGTCTACAGAAAATTACCAATTTTACTCAGATTTCTCTACAAGATTCAGATGGATTTTATGGAAACTTGGTATAATTGATCCTATCATCAATCCTGCATTGCACCCCTAATTTTGTTCTCTGGGTTCAAGAGATTGTCTGTGAGGACACTTTAAATTTTTAGGTTTTAATATGTTTTTTCTTGTATGGATGAATGAATGGAATTGGTTCTGGAAATCAAAAATGGTTTGTGCTGGCTGATTGAAAATTCAGAATGTAATTAGTTCTTAGTTATCACACTCTGCTTTGTTTCTGGTTGAAGTAGCCCTAAGCAGAGCAGTTCTCAGCATATTTAAGAACATCTTCTTTTGGTAGTCTTTAGCTACTCACTGGAAATTAGCAATTTACTGAGATTTCTTCAATAGATTTTCAGAAGGGTTTCTTTGAAACTTGGCACAATTGATCTTTTCACCAGTTACACTTTGCTTTGTAAATTTTCTTCTCCTAAGGTCAAGGGTTCGCCCATAAGGCCTCTTTTAATTTTTAGTTCTCACTGCATTTGGCCCTGTATGAATGAGTGAATGGAAATGAACTTGGAAATCAAGACATTTTCTGCTATGTACTTGAAATTTCACAAATTCAATTTGTTAGTACTGAGCACCGTCTGCTTTGTTTCTTTATGAACAAGCCCTAATCAGAAACAATTCTCAGCACATGCAGGTACACCCTCTTTTGTATGTGTTTTAGCTGCTAACAGCAAATTTCCAATTGGCTAAGATTTATCCACAAGATTTTCAGATGGATTTTATTGAAACTTGGCAGAACTGCTCGTTTCACCAGTCATATTTTCCTCCTTAAATTTGTTCTCATACTTTCAAGGGTTCAACTGCAAAAACACTTTTAATTTTTTTTTTAGGGAGAGAGAGAGAATTTTTTAATATTTATTTTTTTAGTTTTTGGTGGACACAACATCTTTATTTTATTTGTATGTAGTGCTGAGTATGAAACCCAGTGCCCCGTGCATGCCAGGTGAGCTCGTTACCGCTTCAACCACATCCCCAGCCCACACTTTCAAATTTTTGTTTAACTTCATTTTGCCCTTTATTGATGAATGAATGGAATTGGACCTGGAAATCCAAAATTTTGTGCCAGCTGCTTGAAATTTCCCAAGCTCAATTTTTCTTAGTGAACAAACTCTGGTGTTTTCCTAGTCGCCATAGCTCTAAGCAGAAGCACTTCTAAAGAAGCACATGAGGGAATACCTTCTTTTGGAAGGACTTCAGCTGCTAGCAGCAAATTACCAAATTAGTGAGATTTCATGCCAAGATTTTCAGATGTATTTTATTGAAACATGGGAAATTAATCCCTTCACCATTCTCTCACTGATCACCAAATTTGGTTCTTCTAGGTTCAAGGGTTTCCTTGAAACGACACTTTAAATTTTTAATTTTCACTGCATTTTTCCCCATCCTGGTGAATTAATGGAATTGAACTTGGAAATCAAAAACATATTGTGCTAGGTGCTTGAAATTTCTCAAACTCAATTAGTTTATAGTGCACACACTCTGCTTTGTCTCTTGTGAAAGTATCCCCAAGCAGAAGCACTTCTCTGCATATAGATGAAAACCCTCTGTTGGAAGCACTTTAACTGCTAGCAACAAATTACGAACTTAATGAGATTTTTTGCCAAGATTTTCAAATGATTTTCACTGAACCTTGGAACAATTGATCCTTTGATTAGTCACATGTTGCTCCCCCAATTTTTCCTAGGTTCCAAATTGCCTGCAAAGATACTTTTAATTATTAGGTTTCACTGTGATTTGCCCTATGTGGATTAATCAGTGAAATTGGACCTGGAATTCACAAACATTTTTGCTAGCTGATTGAAATTTCAGAATTCAATTAGTTCTCATTAACCACACTGTTCATTGTTTCCATTTGAAGTAGCACAAAGCCTAAATAGTTCTGAGCACATGCAGGGACACCTTTTTGGGGAAGTGCTAAGTCTGCTAACAGCAAATTATCAATTTACTGAGATTTCTTCCCAAGATTTTCAGATGATTTTAGGGAGACTTGGTATAATTTATCCTTTCACCAGTCCCACATTTCACCCATTGAACCTCTAATTTTGTTCTCTAGGCTCAAATTATACCCTGCAAGGACACTTTAATATTTTAGCTTTTACTGTTTTTTTTCCTATATGCATGAACAATGGGATTGGACCTGTAAATCAAAAATAGTTTGGGCAAGCTGATTGAAATTTCAGAATACAATTAGCTTTTAGTGACTGCACTCAGCTTTATTTCTTGTTGAAGTAGCCCTAAGCAGAAGCAATTTTCAACACATGCATGTACCCCTTCTTTGTATGTGCTTTAGCTTCTAACAGAAAAGTATCAATTTACTGAGATTTCTTCCCAAAACTTTCAGATGAATTTTATTGAAATTTAATAGAATTGAATTTTTTTACCAGTCACACATTGCTTCCCAAATTTTGTTCTCCTAGACTCAAAGGTTGCCTGCAAGATACTCTAGGTTTTACTATGATTTGCCCTATGTAGATTAATGAACAAAATTGGATCTGATAATCGAAAAATGTTTTGTGCTAGGTGATTGAAATTATACATTTCAATTAGTTCTTATTGTCACACTGTGCTTTGTTTCTGGTTGAAGTAGCCCTTACCCAAAACAATTCTGAAGACATGTAAGAACACCTGTTCTGTAAGCATTAAGTCTGCTAACAGAAAATTCTGAATTTACTGAGATTTCTCCCCAAAATTTTCAGACTAATTTCATTGAAATTTAGCAGAATTTAACATTTCACCAGTTGCATTTTGCTCCCTAAATTTGGTTTTCCTAGGTTCAAGAGCTCATCTGCAAAAAATTTTATTTTTTTTTGTTTTATTGCACTTTGTCCTACATTGATAAATGAATGGAAAAGGACCTGAAAATCAAAAATTTTGAGCTAGTTGCTTTAAATTTTCCAAACCTATTACTTCTTAGTGAGCACACTTTGGATTCTTTTTTGTTGTTGTTGTTATAGAAGCCCTAAGGATAAGCAGTTCTCAGCACATGCTGAAACACCTTCTTTTGGAAATACTTTAGGTGAAAGCAAGAAATTACCAATTTAATGAGATTTCAACCCAAGCTTTTAAAATGAATTCTATTAAAAGTTTGTATTGTTGATTTTTCCCCAGTCCCATATTATTCCCCAAATTTGTTTCTCCTATGGTAAAATGTTTGCCTGCAAGGACACTTTGAATTTTTAAGTTTCACTCTGTTTTGACCTATGTGGATGAATGAATGAAATTGGACCTGGAAAACAAAAATGGTTTGTGCAAGCTGATTGAAATTTCAGATCACATAGAGAAAACATACTCAGTTTTGTTTCTATTTGAAGTAGCCCTAAGAAAATGCAGACCTCAGCACATGCAGGAACACACCATCTTGAAGTTCTTTAACTGCTAGGAGAAAAGCAGAAACAGCTTCTTTTGGAATCCCTTTAGCTTCTAGCAAAATATTACCAGTTTAGTCAGTTTTCACCTCAAAAAATAAGATTTTAAGATGGATTTCACTGAATTTTTGCACTATTGATCCTTTCTATATTCCCAAGTTTCTCAGGAAAGATGGTTCTTTCATGGTCGAGGGTTCACCTGCAAAGACACTTTGAAGTTTTAGGTTTTATTAAATTTTTCCCTTTATGGATGAATTAATGGATTTGAACCTTGAAATACAGAATATTTTTGTTATCCTATTGAAATTTCAGAATTAAATTAGTTCTTATTGGCCATCCTCTGCTTTGTTTCTTTTTGAACTAGCCTTATAAGAAGCAGTTCTCAGCACATGCAGGTACATAATTGTTTTTTATGTGCTTTAGCTACAGAAGGCAAATTACAAAGTTACTGAGAATTATCTCAAGATTTTCAGATGGATTTCATTGAAACTTGGCATACCTGATTCTTTAACCAGTTGCATTTTTCTCCCTAAATTTGCTTTTCCTATATTCAAGGGTTCTCCTGCAAGGTTAGTTTTTTTTTTGTTTGTTTTTGTTTTTTATTTGATTTTGCAAGTATCACATTTGTTATTTAATTCTTATTCCTTCATTAACTTTTTTATTGAGCTTCAACTATTTTTACATAATTTACATACAGCTCTCATGCATACTCTACACACTATATCTAAGATTTAGTAAAAATAGAAGTGTAGAAAAATGAATAAGAGTTAGACTTGGAAATAGATCTGTGTTTGAATCCCAGTTCTACTATTCACTAAATGAATCAGAGTTAGACTTTGAAATAGAGCTGTGTTTGAATCCTGGTTCTATTATTCACTAACTGTAGCTAGTTGAATTGTACCCCAACCCCCAAGAAAATATGTTCACCCAGAATTTCAGAATGTGACTTTACTTGGAATAAGTCTTTCCAGATGTAATTAATGTCTCTTGATGTTATGTCATCCTGACTTGGGTTGGGCCCTAAATCAAATAATAAGGACCTTAATAAGAGACAGAAAAGAAGAAGATATAGAAAAAGGAAAAGGCTGTGTGAAGATGGAGATACAGATTAGAGTTTTACAACCCCAAGTAAAGGACAGGCAGGGGTTGCTGGAAGGCACCTGAGTCTAGAAGAGAGGAAGGTAACAGATTTTTTCTCTGAACCAAATCTGTCAATATTTGATTTTTGGACTTTTAGCCTCCTAGACTTTGAGAGAACAATGAGCTCCAAATTTCACACTAATTTATTACACTAGTCCAACTAACATCCTACCTGTGTGGCTTTTGGTTAATTACCTCTTTCTTTATCTCCATTTCTATCTCTGTAAAATAAAGAGAATAACATTATCTGCTCATATTTTTTGTGAAGAGGTATTGTATGTATTATGAGATAATGCATGTAAAGTGTTTAGCATAAGATCTGGCACAGAAAGGGCTTGATAAATGTAAGTAATTATTATTAAAGTATGGGTAATCTTTATGGGTCAGGGTAAATTTTAAATTTTCTAATATTGTGATTACTATAATAATTATCCCAGCTGGTTTTGGGGAGAGGCTAGGAGATCTTTTTATCTTTAAAAGAGAAAGAAAGAAAAAGAAAAAGGATATCACACAAATGAATTGCTTCTCACTTATTTCTGGTTGCAAAAATCATATGAGCTCCATAACCTCTGCCCCATAACAAGAACACAGTACACATTTTCAAAAATGTTGCTGAAGACTTACAGTAGCAAGAACTTGTACATATTGTTTATATATTATAATGCATTTTTCTAAACTGGGTAATTTATATATCTCCATGTTTATAGTAATCCCATCAGTTCTCGAGAAAAAGATGTGTATAGTGAAGTGAAAAAATACATGACACTGTATGTATTTCATTTGAAAATTGTAGTAGAAAACTACTTATCATATTCAATAACATAAAATTTTCTCCTCAAAGTTCTTAAAGATTTTTGTTAAATTTATTCCCAAATAACTTGTTCTTTTATAGGTTATGCCTATTTTCAAATTGTTTTCTAGTTACATTTTTTATATAAATTGGTAATTTATTTTTTTATTTTTAATTGATTTTTAAAAATTAATGACAGCAAAATGCATTACAATTCTTATTACATATATACAGCACAATTTTTCTTATCTCTGGTTGTATATATAGTATGTTCCCACCAATTTGTGTCATCATACATGTACTTTGGATAATGACGTCCATCACATTCCAACATTCTTATTAACCCCATACCCCATCCCTTCCCTTCACTCCCCTCTGCCCCATCTAGAATTGGTCTATTTCCCCATGCTCCCCTTTCCTACCCCACTATGAATAAGCCTCCATATATCATTGAAAACATTTGCCATTTGTTTTTTGGGGGGGATTGTCTAACTTCACTTAGCATTATCTTCTCCAACACCATCCATTTACCTGCAAATGTCATGATTTTATGCTCTTTTAATGCTGAGTAATATTCTGTTGTGTATATGTGCCACATTTTTTATCCATTCATATATTGAAGGGCATCTAGGTTGATTCCTTAGTTTAGCTATTGTCAATTGCACTACTATAAACATTGATGTGGCTGTGTCCATGTAGTATGCTGTTGTTAAGTACTTTGGGTATAAACCAAGGCGAGGAAAGCTGGGTCAAATGGTGATTCCATTTCCAATATTCCAAAAAAAAAAAAATCACCATACTACTTTTCATATTGGCTGCACCAATTTGCAGTCCCACCAGCAGTGTATGAATGTATCTTTCCCCAATATCCTCGCCAACACTAATTGTTGTTTGTCTTCATAATAGCTGCCATTCTGACTGGACTGAGATGGTATGTAAGAGTAGTTTTGATTTGAATTTCTCTAATTGCTAGAAACAGTGAGCATTTTTTCATATATTTGTTGATTGTATGTATCTTCTGAGAAGTGTCTGTTCAGGTCCTTGACCCATTTGTTGATTGGGTTATTTGTTGTTGGTTTTTATAGTGCTTAGCTTTTTGAGTTATTTATATACCCTAGATATTAGTGCTGTATCTGATGTGTGAGATAAAAAAAAAAATTGCTCCCAGGTTGTAGGCCCTCTTCCACCTCACAGATTGTTCCTTTTGCTAAGAAGAAACTTTTTAGTTTGATTCCATTCCATTTATTGATTCTTGGTTTTAATTATTGTGCTATTGGAGTCTTATTAAGGAAGTTGGGGCCTAATTCCACATGATGAAAATTAGGGCCTACTTTTTCTTCTATTAGACACAGAGTCTCTGGTTTAATTCCTAGGTCTTGATTCATTTTGGTTTAAGTTTTGTCATTGGTGAAAGATAAGGGTTTAATTTTATTTTGTTGAATATAGGTTTTCAGTTTTCCCAGCACCATTTGTTGAAGAGGCTATCTTTTCTCCAATGCAAGTTTTTGGCACCTTTGTCTAATATAACATAATTATAATTTTTTAGGTTAGCCTCTGTGTCCTCTATTCTGACCCATTGGTCTACCAGTCTGTTTTGTGCCAATACCATGATGTTTTTGTTACTATTGCTCTGTGGTATAGTTTAAGGCCTGGAATACCACCTGCTCTCTCTTCCTACTAATGATTGCTTTAGCTATTCTGGGTCTCTTATTTTTCCAGATTAATTTCATGATTAATTCTTTTTCTATTTTTATGAGGAATGCCATTGGTATTTTTATCAGAATTGAATTAAATCTGTATAGTGGTTTGGGTAGTATGGTCATTTTGATAATATTAATTCTGCCTATCCAAGAACAAGTTATATCTTTCCATCTTTAAGGTCTTCTTTGATTTCTTGCTTCTGTAGTTTTTATATTATAGATCTTTCATTCACATGTTTTGTTAAGTTGATTCCAGAGAATTTTATTTATTTATTTATTTATTGAGGCTATTTTAAATCAGGTAATTTTCCTCATTTCCATCTCAGAAGATTTGTCACTGACATACAGAAATGCCTTTTATTTATGGGTGTTGATTTCATATTTTGTTACCTTGCTGAATTCATTTACTAGTTCTAGAAATTTTCTGGTGGTGATTTTTGATCTGTTAGGTATAGAATCATATCGTCAATAAACAGTGCTAATTTAGGTTATTTTTCTATATGTATCACTTTAATTTCTTTCATCTGTCTAATTGCTCTGGCCAGTGTTATACAAACTATGTTGAATAGAAGTGGGGAAAGAGCGGATCAATGTCTTGTTCTAGGATTAGAGGGAATGCCTTTAATTTTTCTGCATTTAGACTGATGCTGGCCTGGGGCTTAATGTAGATAACCTTTATGATATTAAGATATGTTCCTGTTATCCCTAATTTTTATAGTGTTTTGAACATGAAGGGGTGCTATATTTTTTCAAATCTATTTTTTGAAAAAAAAATTTATGAATCTATTGAGATGATCATATAATTCTTATCTTTCTGTCTATTGATGTGATAAATTACATTTATTGATTTACTATGTTAAACAAACCTTACATCCCTGGAATGAATACTACTTGATCATAATGCAACATCATTTTGATATGTTTTTGTATTCAATTTGCCAGAATTTTATTGTTATTTTTTGCATCTATATTCATTAAATATATTGCTCTAAAGTTTTATTTCTTTCATGTGTCTTTGCCTGGTTTTTGATGCAGGGTAATATTGGCCTTATAGAATCAGTTTGGAAGTGCTGCTTCTTTTTCTGTTTCCTGAAATAAATTGGAAATTATTGGTATTAGTTCTGCTTTTATGATCTTGTAGAACTTGGTTGTATAACCATCTTGTCCTGGGATTTTCTTGATTGGTAAGTGTCTGATTGTGTCTTTTATTTCATCACTTGACTTTGTTCTACTTAAGTTGTGTATATATGTTCCTGGTTTAATCTGGGCAAATTGTATGACTTAAGAAATTTGTCAATGCCTTCAATGTCTTCTATTTTATTGGAGTATAAGTTTTCAAAGTATTTCCTAACTATCCGTTGTATTTCTGTTGTGATATTGCCTTTTTCATCACATATGCAGGTAATTTGAGTTTTCTTCTCCTTCTCCTTGTTAGTGTAGCTAAGGGTCTGTAAATTTTATTTTTTTAAAGGACCAATTTTTTGTTTTGTCAATTTTTTCAATTGTTTCTTTTGTTTTGATTTCATTGGTGTCAGCTCTAATTTTAATTATTTCTTTCCTTCTACTGCTTTTGCATGAAATTCATGGTACTATCTCTACTTTTTTTGTATAGGCTAAGAGTTCTTTTGGCATATTATATGGTCTATTTTAGAGAAGGATCCATTTTCTGCTGAGAAAAAAGTGTATCCAGTTAATGCAGGTTAAAATATTCTACATATGTCAGTTAAGTCTACGTTATTGATTGTGTTATTGAGTTCTATAGTTTCTTTATTCAACTTTCATTTGAAAGATATATCCTGTGCTGAGAGAGGTGTGTTAAAGTGACCCAGATTATTGTGTTGTGGTCAATTTGCCTCTTGAACTTGAGAATAATTTGTTTGATTAACATAGCTGCACCATTGTTTGGGACAGATATATTTATGATTGTTATGTCTTTTTGGTGTATGGTTCCCTTGAGAAATATGTAATGTTCATCTTTATCCTTTTTGATTAACTTTGACTTGAAGTCTACTTAATTTGATACAAGGATGAAAACCCATGTTTACTTCTGCAGTCCATATGAGTGTTATGATTTTTTCCCATCCTTTCAACTTCAGTTTCCGAATGTCTTTTTCTATGAGATGAGACTCATGGAGATAGCATATTGTTGGGACTTTTATTTTTTAATCCAATCTGTTAGCCTATGTCTTTGATTGCTGAGTTTAAGCCATTAATATCCAGGATTAATATTGACATATGGTTTGTATCCGCAGCCATATTTGTTCCTTTTTGTTATTTAAGTTGACTTGATTTTCTTCTTTGATTAGTTTTTTCTTTACAGTATTACCTCCAACTGCTGAATTTCAGGGGTTTTTTTCCCCTTCATGGAACATTTTTCCAAGGATGTTTTGTAGTGACAGGAGGTATTTATTTCATCTTCAAATATAAAGTTTAATTTTACTGGATACAAAATTTTTGTAGGCACCCATTTTCTTTCAGAGCTTGCTATATGTTGTTCCATAATCTTCTAGCTTTCAGGATCTGTGTTGAAATTCTGCCATTATTTTAATTTGTTTTTCACCACATGTAACTGATTCCTTTCTCTTGTGGCTTTTAAAATTATCTACTTATTCTTCACATTGAGTATTTTCATTATAATGTGCCTTGTTGTGGATCTGTTATGATTTTGTGCATTTGGAATACTGTAGGCTTCTTGAATTTCTTTTTTTAATATTTATTTTTTAATTATCGGCAGACACAACATCTTTGTTTGTATGTGGTGCTGAGGATCAAACCCAGGCCACACGCATGCCAGGTGAGAGCGCTACTGCTTGAGCCACATCCCAGCCCTGGCTTCTTGAATTTCAATTTCCAATTCATTTTTTTATGTTTAAAAAGTTTTCTAATACTACTTCATTGAATAGATTGTTCATTTCTTTGGTTTGGGTCTCTATGACTTCCTCTATCTCAATAACTCTTAAATTTGGACTTTTTATGCTATCCCATATTTCTTGAATATTCTACTAATGGTATTTTACTTTTATCACTGTATGGTCTATGTTCTTTCCAAGATATATATTTTATCTTCATTGTCTGATTTCCTATCTTCCAAGTGGTCTACTCTGTTTGTGATGCTTTCAATTGTGCTTTTAATTTGGTTTATTTTTTTTCATTTCAAGGATTTATTTTTGGTTTATTGTTTGTTTGTTTTGGGTTTTTGTTTGTTTGTTTGTTTGTTTGTGGTTTGTTTTGGAACTTCTCTCTTTTGACTTGTTGAGTTAATCTTTTCTTCCTTTTTCTTAGCTCCTTGTTAATGTAATCTTTCATTTCCTGAATTTGCTTTCTTAAATCTTCCTTGTGTTACAGAATATTTTATCCATGTACAGCCTGAACTCCTTCTCTGTAATTTCTTCTGCTGCGGCTGCCAATGATTCTAATGATGTCCAGTCTTGATTGTTTAGGACATTTTTTCCCCTCATCTTTTTATATTACTTGTGTGTCTTCTTTTCCAGCTCTGTAAGTCTGGGATGTTATTGTTTTTACCCTATAGGATTATAGTACTCTTGTAAGTTTTCAAGATCTCTCCTGGCCAGATGGAGAGCTAATCTGGGAGCTGCCCTCATGAAATATGATGAGAAAAGGGATCCAAGATGGAGACCATCTGCTTCCAGCACTAGGGTGTCTGGTTAGGTAAGGGAAGCTGGGCAATGGTGTTGTGCTGTGGGTACATGATCCACGTGGTAGTAGAGCAAAGTCTGAGAGTTCTGTAGAGGTGCTGATACGTGATTGTGCTAAAAAGTTTGCAAGCTCTGTGTAGGCCAGAACATAAGGCTTTGGGTTTCAGAAGCCAGGAGGTCAGAGTCCTACTCAAATGCTGAGGCTCAGAGCCCTTAGTGGGGGTCACAGCACTGGTATTTCTGCAGAAATTAGCTGCTTAGTGTCCTCTAACACTTTTAGTGATTCAGCATTCTGACTAGGTGATATCTGAGTGGCACAGAATGCTGCCTCACTGTAGCCTGCAATCTTCTCCTCACAAGGTTAGTTTTAATTTTCAGATTTCACTGCATTTTGCCCTGTAGATTTTTAATTTTTAGGTTTAACTTTGTTTGCCCCATATGGATGAGTGGAATTGGAACTGCAAGTTGAACACATTTTTTGTTAGCTTCTTGAAGTTTCACACACTCAACTAGTTCTCGGTGAGCATACTTTGTGTTCTTCCTGGTTGAAATAACCCTAAACCCTAACTCTTTGGGGAGTGTTTTAGCAGCTTTCAGGAAATTATCAATTTCTTGAAATTTAGACCCAAAAATTTTAGATGAATTTTATTGATATTGAGCAAAATTGATACTTTCACTAGTCCCACATGGATCCCCAAATTTGGATGTCCTAAGTTCAAGGTGTCAATGGAGAAACACTTTTAATTTTTTGTTTTACTTTGTTTTGCACTATATGGATGAATGGAATTGAAACTGGAAATCAAACACAGTTTGTGCTAGCTGCTTGAAATTTAACACACTCTACTATTTCTCAGTGATCACACTTTATTTTCTTCCTGGCTGAAATAGCATTAAGAAGAATTACTTCTCAGTGAAAGCAGGAATACCTTCCTTTTTAATTTTTTAAGGCACTTGCAGGAATTTAAAATTTTTGAAATATCTCCCCAAAATTTTCAGACAGATTTCATTGAGACTGTTTATTAGTGATCCATTAAGCAGTCCCACATTACTCAATGAATTTGGTTATCCTAAGTTCAAAATATCACTTACAGTAACATTTCAATATTTAGGTTTCAATTCCTTTGGTTGTATATGGATGAATGGAATTGGAACAAGAAATCAAACATGGTTTGTGCTAACTGCTTAAAATTTCAGTTATTCACATAGTTCTCAGTGAGAACACTCTACTTCATTTCTGTTTGAAGTACCCCAAAGCAGAAGCATTTCTCAGCACATGGAAGTCCTTCTTTTGGTATCATTTTAGCTGCTTGCAGAAAATTACAAATTGACTGAATTTTCTTACCAAAATTTTCAGATGGATTTCATTAATACTGTTAAACATTGATCACTTCACAAGCCCAATATTGCTCCTCAAATTTGATTACCTCAAATTTGATTAAGTATTTGCTTAAATAAGCACTTAATTTTTAGGTTTCACATTGTTTTGCCCTATATGGATGAATGAAATTAAAACAAAAATCAAAGATGGTTTATTCTAGACATATGAAATTTCATACACTCAGTTAGTTCTTAGTGAGCACACTCTATATTTTCTGAATTAAGTATACCCAAGTAGAAGAACTTTTCAACAAATGTAATAAAAATTCTGTGGACTGTGTTAGGTACTTGGATAAAATTTCCAATAAATTAAATTTTTTTTCAAAAATTTTCAGATAATTTTCAATGATATTGAGCAGATTTCATTCTTTTACTAGTCCTACATAGCTCCCCAAATTCGGTTCTCTTTGGTTTAAGGGGTTGCTTACAGGAAAAACATTTTAATTTTTAGGTTTTGCTTCATTTTGTCCTGTATGGATTCATAAAATGAAATTGAAAATCGAACACCATTTGTGTTAGCTTCTTGTAATTTAACACACTCAATTAGTTCTCAAGAGAGCACCCTCTGTTTTGTTTCTGGTTGAAGTAGCCCTATGCAGAAATACTTCTACACCATGAAGAAATACATTTTTTTGGGGGGGGGGATGTTTTAGCAGATTGCAGAAAATTACCAGTAGACTGAAGTTTCTCCCCAAAACTTTCAGATGGATTTAATCAATACCTTTCACCAGGCCCACATTGCTCATGAAATTTGGTTCTCCTAGATTCAAGGGATCACTGAAAGGAACATTTTAATTTTAGGTTTCACTTTTTTCCCCTATATGGATGAATGGATTTGGAACAGGAAATCAAACGTGGTTTTTGCAAGACACATGTAATTTCATACAATCAGTTAGTTCTTAATGAGACACTCTTTATTGTTCCTGGTTGAAGTAGCCCTAAGGAGAAGCACTTTTCAGCACATGCAGTAAAAAAAAAATCTTTGGACTGTTTTAGCTGCTTGCATGAAATTACTAATTTTCTAAAATTTCTTTCAAAAATTTTTTGATGGATTTCAATGATATTGGGCAGATTTTATATTTTTGCCATTCCACATTGTTTCCCAAATTTGGTTCTCCTAGGTTCAATGGTGTCCTTGAAGGAACGCTTGAAATTTTTAGGTTTCACTTTATTTGCCCTATATAGATTCATAAAGTTGGAAGTGGAAATCAAACACGGTTTGTGATAGCTGCTTGAAATTTCACTCAACTAGTTCTCAGTGAACACACTCTATTTTATTACTGGTTGGTGTAGCCCAAAGTGAACACACTTCTCAGCACATGCAAGATTACCTTTTATTGGAAGTGTTTTAGCTGCCTGAAGGAAAATTAAAAGTATACTGAAATTTTTTACCAAAAAAAATTCAGATGGATTTCATCGATACTGTCACAATTGATTATTTCAACAGTCCCAGTTTGCTCCATAAATTATATTTGCCTACGTTCAAAGGTTCATTTGAAAGAACACATTTAATCTTCAGGTTTTAATTTTCTTTTTCCTCTGTGTCAGTTGAATTGGAAAATAAATCAAACATGGATTGTGCTAGACATATAAAGTTTGACACTTTCAATTATTTGGTTGTGAGCATACTCTATTATTTCTTGTTTAAGTAACCCTAAAAAGAAGCACTTTTCAGCACATGCAGTTAAAATTTACATGGAGCATGTTAGCATATTGCATAAAATTAACAATTTATGAAATGTTTTTTGAAAATTTTTCAGATGGATTTCAATAATATTGGGCATGTTTAATTATTTTACCATTCCTACATTTCTCCCCAAGTTTGGTATTACTAGGTTCAAGGATTCACTTTTAGGAACACATTTAAATTTTAGGTTTCACTTCATTTGGCCCAATAGGGAAGAATGGAATGTGAAATTAAGGCACAACACTTTTTTGGCTAGCTTCATTTTACACATCCAATTAGTTCTTAGTGAGAAGAACCTGATTTGTTCCTGGTTAATGTATTCCTAAGCAGGAGAACTTCTCAGCACATGCAGGAACATCTTCTTTTGTTAGTGTTTTAGCACCTTGCAGAAAATTACCAATTGACTCAAATCCATCCCCAAATTTTTCAGATGGATTTCATTGATACCAATCAGAATTAATTCTTTCACTATTCACACATGGCTCCCCAAATTTGGTTCACCTAGGTTCAAGGATTTGCTTGAACAAACACTTTTAATTTTTAGGTTTCACTTCATTTTGCCCTATATAGACAAATGGAATTTTTTTGGTAAAGGAAATCAAACATGATTTGGCTAGACACATAAAATTTCACACACTAAATTAATTTTCAGTGAGCACACTCTATTGTTTCTGGTTGAAGTATCTCTAGGGAGAATAACTCTTCAGCACATGCAGTGAAATATTCTGTGGGGTGTTTTCACTGCTTGCAGGAAATTAACAATTTACTGAAATTTCTTTTAAAAAATTTCCAATGATATTGATTTAATACATTTATGAGTCCTATATTTCTCCTCAAATTTTATCCTCCTAGGTTCAAGGGTTTGTCTGCAGAAACACTTTTAATTTTTAGGTTTCACTTTGTTTTGCCATATAGGGATCAATGCAATTGGAAATTGAAATCAAACACAGTTTGTGACAGGTGCTTGAATTTTACACCCTCAACTAGTTCTCAGTGAGCACACTCTGTTTTGTCCCTGGTTTATGTAGCCCTAAGCAGAAGTCCTTCTCAGAACAAGAAGAAACACCTTTTTGTGGGGAGAGTTTAGCAGCTTGAAAGAATATATGAGTTTACATAAATTTCTCACTAAAATTTTCAGATGAATTTCAAGAGTACTGTGCACAATTGATACTTAACTATTCCAACATGGCTCCCCAAATTTGGTTCTACTAAGTTTGAGGCTGTGCTTGCAGAAAAAAAAAAAATTTACTTTTTAGGTTTCACAACATTTTTGCCCCATAGGGATAAATGCAATTAAAACTAGAAATCACACACAGTTTATTCTAGCTTCCTGAAACTTCACACATTCAATTAGTTCTTAAGGTGAACTGTATGGTTTATTTCTGGCTGAAGTATCCCTATACAGAAGGATTTCTCAGATATGCAGGACAACTTTCTTTTGGAAGCATTTCACCAGTTTGCAAGAAACTGCAAATTTACCAGAATTTCTCCCAAAATTATTTTGACAGATTACATTGATAATAGGCCAGATTGTTCTTTTCACCAGTCGCACCTTGCTGACCAATTTTGGTTCTCCTAAGTTTAATGGTTTGCTTATAGAAATACATTAAGTTTTTAGGTTTTACTTTGTTTTTCCCTGTAGGGATGAATGCAATTCGATTTCAAAAACATACATGGTTTGTGCTAGCTGCTACCTGAAACTTTACATACTCAATTTGTTCTTATGTTGTACTCCCTTTTGTTTTTGGATGAAGTAGCCCTAAGCAGAAGAATTTCTCAGCACATGGTGAAACACCATCTTTTGTGACATAGAAGAAGCTTGCAGAAATTATATATATATATACTGGCATTTCCACTAAACATTTTCAATGAATTTTGATGATAGTAGGTGGAACTGCTCCATTTACCAGTCACACCTTGATTCCCAAATTTGTTTCTCATACACTCAAGGGTTCACCTTCAGGAAGACTTTAAATTTTTGTGTTTCACTTTGGTTTGATCAATAGAAATGACTGCAATTGCAAATAAAAATCAAATACAGTTTGTGCTAGCTGCTTGTAACTTCACACACTCAATCAGTTCTCAGGTTATACTCTCTTTTTTGTTCCTGATTGAAGTATCCCAAAACAGAAGAATTTCTCAGAAAATGCAGGAACAACTTTTTGGGGGGGAGCATTGTAGCAGCTTGCAGGAAAGTATAAATTTACTAGAAATTTCTGCCCAAATTTTTCTGAGGAATTTATTGATACTCTGCAGGATTGATCCTGTAAACAGTGCCATATTACTCACCAAATTTGTTTTTCTGGGTTCAAGGGTTCGTGTGCAGAAACACTTTTGCTTTTTAAGTTTCTCTTCAATTTTCCCTTGGGGATGAATGCAATTGGAAATGGAAAACAAACACAATTTCTTCTAGCTGCTTGAAACTTCACACACTCAATTAGTTCTCATGTTATACTTTCACTTTTTTTCCTAATTTAAGATGTCCTATGAAGAAGGATTTATCAGCACATGCAGGAATTCTTTGTTTTGGAGAATTTTAGCAACTTGCAGGAACATACAAATTTACTGAAATTTCTACCAAGATTTATATGGCTGATTACACATTGATAGTAGGCCAGATTGTTTCTTTTACCATCCCCAAATTGCTCAGCATTTTGGTTCTCTTAGGACCAAGGGTTCACTTGCAGAAACACTTTTAATCTTTAGGTTTCACTTTTTTTTTTGCCTTCTACACATGAATGCAATTGATACTGGAAATCAAACAGTTTTTGTGCTAGCTGCCTGAAACTTCACATACTCAATTAGTTCTTAGGGTGACCTCTCTTTTTTACTTCCAGTTGAAGTAGCCCTAATCAGAAGCATTTTCAGCACATGAAGAAATACTATGTTTTCGAAGCGTTTTAGCAGTTTTCAGGAAAGTGCAAAATTACTGGAATTTCTGCACAATTTTTTCAGATTAATTTCCTCAGTATTAGGTACAATGCATTGTCTCACCAGTCCCACCTTGCTCCCCAAACTTGGTTTTTCTAGGTTCAAGGGTCCACTGGCAGGAATACTTTTAATTTTTAGGTTTCACTTCCTTTTACCCTATACAGATGAATGCAAATGGAACTGGAAATCACACATGGTTTGTGCTAGCTGCTTGAAACTTAACACTCAATTTGTTCTTAGATCATACTCTCTGTTTTGTTCCTCTTTGAATCAGTTCTAAGCAGAAGCATTTCTCAGCACATGCAGGAGCAGCTTTTTTGGGGGAGTGTTGTAGCAGCTTGAAGAAAAATAGGGATTTCCTGGAATTTCTTCCTAAATATTTCTGATGGATTTTATTGGTACTGTAAAGGATAGACACTTTCACCAAAACTTTGATTCTCCTAGCTTCAATGATTCTCTAATAGGAATCTCTCCCCAAAATATTCTCACAGATTTTATTGATACTGAGCATAACGCATCCTATCAGCAGTTTCACCTTGCTCTCCAAATTTGGTTCCCCTAGGTTCAAAGGTTTGCTTGCAGGTACACTTTGAATGTTTTAGGTTCCACTTATTTTTTCCCTATATGGGTAAAAACAATTGGTACTGAAATTCAAACATTGTCTGTGCTAGGTGCTTGAAAGTTTACACATTGTATTAGTTCTCATGGCACACTATCTGTTTTATTCTTTGTTTGATTATCCCTAAGCAGAAGCATTTCTCTGCATATGCATGAACACCTTCTTTGGAAAGTGTTTTTGCAGCTTGCAGGAAAGTACAATTTTACTAGAATTTCTCTCCTACATTTTTTCACATATTTCATTAATATTGGGCACAATTAATATGCTCACCATTCCCACCTGGCTTCTAAAATTTGATTCTCCTATGTTCATATGTTTCTGTGCAGGAGAACTTTGAATTTTTAGGTTCCGGCTCTTTTGGCCCTATTGGGATGAATGCAATTGGAACTGGTAATCAAATACGGATTGTGATAGATGGGTGAAACTTCAAACACTCAATAAGTACTCAGGGCACACTCTCTGTTTTGTGCCTGTATGAAGTAGCCTTAAGTAGAAGAAATTTTCAGCACATACTGTAACACTTTCTTTTGGGAGCATTTTAGCAAAATGCAGCAATGTACAAATTTACTGGAATTTTTGGCCAAACTTTTTGACAGATTTCATTAATACTAAGAAGTATTTATCCTTACAAAATTCTCAACATTCTCCCCAAATTTGGTTCTCCTAGGTTCAAGGGTTCACTTGTAAGAATAATGTAAATTTTTACATTTCACTTCATTTTGCCTATAGGGATGCATGAAATTGGAACTACAAGCAAAACATGTTTTTTAATATTTCTTTTTTTCTTGGTTGTTCAAAACATTACAAAGCTCTTGACATATCATATTTCAAACATTAGATTCAAGTGGGTTATGAATTCCCATTTTTACCCCAAATACAGATTGCAGAATCACATCGGTTACACATTCACATTCTCATTTAGTTCTCAGGGCACATTCTCTCTTTTCTTCCTAGTTGAAGTGTCGCTAAGCAGAATCATTTATAAGTACATGTAGGAACATATTTTTTGGTGTTTTATAGAATCTTTCAAGAAAGTAGGAATTCAGGTAATTTATGCCCAAACTTTTTAGACTGATTTCCATAATACAGGACAAGATTTATCATTTCACCAGTCCCACTATGCTCCCCCAATTGTGTTCTTTGAGATTGAAGGTATTGCTTGCAGGAACACTTTTAATTTTTTCAGTTTCACTTCATTTTCATCTATATGGATGAATGCAATTGGAACTGGAAACCAAATACAGTTTGTGCTACCTGCTTGAAGCTTTACACACTCAAGAGTCCTCATTGTGTACTCTCTCTTTTGTTCCTGGGTGAAGTATTCCTAAGCAGAAGTACTTCTCAGCACAGGGAGAAACAACTTTTGGGGCAGTGTTTTATCACCTGGCAGAAATGAACAAATTTACTGGAATTTCTCCCCAAAATATTTCCTTAAATTTCATTGATACTGTGAAGGATTGATATTTTTAGCTTTCCCATTGGCTCCTTAAATTTTGTGTTCCTAGATTCAAGGGTTTGATAGCAGGAACACTTTTAATTTTTGGATTTGACTTCATTTTGCCCTATAGGGATGAATGACATTGGAACTGGAAATCAATCATGGTTTATGCTAGCTGCTTGAAACTTATCACACTAATTAGTTCTCAGGGCAAACTATCTGTTTTGTTTCTGGTTGTAGTATCCCTAAGCAGAAGCATATCTCATTTGTGAGCATTGTAGCTTGCAGAAATGTACAAATTTACTTGAATTTATGCCCATATTTTTCCAATGGATTTTGTTGATACCGGGCAGGACTGATCCTTTCACAATTCACACTCTGTCTCTTAAATGCAGTTCTCTCAGTTTTAAGTGTTCATTTCCAGGAACACTTTTAATTTTTAGGTTTCACTTTGTCTTACCCTATAGGGATGAATGTAATTGGAATTCTAAACTAAACATGATTTGTGGTGGATGCTTGAAGCATTTTTACAGTAAATTTGTTCTCAGGGGGCACTTTTGGTTTTGTTTCTGGTTGAAGTAGCCCTAAGTAGAAGCATTACTTAGCAAATACAAGAAAATATTGTTTTGGCAGAATTTTAATAGCTTGTAAGAAATTAGAATTTTTTTGGAATTTGTGGTTAAACTTTATAAACACATTTCAACAATACTGGGCAGGATTGATTTGTTCACCCCTCTCACCTTGCTAATCAAGTTTAGTTCTCCTATATTCAAGTGTTCACCTGCAGAAACACTTTGAATTTTAAGGTTCCCCTTATTTTTTTCCTGTATGGATGAATGGAATTTGAAGTATAAACAAAACATTGTTTGTGGTACTGCTTGAAACTAAACACACTTGATTAGTTCTCAGGGTACTTTCTTTGTTTTCATCATGGTTGAAGTGCCCTAAGCAGCAGCATTTCTTAGCCCATACAGGAACACCTTTTTTGAGAGCATTGGAGCAAATGACAGGAATGTGCAAATTTACTGGATTTCTTTCCAAATTTTTCTGACAAACTTTGCTCATACTGGGAAGGACTGTTCCCACCTTGGTCCCCTAATTTGGTTGTCATAGGTTCACTTGCAAGAGCACTTTTAATTTTTTTGGATGTACTTTTTTTTCCATACACAGATGAATGCAATTGAAACTGGATGTCAAACACGATTTTTGCTAGCTGCATGAAATTTCACATACTCAATTAGTTCAATGGTCACACTCTCTGTATTGTTTCTGGTTGAAATAGCCCTAAGCTGAAGTGTGGGAGGACATCCTCACACATTATTTGAATTACATCCCTGGCTGGGTGAGAGGCACTTAGACACAGCTGTGTCAGAGCTTTCCCCACCCTTCTCCAGGTCCGAGGGCTTCTGCATGCAGAGGTGTGTCTGGCCACTGCCCCAAAGACCCAACCATCACCCCTGACCTTGGGATGCTGCCCCCCCCCTTAATCTTCATTGGATGTGATTTTCCCTGGAATTTTTTGCTCCTCAATAAAAGTCCACTCCCTGGTGTGTTCTCTCTCTCGGGCGCTAGCCTCTTCAGTAAACCTTGCTACTGCATTAGGTGGCTGGAGGCAGGAGCTAGGAGAAGCTGTCTCAGAGCTGGTTTTAAAGGTAATTAGAGTCTTGTCTCTTTAATTTAAAACTGCCTAGCATTTACTCACAAGTAGAACCTTCTTTAATGAAGCCAGCACTGGTTGCATGGCAGACAGAAACATTTCTCAGCACACGCAGGAAAACCTTCTATTGATAGTGTTATAGCAGGTTGCAGGAATGTACAAATTTACTGAAATTTCTGCCTAAAATTTTCTCACAAATTTTGTTGATACAAGACACAATGCATCCTCTCAACATTTACACATTTCTCCCTAAATTTGGTTCTCTATATTGAAGGGTTTGCTGGCAGAAACACTTTTAAAATTTAGATTTCTCTTCATTTTGTCCTATAGGGATGAATGCCATTGAAACTGCAAATAAATCATGGTTTGTGCTAGCTGATTGAAACTCCTCATGCTGAGTTAGTTCTCAGGGCAAACTCTGTTTCATTCCTGGTTGAAGTAGCCCTAAACAGAAGCATTTCTCAGTACAGGCAGGGAACACCTTCTTTGTGGAGCATTTAAATAGCAGGAGTGTGTGAATTTACTGGAATTTCTGCCTAAACTTTTCAATGGATTTTGTTGATACTGGGCAGGACTAATCCTTTCAACATTCTCATCTTCCTCAACAACTTTGGTTCTCCTAGGTTCAAGGGTCACTTGTAGCAATACTTTAAATTTTGGTTTCACCTCATTTTGCCCAAGAGGAATAAATTAAATTGGAAGTAGAAAAAAAAACACGGTTTGTGCTAGCTATTTGAAGCTAAACACACTCACTTAGTTCTTAAGGTAAACTCTCTGATTTCTTCCTGGTTGAAGTAGCCCTAAGCAGAAACATTTCAAAGCATATGCAGGAACACCTTCTTTGGGGAACATTTTAGTAGCTTGCAGAAAATGTCATTTTTTTTTTATATTTCCACCCAAATTTTCTTCTGATTGATTTTGTTGATAGTAGGCAGGATTGATCCTTTACACAGTCCCACCATGCTTCCCAGTTATGGTTCTCTTATGTTCATGGGTTCTCTTGCAGAAAACCTTTAATTTTTTGGTTTCACGCCCCCCCCCAATCAGAATGACTGCAAATGGAACTAAAAATCAAACATGGTTCATGATAGCTTCTTGTAACTTCACACATTCATTTAGTTCTCAGGTCATACTCTCTCTTTTGTTTCTGCTTGAAGTAGCCCTAAGGAGAAGAATTTCTCAAAACATGCAGAAGCACCTTCATTTGGGAGCATTTTAGCAGCTTAAAGGTAAGCACAAATTTACTGGATTTTATGCCCCAATTTCTTCAATGGATTTGTTGATACTGGGCAAGATTGATACTGTCAGCAGTCCCAAATGCACCCCAAATTTGGTCCTCCTGGAGTCATGTGTTCTCTTGCAGGAACACTTCGATTTTTAGACTTCACTTTTTTTCTCTTTTTTTTTTTTGCCCTATAAGGGTGAATGAAATTGGAAGTATAAACAAAACATTGTTTGTGCCAGCTACTTGACACTTCACATACTCAATTAGTTCTCGGGATGTACTCTCTGTTTTCATGGTTGAAGTAGCCCTAAGCAGAAGCATTTCTCACCCCATTCAGGAACACCTTTTTCTGAGAGCATTAGAGCAGCTTGCAGGATAGTACAAATTTACTAAAGTTTCTGCCCAAATTTTTCCAACATATTTTGTTGATACTTGGTAGGATAGATCCTTATAACATCCCATCTTGCTACCCTAATTTGGTTCTCTTAAGTTGAAAGAATGTATGTGGAAAGACTTAATTTTTCAGTGTCACTTGGTTTTCCTCTATAGGGATGAATGCAATTGAAACTGAAAACCAAACTACATTTGTGCTATCTGCCTGAAACTTTATACACTAAATTAGTTCTTAGTGTGCACTCTTTATTTTGTTCATGGTTGAAATAGTCCTGAGCTGAAGTACCTCTTAGAACATATAGTAACACTTTCTTTTGGGAGAGTTTTAGCAGCTTGTAGGAAAGTCCAAACTTATTGGAATTTCTCCCCAAATTATTCTGAAGGATTTCTTTTATACTGGGTAGGGATAATCCTTTCAGGTTTCCAATCTTTTCCCAAAATTGGTTCTCTAGGTTCAAGGGTACTATCAGGAATACTTCTAATTTTTGGATTTTACTTCATTTTGCCTTGTAGGAATGAATGCAAATTGCAATTGGAATTGAATATCAAACACAATTTGTGCTAGATGCTTGAAACTTAACATACTCAATTAGGTCTCAGGATGCACTCTCTGCTTTGTTTCCAGTTGAAGTTTCCTTTAACAGAAAAATTTCTCAGAACATTCAGAAACACCTTCTTTTGGGAACATTTTAGCAGCTTGAAGGAATGAATAAATTTACTCAAATTTTTCCCCAAAATATCCTCACAAATTTCATTGATACAGGGAAAAATGCATCCTCTCAACAGTCCAACCTTGCTTCTTAAAATTGGTTCTCCTAAGTACAAAGGTTTTCTGGAAGGAATACTTTGCGTTTTAAGTATACACTTCCTTTTGCCCTATAGGGATGAATACCATTTGAACTGGAAATCAATCATAGTTTGTGCTAGGTGCTTGAAACTTCTCACACTTCATTAGTCAGGGAAAACTCTCTGTTCTGGTCCTGGTTGAAGTTGCCCTAAGAAGAAGCATTTCTCATCATAAGCAAGAACACCTTCTTATGGGAGCATTTTAGCAGGTTGCAAGAATGTACAAATTTACTAGAATTTCTTACCATGGTTTTCCAATGGATTTTGTTGATACTGGGAAGCCGTGATTCTTTCTCCATTTGCACTTTGCTCCCCAAATTTATTTCTTCTGGGTTCACGTGTTTGCTTGCAGGAACATTTTTAAATTTTAGGTTTCACTTTGTTTTACCTTGTAGGGATGAATGTAATTGGAACTCTAAATCAAACATGGTTTGTGGTAGATGCTTTAAACTTCATACAGTCAATTAGTTCTCAGGGGGTACACTTTGTTGTGTTTTGTTTTTCTGGTTGAAATAGCCCTAAGCAGAAGCATTTCTTCATACATGTAATAACACCTTTTATTGGGAACATTTTAGTGATTGCAGGAAATTAGAATTTTTTTTTATTTGTGCTCAAAGTTTTTAGACAAATCTCATTGATACTGAGCAGGATTGATTTTTTTTTCACCAGTCCCACATTTTTATCAAATTTGTTTCTCCTAGATTCAAGGGTGACCCTGAAGGAACACTGGATTTTTAGATTTAACTTCACTTTGCCTTATAGGGATGGATGAAATTGGAACTAAAAACAAAATATGGTTTGTGCTAGCTGCTTGAAACTTCACTCACTCAATTAGTTCTCTGGGTGCACTTCTCCATTTTCATCCTCAGCATTTCTCAGGACATTCAGGAGCATCTTTTTCTGTGAATATTGGAGCAGCATGCAGAAAAGTATAAATTTAATGGAATTTCTGTCCACACTTTTCTGACAAATTTCATTGATACTGGTCAGGAATAATCCTTTCAGCATTCCCACCTTCTTTGAATTTTGGTTCTTCTAGGTTCAAGCATTTGCTACCATGAACACTTTACATTTTTAGGTTCCACTTTGTTTTTCCCTTCAATTGGATGCAATTGCAACTAGAAATCAAGCAAAGTTTGTGCTAGCTGCTTGAAGCTTAACACACTCAATTATCCTCAGAGTGCACCTCTGTTTTGTTCCTGGTTGAATTAGATTGAAGCAGAAGCATTTCTGGCACATTCAGGAACACCTTTTTTGGATTCTTTCTGCATTGCCACCTTGCTTCCCAAATTTAGTTTTCCTAAGTGCACTGGTTCGCTAGCAGAAACACTTTTAATTTTTAGGTTTCACTTTGTTTTGCCCTATAGGGATGAATGAAATTGGAACTGGATATCAATGACAGTTTGTGATAGCTGCTTGCAACTTAACACACTCAATTAGTTTGCAGGGCACACCCTCTGATTTGTTCCTGGTTGAAGTAGCCTTAAGCAGAAGCATTTCCCATCACATGAGGACCACCTTCTTTTAAGAGCATCTTAGTAGCTTGAAGGAATGTGCAAATTTACTGGAATTTTTTTTCCCAATTTTTTTTTCTGTGGATTTCTTTGATACTGGACAGGGTTGATACTTTCAACATTATCATCTTCCTCACCAAATATGGTTGTCCTAGGTCCAAGAGTTACTTGTAGGAATACTTTAAATTTTTGGTTTTACTTTGTTTTGCCCTATAGGGATGAATTAATTTGGAATGATAAACAAATTATGGTTAGTGCTAGCTGCATGAAACTAAACACACTTTTTTAGGGTGTACTCTGTTTTCTTTCTGGTTGGAGTAGACCTAAGCAGAAGCATTTTTCAATAAATGCAGGAACACTTTCTTTTGGGAGCATTTTAGAAGCTTGCAGGAAAAATTGAATTTACTGGAATTTCTGCCCAAAGTTTTTCCAATGTATTTCATTGGCAGTAGGCAGGATTGATCCTTTCCACAGTCCTACCAAGCCCCCAAATTTGGTTTGTTAGACTTAAGGGTTCTCTTGCAGGAACACTGTTAATTTTTAGGCTTCAGGGTTTTTTCCCCAATAGAAATGACTGAAATTGGAATTGAAAATCAAACACTGTTTGTGATTGATGCTTGTAACTTCAAACCCTCAATTAGTTCTCAGGTCATATTCTCTCTTTTGTTCCTGGTTGAAGTAGCTCCTGCTACAGGCTTGCAGGGGCAGCTGAACTTAAAGTCACTCTTGTGAATTTTCAGGGACACAAGATAAAACATAGACAAACACTTTACCCTTAAACAAGCTTCAGGATGGCTCCTCCATTCTCAGCCTCAAGCTCACCAAATGGAAGAGTGAGGCATAGTCCCAAGAGGCTGGTGAGAGAGAGAGTGAACACATTCAGAAGTAGGCTTTTATTGGGAGGACCCTCGTTCTTAGAAACTGCTATCCAAAAAAAAGTATGAAGTTGCAGGAGTTACAAGAGACATGTGAGTCTAATCTGATCCAAGGGCTGTAAGGTAATTCCTACATCTGAAGATTTGTCCTCAAACTTCTGGATTATAGCAATGTAGTGATGGTCAAAGCATCTCTTCTCCAGGATGGAAGACAAGAATAATTCAGTGCAGCTCCTCACATATTTTCCCTTCTTTCTTTGCAAAAGCAGATAATGGGTCACTATTTCAATTCCTCAAATCCTTGTTTGAAGGCTTTCCAAACTACACTTACAATACAAGAGAGAATTAGTAGCAAAGAGAACAATACAAGGAGATACCATGCAGAATGTTTAGGAATGTTTCCAGGTTAAATACATTCAATTCTTTAAATATTTGATTATCTAAATAAGTAGGACCAAAAAGTCAATCTTACTTTTTAGTAATCTTGAATATAATGATGGAGCTCCAAAAAAACTAAACTGTTATTATTATTTTGCCAAATACCCAATAAATGGTTTTTAACCTTCTCCCATTCCCATTGGGGAGCATTGTATTCGGCAGTAGTAACACACACACACACACACACACACACACACACACACACACTTATTGCTAGGATGACATTTAAGTCTTTCCTTGAATTTCAAAGCTGAAAGTTCATTACCAATGTTTATGATGTAGCCTCTAAGGCATATAGCTTAGTATCAATCCTTTCATCAATATTTATTTGATTATAAAGAGCCTTGGAAGTATTCTTAGCCAAATTATTAAGAAAATTTGCATGTTCAATATTTTGCTACCAAGACTGTACTAGTTGAAGCAATAAAGGAAACTAAGGCAGCAAATCCCAATATTATGAATCCAAGAGCATGTTTAGGTCTCACTAGCTGGGCATGTATTTGTTGTAAGACTTGAAAACCTGCATCAGTGTACCATGGATCTGAAATATTAGCTGGCAATAAGAGAAAAAAGAGGCCTAATAAAGTATCAGCATTCCTTTCCCTCTACTATATCTGGTGATACAGTTAGTTAAATTACATCTATTACATGTTACAAAATATCTATCACCTTTTCTTTTAACTTTTACATTTTCAATAATTAAAATGTAAGAAGATTGAACATAAGCTCATTAGCTATAACAAGAACCATCCTTACAGTTTTTGCCTACAAAATCTGGTAAAGGTTTGTCAGTGAAATATAAGAATTCTGAGGCAGCAATTACACTTCGAACATCTTTCTGAATGCCTCCTTTGCTCAAGGTCAAGATGTTGCTAAGAAATCTCCCAGAAGTTATGTGGGTACCCTTGCACAACTGCCTTTTTTCAAGTTTAGCAGACTATTCCAAAATATACCCACTATATTTAGACATCTTATGTTGTATTGGAAAAGTATTTATACAACCAATCCACGTAGGAAAGGTGCCAATTTCTATCATAGAACAGTTAGGACAATGAGGTATTTGTGGACATTCTGCTGAGATGACTGGTTTGTTATGAGACAATCTCATTTTAATAACTGATCTAAGATTTTGAGTCTTCAGTAACAGTATAATTAGTTGGTGTAGGTCTCCCAATTGCTGTCCTTTCCTCAAATGACACTCTCAGACAGCCAGCATGTTTATCATGGAACCAACATAATGGTAATTGGGTACTATAGCCAAAAAAATTAAATCCAATAACATGGTTGAGAGTAATATGAGTAATTTAATATCTATAAATAGTCTCATCATATATGAGTCATTAATAAATACTGTCATGGATTCTCTAGTCCACAGTGCTGGGTGTACTAGTGGTGGATCTAAAAAAAATATGTCCAATAAGTTTATCCCTAATTCCTTTTTACCTGACAGCTCAATAGATGTAATACTGCAATAAGCAACATTGTTAGAGATTTAAAGTTTTCTTGTTGTAGAATCATTTGTGCAGCCTGCAGCATCAATTTTTACAGGTCTTTCCACCAAGGTAGCTTCCTCATTTGGTTTCGCAGGGCCATCATTCTTCTTCTCTTCCTTCAAGATTTCTTCTTTTTGAGGAAAGACTTCTCTGGGTCAATCTTAAATCATTTGAAACTTAGTTCTATGTCTCCCATGCCTGATGGCACGTTCAGGTACCCAAATAGAACAAAAAACACCTTCTGAGAAAATACAAGCATGACCTCTTCCCCACATAATTACTGTATCTGGTTCTTTTCATTGATTAGTCTGTAAGTCCTTCCAGCAAATTCATCCTAAATGGCCTGTTGCTGTGGAAGGCATATATCACTCAGCTGCAGTGTGAACTTCTGAGTCACAATTTTAAAAATTTAAAATAAATAGAGCATAATTGAGGTTCTTTGGGGGGAATCCTAGTCCTATCTTCCCCTTTTAATATTTGTAATTGTATCTTAATAGATAAATGAGCTTGTTCTACAATGGTTTGACCTTGAGAGTTATAAGGAACACCTGTTTTATGGTCAATACAAAACTCTTGGCAAAATTGTTGACAAGAAGAACTTACATAAGCCAGTGCATTATCAGTTTTAATCTGTAAATTACATCCTAATACTGCAAAGGCAGCTAAATAATTAGAAATAACTTGTTGAGTATTTTCTTTTGCACAGGCTGTAGCAAACATAAACCTAGAATAGTATCTACAATTACATGTACATAACATTGTTTACCAAATTGAGGAATGTGAGTTACATTCATTTGTCATAATTGATTTGGTTTTAATCCATGGGGATTTCCCTAGATGGTAAATATGGAGTGTGTATAACACACTGGGGGCAGTGATGTACAATGTCATGAGCTTACATAATTTTTTATGTAAGCTAGAAGCTTGTTCTACAAGCTTTACTGATGTAAAGAATGTGAAGCCTGCATACAGTCATACAAAGACATTTGCTGACAAAAATCTTATCATTACCTGATGTTAGAGGCCCTGGAAGATTTGTGTATGTGGCCTATACAATATTGGTGCTTTCACATTTGCTCCATCATTTTTAGGGTATTAAACAAATTTAATAACTCTTCAGATGATGTGTACCAAATAATTGTAGTATTAATATTTTTTGTAACTCCAACTGCATATAACCTGTCAGAATTAATATTGATGAGCTCATTTGTAAAATGACTTTAACCACAAATGAGAGTTTGTAGTTCTGCTCATGGGCAGAAACATATGAGGTTTGTATTACCTCTGTAAGAGCATGACTATGAAAATCTACATTAGCTTCAGCCATCAGTGAACACTATTAGTGCACCATTTATTGGTCATGCACTTAAAAACCTTGGAAATATGAATGGTGTTACCAATGCAAATTGAATAATTTTATCATGAGGATAATGACTCTCTATCTGACCAGGAAAATTAGCAAAAGCTGCTTTCCAAAAATTAGAAGTTGAAAAGAGCCAGTCAGTCTATTGAGCAGGAACTGAAATGATTATATATTAGGTTCTGATCAATTAGCTGTAAAACTTTTGTTCCGCCCTTTATCACTAATTGAGCAACAAAATCATGAAAAGGAGTTAGTAACTTTTCAGAAGAGTGGGCTAAATGATTCCACTCATAATTCCCAATGCTTATCATATTGCCTCAGTAGGAGCATAAGCAGCTGAAAAAATCAACAAATACATAGGCATTGCAGATTAATTCTAGTAAGTTGAGCTTTTTAATTAGCAATTTCTACTTTTCTCACAGCCATTCTCACTTCCACTGTGAGATGACAAGAAGTTGGAGAAGGATCTCCCAGTAATATCTGGAATAAAGGACTTAAATTTGAAGTAGTTAGCTTTAAAGATGGCCTAATTAATATCTCCTAATGATTTTTGAAAATCATTAAGGGTGTTCATCTCCTTGTCTCTTATTTGTAAGTTTTGAGGATAGGTTGTATGTCCTTCAATCACATGACCTAGATATTGAAAAGGAGATGTCTTTTGCAACTTTTGAGTTGCAATGCACAAACCCATTGCTGTGAGTGAAGTCTCTAATTGAGCAAAAATTTTTAAGAGTACATCTGAATTAGCATGAGCTAAAAGTATATCATTCATAAAATTAATAATATATGCATCAGGGAATTTTTTCCTCACAGACATGATAGTCTTTTCCACAAAATTTTGACATAGGGTAGGACTATTATGCATTCCTTGAGGCAGCACTTTCCAGAAATAACTTTTAACTGGTTCTTTAAAATTAATTGCTGGGACACTAAAAGCAAACTTTTTTCAGTTATCTGAGTGCAAATGTATAGAGAAGAAAACAATCTTTTAGATCTACTACTATCAAATAATAATATAAAGGAATAGCTGTAGGAGAAGGAAGCCCAGATTGTAATGCTCCCATTTGTTCTATGACCTAATTAACGGCTCTAAGGTCTTGTAATAATGTTCAGTTACCAGATGTTTTTTTTTAATTATAAAGATGGGTTTGTTCCAAGGGCTGAGCATAGGCTCTAAATGACCAGCTTGAAGCTGTTCCTCAACTAACATGTTGGCTATTTTAATTTTTCCCCCTGTTAGGGGCCACTGACTAACCCAGATTGGCTCTTCTATGAGCCAATTAATTTTTTCTACTGTTTTGGAGGTTGGAAAAAATTTCAGGGCCCCCACCAAAAATGCTGGTTGGGTGCATTAATTAATCTCTGTAGAGGAGATTGGGTCATAGGTAGGAACTCACCCTGTAATTTTTCCTTAATTTCCCTAGGAGTAAATCCTTGATTAATTTCTGCAATGACCTGATAGAATTTGGAGGCACTAATAATAATTCTAAGCTGCTTAAAATATCTCTACCCCCTAAATGTACCAGAAATATATACAAAACATAAGGTTTAAAAATTCCAATATTATCATTTTGGTCTTCCAAATGAAGAATCTGTGCACTCTGGGCACATTGAGAGATCTACTCTACGCCTTCTAAATTGGCAGGTGCAAAATGCAAAGGCCAGTTTTGGGGCCAAAATCAGTGAGATAAAACATATTTATATGCCCAGTATCTAGGGCAGAATTTTTTTATGATTGATTTTAAGTTCCAGTCAGGCATGCTCCTGACAGATTAATTGAGCCCAGTACACTTGGTCTAGGGACCTGGAAGTTGAGGTCTTAAGTGGGATGATCATGGAATGGCAAGGCAAAAGTACTAATTATGCCAGCAAGTAGAGAGCCAAATGGCATTTTCTCATTTCACAGTGACAGTTAGCTCTTGCCAAAAATTAAATCAATAACAACTGGCATTACTTGAATTATCTCTTTTAAATTAATTCATCCCAAAATTAGGCCTATCTTACCTCGGGGTAATGGCCCAAAGATTCCAGTAGAAACTTACTGTGGTCCCATTTCAAATGTTAAGTTTATTACCATGGCTGGTTGTAAAAGTATGGTTTGGGTGGAGCTGGCTGGTAATAATGATGATCTGCCATAGTCAGCTGTGATGACATCAAGGCCTGTGACTCTAGCTCCTCCTCTTTCATATACTGCAAAGTCCCCATTGTTGTTGGGCATGGGGTAGACCTGTAGTTTTGTTTTTTGGCCCTGAAGGAGGCATAAGTGAAGTCAGAAATGGGGGCAGGCTGCTGCCATGTTGGTTTCCATCCCCCCCTTGCCATGCAGCTTTCTTTCTGGTAACACTGCTGACACAAAGCAGAGGAGAGGGTTCTGCCCTATTGCAAGGAGATTCACAGTCCCATGCCAAATGCCCAGTCCTGCCAGAATTAAAACACCACCCTCAAGAATGGCATCCTTGGGATTGAGGATGAGGTCCCTTTTTTAAAGCTGCAATGAGTGTAAAGCCTTGTAATTGTGTGGACCCAGCATCCACAAAATGGCAAATAAATTCAGAAACTCTTCCTTTCTCCTGATGGGATCAGAGGATATCCTGACAAACTTTATTGGCATTTTTATTTGCTAGTTGTTTATTAATTCTGAGGCATTTGAATCTCTGATTGACCTGTTAGCTGCCTGGTACATGTGTTCTATCAAATTGGAGAACTATTCTTCTGATGCCTGTTTTACCTGGCTAAAATCTAACTTTGCTTTATCTCAAGAAGATATATGGAGACATGCTCTTTTGGCACATGCAGTGATATGATTATAAATGGCCAAATCATAATTTAATTTTCCCTCTAGGCCTGCAAATTCTCCAGTTCCCATTAGCATCTCCAAAGGGGCATCAAAACCTTGCCTCCTATTCCTCTTAGCTTGTTCCGTGCAATAATCAGTCCAGTGATATCGCCAAAGGACATAATCACCTCCGGAAAGGCAAGCCTTTGCCATTAAAATCCAGTCACTTGGGAGTATAGGCTCATGGCATAATGAAAGGATCAGGCTTTGCACAAAGAGTTAGTTTGGACCATAAGTACAGCAAGCAATTTTGAGCTCATTTAGAGTCTTAAAGGGAACTGCAATGTGCACGTGGATATGCTGGTTTTGTTTGTTAATCTGCTCAAAGACTGGAAAAAGCAGAAAAACTGTAATGTCTTCCCCCATCCCCTGTGCTTTTCTTTTTTTTTAAGAGAGAGAGAGAGAGAGAGAGAGAATTTTTAATATTTATTTTTTAGTTCTCTGTGGACACAACATCTTTGTTTGTATGTGGTGCTGAGGATTGAACCCAGCCGCACACATGCCAGGCGAGCGTGCTACTGCTTGAGCCACATACCCAGCCCCCACTGTGCTTTTCTAAGGCCACGTTGTAGGTGCATAAGCATGGTGACTGCCAGTTCAGAGTAATTATTGAACCTTAATATCTGGGAGGAGACTGGTCAAATTAAGATGGTGGGTGTTGGGCCAGCTGAATGTAATTTAGTAAAACCCTCCTCCAGGTCTTTTTTACCTTCTGACTGAGTCCCCTCAAATGGTGACTCTTTTTCATCTGTGTCTTCCTTTCCATCCGTCCCTCTCCATTTTTTATCTGCCTCACCAAATTCTTATCAGAGCTAGTTTTCTCTCTGAAACATGCCCCTTGGTGCTCCTCTAAGCTGCTAGATCTGACCAGCTCAGCAGAGACGAAAATTTTGATTTTAGATTTTGCCCCAAGGCTGCCTGTCTGTGTTTTTTTAACTTCAGACTGAGCAAAAATTGACTCTTTCTTCAGTCCCACAACAGAAAGATGAAACCACTTAGAAGCAGCCTCAGGTAGTTTCTCCTGCTCCAGACTCCTAACAGCTATTTAAATCCCTTTGAACAGGTCCTCAGGGGAACAATTGATCTTGTTGTAGATAATCAAAAAGACACAATTCTAAATTGGTCCAGACCTTCTGAACACACCCTATTGTACTTTTAGACACTTTGGAGGAGAAGCAATTTTTATATAATTTTCTACCTAGCCTCTCACAAGTACATAAATCTGGTGATTCTTGCTGACAAAACCATGGGCATACCTTGATAATTATTTTCAGGAACTGAGCTACTTGAGTCCTTCTGACTTGTTTTCCTCTCCAGTTGATTATCATCTCCAGAATTGTTAAATAAATTTTTTTATCTGAAGACATGGAACTGCCCATTGATAATTATTCAATGTCCTTGGCTCTGAAAATTTCTGCTTCCTCCTTGACACCTCAAAAACATGGCTCACTAAATTTCTACAGTGCACTCACTCAGTCAACTTGAAAATTCACCTGGAGTGGTCCTTGTTCTGAGCGTCACCTACTGATTCATGCCCATGGGGACAGCTGAACTTAAAGTCACTTGTGTGAATTTCTAGAGAAACCAAATAAAATGCAAACACACACTTTACCTTTAAACAAGCTTCAGGATGGCTCCTCTGCTCTTGGCCTCAAGCTCCCCAAATGGGAAAGCAAGGGATAGTCATGAGAGGCTGGCATGAGAGACAGAAAGAGAGAGCATGTTTGGATGTGGGCTCTTATTTCAAGAACTCTCATTCATAGAAACTTCCACCCAAAAAAGGTAAGAAGGAGCAGAGTTAAAAGAGACATATGAATGTAACTCAAGCCAAGGGCTATAGAGTGATGCCTGCATCTGAAGATGTGACCTCAAACTTCCAGTACCAGGGCAATGTCAAAATCATTACAAGATGTAGTGACATTCAAAGCTTCTCTGATCCAGGACAGAAGACACGAATAATGCAGATTGGCTCCCCACAAGTAGCCCTAAGCAAAAGAATTTTTCATCACATACAGTAACACACTGCATTTGGGAGCATTGTACAAGCTCAGGGAAGTAAAAATTTACTAGAATTTATGCCCCAATTTTTCTGAAGGATTTGATGATACTGGGAAGGATTGATGTTGTCAGCAGTTCCACCTTGGTCCCCAAATTTGGTTCTCCTAGATTCAAGGAACACTTTCAGAAAAACTTTTAATTTTTAGGTTTCACTATGCTTTGATTTATAGGGATAAATAAAATTGGAATTATAAACAAACCGTGGTTTGTGCTAGGTGCTTGAAACTAAGCACACTTGATTAGTTCTTGGGTGCACTCTCTGTTTTCATCCTGGTTGAAGTACCTTGAGCAGAAGCATCTCTCAGGCCATGCAGAAAAACATTTCATTGAGAGCATTGGATCAGCTTTCAGAAAAGTATGAATTTAATGGAATTTCTTTCCAAAGATTTCCAATGGCTTTTATTGATTCTGGGAAGGACTGATCCCATGAGCAGTTCTACCTTGGCCTAAAATTTGGTTTTCCTAGGTTCAAGGGTTTGCTTGCAGGAATGCTTTAAAATATTAGACTTTATGAATGTAATTGGAACTAGAAATAAAACACTGTTTGTCCTAGCTGCATGAAACTTCATATAGTCAATTAGTTTTCAGGCTGCACTCTATCTGTTGTTCCAGGTTGAACTATCCCTAAGCAGAAGAATTTCTCAGAACATCCAGGAAAACCTTCTATTGAGAGTGCTTTAGCAGCTTGCAGAAATGTATAACTTCACTGGAATTTCTTCACAAATTTTTCTGACAGATTATGTTGTTACTGTCCAGGACTGATCCTGTTAGCATTCTCACCTTTGTTTTCAATTTGGGTTCTACTAGGTTCACAGGTGTGCTTGCAAGAACACTTTAAATTTTTAGGTATCACAATGGGTTTCCATATACAGATGAATGCAATTGGAACTGGAAATAAAAAACTGTTTGTGCTAGCTGCATGAAACTTCACATACTCAATTAGTTCTCAGGGTGCACTTTCTGTTTTATTCCTGGTTAAAGTATGCCTAAGCATAAGCATTTCTCAGCATATGCAGGAAGTCCTCCTATTGAGAGCATTTTACCAGCTTGCAGGAATGTACAAATTTACTGGAATTTCTTCCCCAAATTTTCTCACAGACATCATTGATACTTGGCACAATGCATCCTCAAAAGAGTCCCATCTTGCTCCCCAAATTTTGTTCTCCTATGTACAAGAGTTCACTGGCAGGAATATTTTAATGTTTAGGTTTCCTTTTTTTTTACCTATTGGGATGAACAAAATTGGAACTTGAAATCCAACACAATTGGTGGTAGCTGATTGACACTTCACACTTTCCATTAGTTCTCAGGACCCACTCTCTGCTTTGTGCCTTGTTGAAGTATCCCTAATCAGATGTATGTCTCAGCACATTCCAGAACACTTTCTTTGGGGAGCATATTATCAGCTTACAGGAAAATACAAATAACTGTAGTATCTGCACACATTTTCTAATGGATTTTGTTGATACTAGGCAGGACTGTTCCTTCCACCAGTCCCATATTGCTCCACAAATTTGGTTCTTCTAGATCAAAAGGTTCACTTGTGGGAACACTTTTAATATTTAGGTTTCACTTTTTTTACCTATAGGGAAGTGTGGGAGGCAATCCTTGCACATGATTCGAGTTACCTCCCTGGCTGGGCGAGAGGTGCCTAGACACATCTTAGTGTTCAGAGCTTTCCCCCGCTTCGAGGGTCTGAGGGCTTGCCTCTGGGGAAGTATGCCTGGCCACAACCCCTGAAGACTCAATCATCTCACCTGACCTTGGGACACTGCTCCCCCTTAATCTTCATTGGATAGGATTTTCCCCAGAATTTTTTGTTCCCCAATAAAAGTCCACTCCCTGGTGTGTTGTCTCTCGCTCTCTGGCCTCTTCAGTAAACCTCATTACTCTAATAGGTAGCTTGAGGCTGAGGGTACAGGAAGTCATCCAGGAGCTAATTTAAATGTAATTAGAGTCTGTCTCTGAAATTCAAACTCCCTTTTGGATTTCTCACGTAGCCGAACCTTCACTTATGAAGCCTGTGCTGGCTGTGGGCTAAATTTGGCACCCTGAACATGAGGCATGTGCGTTAAATCCTCTAGGTTGAGTGGGGAAGCACATGCTATAGAAATATAGTGGATCATGGACAAATTTGGTCATGGAGGTACCACACAGTTTTTGGAGCTAGGGACATTAAAGATTAATAATGGGAAATTCAACTTCTACTGATGACAACATGTATTTGATCATTTTAGAGACAGTAATTAATCAGAAGGGAAAGCAGGTCAGAAGGACCCAATTATTACAATATTTAAATATGGCTGGTGAATTCTGTCCTTGGTTTTGTGACTAAGATTTACCGGATTTACTACTTGGGACAAATTAGGAAGGAAGTTACATAAAGCTTGTCTTTCTAATGAATTGCCAGGCAGTGTTATTCAGAATATTCAAAAGGTTTGGGCTGCATTAGATATTTGTCTTTTTGATTACATGGGTCAAAGTCCTTGGCCCCCTAAAGATCTATTGAAAGGTATTCAGATAGCAATCAAGTCCATAAAAATGGAAAAATTGCCTGAGGCTAAAGGAATCTCTCTTCCTCTACCAAGGTTGAGAACAAAATCAAATTCCATTTAAATTACCCATCAAGCAGAAAACTCTGGAGTGAAACCCAAAACAAAAAAACCTAACTCTACCAGAAACAGACTGGATTAGTCGGGAGGAAAATCATAGAGAGGAAGCCTCTAGAGGGGTAGATAATCTTGCTCAGAGAGAAGAAAGTCAAGAGGAAAAGAGTCCTCCTCCTCCTCCTCGAGGCTTTGGAAAACAAAGCCAAAATCATGGCAAGGAAGGACACAAAGATGAGTCTCAGACTGAGGGAGAAGACTCAGACAATTAAGTCCAGGAATTACCAGGGAATTTTAACAGACTCTGCCTAGGAGGACCTGCTCCAGCCATTCAAATTTGGCCGCTTCCTGTTAGGAGGACAAATTTTAACATATACTCTGAACTGGTGATGGCCTTTCTCACACCATTAGAATGTGGACTTAGAAAGGCTCAGGAAGCCAGGGAAGACATTAGTGGATTTCAGCTTTTTCCAGTTTTTGAACAGGTTAAGGATCAAGACCAGAGTGTTCGAGCAAATGCAGTAATTCCATTTAAAACTATTAAAGAGTTAAAAATGCTTGTGATGTTTATGGTCCTAACTCACCATTTGTACAAAGCTTGCCTGAGACAATTTGTCATCAACCACTTCCTCCTAGGACTAGATCTCTATTGCTTGCTCCTGTTTGAGCAGAGGGGATTTTTTACTTTGGTGGTCATACTGGACCAATTATTGTTCTGAGCAAGCACAGAGAAATTGAAGACAAACCCCTGTGGACATGTTTTTGGGGATGGGTGAATTTGTGGATTTGGAAAGACAGTTAAATTATGAATTTGCAATGTAGGATCAGATTACTGCCTGTGCTAAGCGCAAGTGGTGCCAAATTAACTCTGGGGACCAATCTAGTTTAGTTCTGACTAAGGTTAAACAGGGTGCTAATGAACTTTATTCTGATTTTGCACTTGACTTTACCCAATTGCAAATAGATCAATCAGAGACCCAGGTGCTTGTGAATTTATTGTTAAACAGCTAGCATTTGAAAATGCAAATAAATTTTGTCAGGATGTTCTCAGACCTCATAGGAAAAAAATTAATGGTTTTAGGATTCATTCACTTGTATTCTGATGTTGATTCAGCTCATTTACAAACTTTTACCCTTGCTGCAGGTTTGAAACAAATGTTTCAACTACAAGAACTGGTACACCAACCCCGTGGTTGATACTTTAATTGTGGGAGAAATGGTCATTTTGTGTGTGACTGTGACACCCAACATTATAGACCCATAGCTCTCCCTGTTTCATATAATCGCCATTATAGAACTAGAGACCATGTGGCAGGGGAGGAGACTGACCAAGATGGCGTCAACTGGTCTCCATCTTAGCCTTCACTTCCGCCTAGTAGGGAGTTAAAAAACTTCTGATCAGCCCCTCCCCAGGTAGAAAAAAAGAGGGGAAATAGAAGGAGGTTGCAGGGCCTGACGTCATGGTGGCTGACCATGGGGAGATGCCATTTCTACCAGTGCATGTTGCTCAGACAATATTTTTGCAACCATCAATGGTAGTTGATCTAATTCCTGAGATGGGACCAAAATAGATCCCTACTGGGGTTTTTGGACCACTCCCTTGAAAAAATAAAGGGTTAATTTTGGGACATAACAATTTAAGAGAGGCAATCGAGGTAATACCTGGAATGGTGGGCTCTTGTTTTAGGAGTGAGATAACAGTTACTGTAAAATCAAATTATGCCATCTGGCTTTCTACCAAAAATAAAATAGCTCAATTAATTCTTTTACCCTGTGATTCCACTGAATGTCCAAATGAAACCAAAGCTCCCAGACTGCTGGACAGAGTGGACTGGTCTCAATTAGTGTGGCAGGAGTGTCCCCTACTGTAACTTAAAATTAATCATAAAAAATTCAGAGGCATAATTGACACTGGAGCTGACAGGTCAGTCCTGTCTCGCCATTTTTGGCCTAAGAACTGGCCTTTACATATAGCACTAGCTATTTACAAGGAATAGGACAAGTCTCACAGCCTGCTCAGAGCATCCAATATCTTTATTGGGAGGACCAAGATGGAAATAATGGAGTTTTTAAACCCTACATGTTAGAATCTTTACCAGTAAATCTATGGGGAAGGGATGTATTAGCAAATTAGGATTATTACTGATAACTCCAAATTCTATGAGAGCATTTGGATCTTTCTGATCCAGGAGACAGCAGAAAAAAATCACCTTGCTCACAGAAGAGCCTATATGGATTTCTCAGTGGCCCATCTCAGGGAAGAAACTTAAGATAATTCATATGTTAGTTGAGGAACAACTTCAGGCTGGTCCAATAGGATAAATGCTTAGTCCTTGGAACACCCTCATTTTTGTTATTAAGAAAAAAATCAGGTAATTGGAGGTGGCTACAGGACCTAAGGGCAATAAATCATGCAATTCAGTCTATGGGACCATTGAAGCCTGGACTTCCTTCTCCTACAGCAATTCCTTTAAATTATAGCTTAATGGTGATTGATCTAAATTATTGTTTTTTCTCAATAAAATTACATTCTGAGGATTGTGAGAAATTTGCTTTAAGTGTCCCAGCAATTAATTTTAAATAACCAGTTAAGAGATATTTCTGGAAGATTTTGCCTCAGGAAATGAGTAATAGTCCAACTTTATGTCAAAAATTTGTAGGTCAAGCAATAACTCCTATAAGGAATAACTTTCCTGATGCATATATTAATAATTTCATGGATTACATATTATTAGCTTATGCTAATTCATAAGTTCTTTCAAAATTTTTACTCAGTTAGAGGCTTCACTTACAGCAATGGGTTTGTGCATTGCTCCTCAAAAGGTACAAAAATGCCTCCCTTTCAATATTTGGGTCATGTAACTGAAGAATGTACAATTTGTCCTCAAAATCTACAGATAAGAGTTAAGGAGTTACTTAACTCTTATCTATAGATTAGATACATACCCTTAATCATTTTCAAAAACTATTAGATATGAAATGGCTGAGGGCATCCTTTAAACTAACTAGTTCTAAGTCCTTTATTCCAGATATTACAAGGAGATCCTTCTCCAACTTCTCCTTGTCAACTGACAAAGGAGGCTAGAGCAGCTTTAAAAAAGGTTGAAATTGCAATTAAAAATGCACAGGTTACTAAAATTAATCCTCAAGAGCTGGTATATTTATTAATATTTCCAACTACTCATGCCCCCACTGGAGCTATATGTCAAAGATCGGGAGTTATTGAGTGGATTCATTTAGTCCACTCTCCCCAAAAGACATTAATTCCTTTTCATGACTCTATTGCCTAATTAGTAATAAAGGGTAAAACGAGAGTTTTACAACTAGTTGAATCAGAACCTGATATTATAATCATTCCATTTTCTGTTCAACAGAATAATTGGCTTTTTCAACTTCTAGTTTATGGAAAGTAGCTTTTGCCGCTTTTCCTGGTCAGATAGAAAGTCATTATCCTCATGATAAAATTATTCAATTTGCATTAATAACGCCATTTATTTTTCCAAAGATTGTATGTGCTCAGCCCACAGGTGGAGCCCTAATGGTGTTCACTGATGGTTCAAGCTCAAGTAAAGCAGGTTTTTATAGCCATGTTCAAACAGAGGTAATACAAACCTCATTTGCTTCTGCTCAAAGGGCAGAGCTACAAACTCTCATTTGTGCCTTAGATTACTTTGCAAATGAGCCTATTAATACTTCTTCTGACAGCTTATATGCAGTCAGAGTTACCAAAAATATTGAAACTTCAGTTATTGGATATACACCATCACAGGAACTATTTAAATTACTTCATAATCTACACAAGGCAGTGCAAATGTGAAAATACCCATGTTTCATAGGACACATACAAGCTCATACTAACCTTTCAGGACCTTTAACCTCAGGTAATGACAAAATTGATAAATTCATAGCTGTTTGTCAATAAATGTTTCCATATGATTGTGCATAAGCTTCATATTCTTTGCATCATAAAAAATGCTTCTAGTTTACATAAAAAAATATTACCAGAGAACAAGCTCGTCAAATTTATAAGCCCCAAGCATGTTATACACACTCCATCTCTGCCATCAGAGGTAAATCCCCATGGATTAAGGCCAAACCGATTATGGAAAATGGATGTAACTCATATTCCTCGATCAGACTGCAGCGGAGGAGATAACTTCATTGAATCCAGCGGCTACAGGTGTGTAATCCCCTAGCCTTCCCTCTCCACACATCGGGGAAACCTTAAGGGCCCCTCCTAGCTCTCCCTTGAGCGCGGAAGCCAGACCGAGGGAATTAGAGGTGGCACGCGCGGAACTACCGCTCCCACCAGTGCTGAGAGCTGAGGTCTCTTGTACCAGCTACTGGGGGCGTGGCTACCGGAGGGGCAGTAAAATTCGCTGAGGATTCTCAGCCCCAAGCTCTACAAACTTAGGGTCTGAGGGAATGGCAAACTGGGAGAGTGTGCCCACTCATTCATGACAACAGGGCTCCCGGGAGCAGCAGACCTGGCGTGTAGCCAGTATTGTGGTGAGTGGCACCCATGAGAGGGGCCTGGCTAGAGGAAAAGTGGGGAAGTGACTAGACACAAGAGGAGGCCCTAGGCACTCAGGATTGGAGACTCGCCCAGTCTGGGAGGAGGAGCTGTTGCACAGTGATTGGTTCCCGCATATTGACAGGAGAAACTTGACCTGGTGGGCACAGCGCCAGCTACTGAAAGAGAAGTTAATCAAACTCTAAGACTGCATTTATTAGTTTTTTTTCTTTTCTCTTTTTTTAAATATTTTTATTTTTTATTTTGATTTGGGTTTTTCTTTCATTTTCATTTTTCTTTCTTGTTTTTTATTTTTTTTAATTTTTTTTAAAAATTTTTTCTTCCAAGTTTAATTTTATTTTTTTCAATTTTTTTATTTTTTTTTAATTTTTTTTCTTTTTTTATTTCCTATTTATTTTCTTCTTTTGTCTTTTCATTTCTTTTCAATTATCTTATCCCCCCTTCCTTGAATTCTACCTGATTACTCTCATTCTCTTTAGTGACTTCTTCCCTTCCCTTCTAATACCTTTCCTCCCAAGCATCAAATAAATTTATAGGAGTAAACAGTAACTCAGCAGTCAAACAGAACAAGAAGTAACATGAGCAGCTTCAAAAAGCAAGGAAGAAAAGGAGTACAAACAATGCAGGACAGCCTAAATATTCAGGAGGACCTAGAGTCATCAGAAAAATGGTCATATAAAGAACTCATGGAACACCTTAGACAGATGGAATGGAACCTTAATGAGGATACGAGACAGCAAATTCAAGCAGCGAAAGAACACATTGAGAATGAGTTACATAAACAGATAAAAGAAGTTAAGCATCTTTATCAGGAGATAGAGATTATAAAAAATAATCAAACAGTAATTCTAGAAATGAAGGAAATGATAAACCAAATTAAAAACTCAATTGAGAGTATCACTAACAGAGTGGATCAAGTAGAAGCCAGAATGTCAGATAATGAAGACAAAATATATAATCTTGAAAAGAGTCTAGCCAACTCAGAAAGGCTGGTAAAAAATCACTAGAAAAACATCCAAGAGTTATGAGATAACATAAAAAAACCAAACTTACGAGTCATCGGGATAGAAGAAGGTACAGAGATTCAAATCAAGGGAATGAGAAACCTGCTGCATGAAATAATTACTGAAAACTTTCCAGAAATAAAAAAGGAAACAGATATACAAATTGAAGATGCATACAGGACACCGAGCACACAAAATCACAGTAGACCAACACCAAGACACATTGTTATGAAGATATCCAATATACAGAACAAAGAGAAAATATTAAAAGCTACAAGAGAAAGGAGGCAGATTACATTCAGGGGTAAACCAATTAGGTTAACAACGGATTTTTCATCACAGACGCTGAAAGCAAGAAGGTCATGGAACAATGTTTTTCAAACACTGAAAGACAATGGATGCCAAACAAGAATTCTGTATCCAGCAAAATTAAGCTTCAGGTATGACAATGAAATAAAAATCTTTCATGATAAACAAAAGTTAAAAGAATTTGCAGCCAGAAAACCAGCATTGCAAAGCATTTTGAGCAAAACACTTCACGAGGAAGAAATGAAAAACAATAACCAAAACCATCAGAGGGAAGTGCCTCGGTAAAGACAGAGGGCGAGGGGAAAGATAATCATGGAGAAACAAACTAAATTTTTTTTTAAAAAAGGATAAATAATCAAACATGGTTGGAAGTACAAACCATATATCAATAGTAACTCTGAATGTTAATGGCTTAAACTCTCCAATAAAGCGACATAGGCTGGTATCATGGATTAAAAAAACAAATCCAACAATATGCTGCCTCCAGGAGACACATCTGATTGGCAAAGATATACACAGGCTGAAGGTGAAAGGATGGGAAAAAATATACCACGCACACGGTCCTCATAAGCAAGTAGGGGTGGCCATCCTCATATCGAATAAAATCGACTTCAAGACTAAGTTAATCAAAAGGGATAAAGAAGGACATTATATACTGTTAAAAGGAACCATTCACCAACAAGACATAACAATTATCAATATCTATGCTCCAAATAATGGCGCTGCAGCATTCATAAAACAAATACTCCTCAAGTTCAAGAATCAAATAGACCACAACACAATAATTATGGGTGACTTCAACACACCTCTCTCACCAATGGACAGATCCTCCAAACAAAAGTTGAATAAAGAAACTATAGAACTCAATACCACAATCAATAACCTAGACTTAACTGACATATATAGAATATATCAACCATCATCAAATGGATATACTTTTTTCTCAGCAGCACATGGATCCTTCTCAAAAATAGACCATATATTATGTCATAGGGCAACCCTCAGTAAATATAAAGGGGTGGAGATAATATCTGATCATAATGGAATGAAACTGGAAATCAATGATAAAAGAAGGAAGGAAAAATCCTACGTCACATGGAAAATGAACAATATGTTACTGAATGATCAATGGGTTACAGAAGACATAAAGGAGGAAATCAAAAAATTCTTAGAGATAAATGAAACTACAGACACAACATAACAGAATCTATGGGACACAATGAAAGCAGTTTTAAGAGGAAAATTCATCGCCTGGTGGTCATTCCTCAAAAAAAGAAAAAACCAACAAATAAATGAGCTCACACTTCATCTCAAAGCCCTAGAAAAGGAAGAGCAAAACAACAGCAAATGTAGCAGAAGGCAAGAAATAATTAAAATCAGAGCGGAAATCACTGAAATTGAAACAAAAGAAACTATTGAAAAAATTAACAAAATTAAAAGTTGGTTCTTCTAAAAAATAAATAAGATCGACAGACCTTCAGCCATGCTAACGAAGAGAAGAAGACAGAGAACTCAAATTACTAACATACGGGATGAAAAAGGCAATATCACAACAAATGCTACAGAAATACAGAAGACAATTAGAAATTATTTTGAAAACCTATATTCCAATAAAATAGAAGATAGTGAAGACATCGATAAATTTCTTAAGTCTTATGATTTGCCCAGACTGAGTCAGGAGGATACACACAATTTGAACAGACCAATATCAATGGATGAAATAGAAGAAGCAATCAAAAGACTACCAACCAAGAAAAGCCCAGGACCGGATTGGTATACAGCGGAATTTTACAAAACCTTTAAAAAAGAATTAATACCAATACTTTTCAAGTTATTTCAGGAAACAGAAAAAGAGGGAGCTCTTCCAAATTCATTCTATGAGGCCAACATCACCCTGATTCCCAAACCAGACAAAGACACCTCAAAGAAAGAAAACTACAGACCAATATCTCTAATGAACCTAGATGCAAAAATCCTCAATAAAATTCTGGCAAATCGAATACAAAAACACATCAAAAAAATTGTGCACCATGATCAAGTAGGATTCATCCCTTGGATGCAAGGATGGTTCAATATACGGAAATAAATAAATGTTATTCACCACATCAATAGACTTAAAGATAAGAACCATATGATCATCTCGATAGATGCAGAGAAAGCATTCGACAAAGTACAGCATTCCTTTATGTTCAAAACATTAGAAAAACTAGGGATAACAGGAACGTACCTTGACATTGTAAAAGCTATCTATGCTAAGCCTCAGGCTAGCATCATTCTGAATGGACAAAAGTTAAAGGCATTCCCTCTAAAATCTGGAAAAAGACAGGGATGCCCTCTATCACCACTTCTATTCAATATAGTTCTCGAAACACTGGCCAGAGCAATTAGACAGACGAAAGAAATTAAAGGCATAAAAATAGGAAAAGAAGAACTTAAATTATCACTATTTGCAGATGACATGATTCTATACCTAGAAAACCCAAAAGGGTCTACAAAGAAACTGCTAGAGTTAATAAATGAATTCAGCAAAGTGGCAGGATATAAAATCAACACGCATAAATCAAAGGCATTTCTGTATATCAGCGACAAAACTTCTGAAATGGAAATGAGGAAAAACACTCCATTCACAATATCCTCCAAAAAAATAAAATACTTGGAAATCAACCTAACAAAAGAGGTGAAATATTTATACAATGAAAACTACAGAACCCTAAAGAGAGAAGTAGAAGAAGATCTTAGAAGATGGAAAAATATACCCTGTTCATGGATAGGCAGAATTAACATCATCAAAATGGCGATATTACCAAAAGTTCTCTATAGGTTTAATGCAATGCCAATCAAAATCCCAATGGCATTGCTTGTAGAAATAGATAAAGCAATCATGAAATTCATATGGAAAAATAAAAGACCCAGAATAGAAAAAGCAATTCTAAGCAGGAAGTGTGAATCAGGCGGTATAGCGATACCAGATTTCAAACTATATTACAGAGCAATAGTAACAAAAACAGCATGGTACTGGTACCAAAACAGGCGGGTGGACAAATGGTATAGAATAGAGGACACAGAGACTAATCCACAAAGTTACAACTATCTTATATTTGATAAAGGGGCTAAAAGCATGCAATGGAGGAATGATAGCATCTTCAACAAATGGTGCTGGGAAAACTGGAAATCCATATGCAACAAAATGAAACTGAATCCCTTTCTCTCGCCATGCACAAAAGTTAACTCAAAATGGATCAAGGAGCTTGATATCAAATCAGAGACTCTGCGTCTGATAGAAGAAAAAGTTGGCTCCGATCTACATATTGTGGGGTCAGGCTCCAAATTCCTTAATAGGACACCCATAGCACAAGAGTTAACAACAAGAATCAACAAATGGGACTTACTTAAACTAAAAAGTTTTTTCTCAGCAAGAGAAACAATAAGAGAGGTAAACAGGGAGCCTACATCCTGGGAACAAATTTTTACTCCTCACACTTCAGATAGAGCCCTAATATCCAGAGTATACAAAGAACTCAAAAAATTAGACAATAAGATAACAAATAACCCAATCAACAAATGGGCCAAGGACCTGAACAGACACTTCTCAGAGGAGGACATACAATCAATCAACAAGTACATGAAAAAATGCTCACCATCTCTAGCAGTCAGAGAAATGCAAATCAAAACCACCCTAAGATACCATCTCACTCCAGTAAGATTGGCAGCCATTATGAAGTCAAACAACAACAAGTGCTGGCGAGGATGTGGAGAAAAGGGTACTCTTGTACATTGCTGGTGGGACTGCAAATTGGTGCGGCCAATTTGCAAAGCAGTTTGGAGATTCCTGGGAAAGCTGGGAATGGAACCACCATTTGACCCTGCTATTGCCCTTCTCGGACTATTCCCTGAAGACCTTAAAAGAGCATGCTACAGGGATGCTGCCACATCGATGTTCATAGCAGCACAATTCACAATAGCTAGACTGTGAAACCAACCCAGATGCCCTTCAATAGATGAATGGATAAAAAAATGTGGCATCTATACACAATGGAGTACTATGCAGCAATAAAAAATGACAAAATCAGAGAATTTGCAGGGAAATGGATGGCATTAGAGCAGATTATGCTTAGTGAAGCTAGTCAATCCCTAAAAAACAAATACCAAATGTCTTCTTTGATATAATGAGAGCAACTATGAAGAGAGAGGGAGGAAGAGCAGGAAGAAAAGATTAACATTAAACAGAGACATGAGATGGGAGGGAAAGGGAGAGAAAAGGGAAATTGAATGGAAATGAAGGGAGACCCTCATTGCTATACAAAATTACATATAAGAGGTTGAGAGGGGAATGGGAAAATAAACAAGGAGAGAAATGAATTACAGTAGATGGGGTAGAGAGAGAAGATGGGAGGGGAGGGGAGGGGGGATAGTAGGGGATAGGAAAGGTAGCAGAATACAACAATTACTAATTGGGCATTATGTAAAATTGTGGATGTGTAACCGACGTGATTCTGCAATCTGCATTTGTGGTAAAATTGGGAGTTCATAACCCACTTCAATCTAATGTATGAAATATGATATGTCAAGAGCTTTGTAATGTTGTGAACAACCAATAAAAATTAAAAAAAGAAAAAAAAATTAAAAAAAACTCATATTCCTCAATTTGGTAAGCAGTGTTATGTACATGTAATAGTTGATAAACATTCCAGATTCATTTTTGCCATTACATGTACAAAGGAAAATACTCAACATGTAATTTCTCATTGCCTAGAAGCCTCTGCAGTGTTAGGATGCCCTTTACGGATAAAAATAGATAATGCACCAGCTTATGTAAGCTCTTCTTTTCAACAATTTTGCCAAGAGCTTCGAATTGACCATAAAACAGGAATTCCTCATAACCCTCAAGGTAAAGCCATTGTGGAACGAGCTCATTTATCTATTAATCTGCAATTACAAAAGTTAAAAGGGGGTGGATAGGTTTATTACTCCCCAAAATAACCTCAATCATGTCTTGTTTGTTTTAAATTTTCTAAATTGTGACACAGAAGGTCACACTGCAGCTGAGAGACATGTCTTCCACAGCAATAGGCACTTTAGGCCAAGTTTTGTGGAAAGACTTACAAACTTGTCAATGGAAAGGCCCAGATCCAGTGATTGTGTGGGGCACAGGTCATGCTTGTATTTTTCCAGAGGGTGGTTTCCATCCTATTTGGGTTCCTGAATGTGCAATCAGACATGGAGGAGATAGAACCAAGACTCAAGTGACTGAAAATTGACCCAGAGAAGACTTCCCTCAAATTAAGAGATATTGAAGAAGAAAGAAGATGACCCAGCAAGACCCAGCTGAAAAGCTGATTTCATGGGAAGATGTGAAGAAGCTGACAACACATACTTCATGAATGATTCGACTCCTAGGGAGAAATAAGACTCCATTGATGATGGTAGCCACAGTGATTGCATTGCTGCACTGTCAGGTTAAAAGGAGTCAAGAGGACACTGACTGGACATATTTCCCAGATCCACCCTTGGTATCCACAGCTGTTTGGAGTGAAGAATCTATTCCAGTTTTACTAATGACTCATTCATGATGGGAGGATTTACAGACACTGATATTACTCCCAATAATATGACTAGATTTAATTATTCTGGCTATAGTGCCCAATTACCTTTGTGTTGGTCCCATGGTAAACATGCTGGCTGTCTCAGAGTATCATTTGAGGAAAAGACAGCAATTAGGAGACCTAGACTGATTAATCATACTATTAATGGAGACTTAAAACCTTATACTATATCAGTTATCAAAATTGGACTTTCCCATAATAAACCAGTCATTTCTGCAGAACCTCTACAAATGCCTCATTGTCCTAATAGTTCTGCAATAGAAATTGGCACCTTTCCTAGATGGATAGATTGTGTAAATACATTTCCAGTGCAACATAAAGTGTCTGAAGATAGCGGGTACATTTTAGATTTGTCTCCAAAAATTGATAAAAGACAATTATGAAAAAGTTCTGCTATGACACCTGCAGAATTTGTTAGCAATATTTTGACCTACACTGAAAGTGGTGTTCAAAAAGATGTTTGGAGCTTAATTGCTGCCTCAGAATTTTTACATTTTACAGACAAGCCTTTACTAGAATTTGTTGGCAAGAGCTGTAAGAAAGGTTCTTGCTGTGGCTTACGAGCCTGTGTACAATCTCCTTATGTTTTAATTATTGGAAATGTAAAAGTCAAATGAGTATATGATAGATATATTGTAACATGTAACAAATGTAACCTAACCAATTGTATTACTAGATATAACATAGGAAATGGAGTGCTGGTACTTCATCAGCCTAGACCTAAATATGCCATTGGAATTATAATTGTGGGAGTTATTGCATTGGTTTCTTTTATTGCCTCCACAGTCACAGCTTTGGTGGCTTTATCTCAAAATATTCAACATGCAAAATTTCTTAATAATTTGGCTCAAAATACTCCCAAGGCTCTTCACAATCAAATAAATATTGATGGAAGGATTGAGACTAAGTTAAATGCCTTAGAGGCCACTGTTATAAATATAGGTAAAGAACTTTCAGCTTTAAACTTTAAAGAAAGTCTTAAATTCCACACAAGTTATAAATATGTATGTATTGCAGCTGCCAAGTACAATGCTTCTCTGTGGGATTGGGAGAAAGTTAAAAAAAAAAAAACATTTGTTGGGTATTTGTCAAAATAATAATAACAGCTTGGATCTTTTGGAACTCCATCATCATATTCAAGATATTCAAAATAATAGAGCTGATTTTTCAGATCCTTCTTCTTTAGCTAATCAAATATTAAAGGAATTAAATGAATTTAACCCCAGAAACATTCTTAAACACTCATCCTGGTTCATCTTTGCATTGCTCTCTTTACTGCTAATTCTCTTTTGTGTTGTAATTTTAGGATGGCAAGACATCAGAGCAAGAATGCAGAGACTCAAGAGAGTAAATTATCACCTGCTTTTTAAAAGAAAAAAGGGGTAATATGTGGGAGGCCATCCTCACACGTGATTTGAGTTACCTCCCTGGCTGGGCAAGAGGTGCCTAGACACATCTTTGTGTCCAGAGCTTTCCCCACCCTTCTGGGTTCCAAGGGCTTGTCCGTGTGGAGGCATGCCTGGCCACAACCCCCGAAGACCCAATTATCTCACCTGACCTTGTGGCACTGCCCCCTCCTTATTCTTCATTAGATGGGATTTTCCCAGAATTTTTTGTTCCTCAATAAAAGTCCACTCCCTAGCATATTCTCTCTCTCTCTCTCTCTCTCTCTCTCTCTCTCTCTCTCTCTCTCTCTCTCTCTCTCCTCTTAAGTAAACCTCTCTACTCTATTAGATAGCTTGAGGTTGGGGGTACAGGAAGCTGTCCTGGAGCTGATTTAAAGGTAATTAGAGTCTGTCTCTTTAATTCAAACTCCCTTTTGGATTTCTTACATAGCCAAACCTTCATTTATGAAGCCTGTGCTGGCCACTGGCTAAAGGGATGAAGGCAATGGGAACTGGAAACCAAACACAGTTGTGCTAGCTTCTTGAAACTTTACATATTCAATTATCCTCAGAGCACACCTTCTGTTTTGTTTCTGGTTAAAATACCCTGAAGCAGTAGCATTTCTCAGTACATGCAGGAGCACCTTCTATTGGGAGTGCTTTGGAAGCATGTAGGAGAGTACAAACTTACTTGAATTTCTGCCCAAATTTTAATTTTTAGGTTTTATTTTATTTTGCCCTATATGGATGAATGCAGTTGTGACTGGAAATCAAAGAGAGTTTGCACTAACTGCTTGAAACTTAAAACACTCAATTGGTTCTCAGGGAAAATTCTCTGTTTTTTTTTTTTCCTGGTTGTAGTGCCCTAAGCAGAAGCATTTCTCATCACATGTAGGAACACCTTCTTTTGGGAGTGTTTTAGTAGCTTGCAGGAATGTGCAAATTTACTGAAATTTCTGCCCTAACTTTTCCAATGGATATTGTCGATACAGGTAGGATTGATTATTTCAACATTTCCACTTTCTATACCAAATTTGGGTCTCCTATGTTCAAGGGTCCCTTGCAGCAATACCTTAAATTTTTGGTTTCACTTTGTTTTGCCTTGTAGGGATGAATGAAATTGACACTATAAACAGAACATAGATGGTGCTAGCTGCTTAAAACTAAACACAATCAATTAGATCTCAGTCTGAACTCTGTTTTCTTCCTGGTTGAAGTAGCCCTAGGTAGAAGCATTTCTCTGCACATGCAGAAACATATTCTTTTGTGAGTGTTTTAGCAGCTTGCAGGAAAGTATAAATTTAATGAAACCTCTGCCCCAATTTTTCCTGTGTATTTTGTTATACTGGGCAGGATTAATCCTTTCACCAGTTCCATGTTGTTTCCCAGGTTTGTTCTCCTGGTTTGAGGAATAGATGGAAGGAACACTTTTAATTTTAAGGTTTCACTTTTTTTAGACCAATAAGGATGAATGTAATAGGAACTGGATATTAGACATGAATGGTGCTAGCTGCTTGAAACTTCAAACACTCAGTTATCTTCAGGGCCCACTCTGTATTTTGTTCCCCGTTGATATATCCCTAAGTAGAAGCCTTTCTCAGCAAGTACAAGAACATTTTAGCAGCTTTCAGGAAAATACAAATTTACTGGATTATCTGCCCAAATTTTTCCTGCAGATTCTGTGATACTGAGCAGGATGGATTTTCAACAGTTGCACCTTGTTCTGAATGTTTGGTCCTCCTAAGTTCAAGTGTTCACTGGCAGGGATGCTTTAAACTTTCAGGTTTCTGTTCACTTTGGTATATAGGGATGAAGGCAATTGGAACTGGAAAGAAACATGGTTTGTGCCATCAGCTTGAAACTTCACAAAATCAGTTACTTCTCAGGGCACACTCTCTGTTTTATTCCCTGTTGAAGTAGCCCTAAGCAGAAGCATTGCTTAGCACGAGCAAGATAACTTTCTTTTGGGAGCAAGAAAACTTTCTTTCAGCAGCTTGCAGGAAAGTACAAATTTAACAGAATCTCTGCCAAAAATTTTTCTTCAGATTTTGTTGATACTGGGAAGCATATATCCTCTCACCTGTCCCACTTTGCTTCCCATGTTTAGTCCACCTAGGTTCAAGAGGTCATTGGCAGGAACACTTTGAATTATTAGGGTTCACTTCATGATGCCTTATAGGGATGAATGCAATTGGAATTGGAAATCCAAAATGGTTTGTGCCAGCTTCTTGGAGCTTCACAGACTCATTCAATTCTCAGTGAGCACTCCTTACATTGTACCCTGTTGAAATAACCCTAAGTATAAGCATATCTCAGCATGTGCAGGAATATTTTATTTTGAGATTGTTTTAGCAGCTTGGAAGAATACACGAATTTAATGGAATGTCTGCCCTAATTTTTTTCTGAGGATTTCATTCATACTGGGCAGGACAGATCCATTTACCTGTCCTATCTCGCTCCCCAAGTTTGGTCCTCCTAGATTCAAAAATTTCCTGGAAGGAACACTTAAAAATTCAAATTTTTAAGTTTCATTGCATTTTGCTTTATAGGGATGAAGGCTATTTGAACTGGAAATCAACCATATTTTGTGGAAGCTGCATGAATCTTCACACACTCAATTAGTTCTCAGGGCACCATCCTTGTATTATTCCCTGTTTAATTATCCCTAAGCAAAAGCATTTATCAGCACATGCAAGAACACCTTTTTTTGGAATTGTTTTAGGAGCTTGCATGAAAGTATGAATACTAAAATATCTGCCAAAATTTTCCGTGTGGATTTCCTTGATACAGGGAAGCATAGATCCTGTCACCTGTCCCAACTTGCTCCCTGAGTGTGATTATTTTAGGTTCAATGGGTTACTGGCCTGAACCCTTTGAATTTTCAGGTTTCACTTTGTTTTCTCCTCTAAGGATGAATGCAATTGGAACTGGAAACAAAACACACTTTCTGTTAGCTGCTTGAAACTTCACACATTCAGTTGGTTCTCAGGGTGCACTCCCTGATTTATTCCCTGTTGAAATAGGCTTAAGTGTAAGCATTTCTCACCACGTGCAGGAAACCTTCTTTTGAAAGTGTTTCAGCAGCTTGTAGGAAAGTATGAATTTAATAGAATCTCTGCTCAAATTTTTCCTACAGATTTTGCTGATACTGGGTAGGATTCATCAGCTCACCAGTCCCACCTGGGTTTCCATACTTAAATCTCCTAGATTCAAGTAGTCACTGGCAGGAACACTTTTAATTTTTAGTATTCACTTTATTTTGCCTGATAGGAATTAATGCAATGGAAACTAAAAATCAAACAAGGTTTGTGCCAGCTGCTTGAAACTTCACACACTCAGTTAATTCTCAGTATGCACTCCTTATTTTGTACTCTGTTGAAATAGCCCTAAGTAGAAGTATTTCACTGCATGTGCAAGAACACCTTCTTTTGAGATCATTTTAGTAGCTTGCCGAAAAAATACAAAGTTAATGAAATGTCTTTCCAAATTTTTCCTGTGGATTTTTTTGATACTTGGCAAAATATATCCTTTCACCAGTCCCACCAGGCTCCTCAAGTTTGGGACTACTAGGTTCAAATAGTAACTGGCAAGAATGATTTGGATTTTTAGGGTCATGTTGCCCTATAGGGATGAATGCAATTGGAACTGGGAATCAAACATGGTTTGTATCAGCTGTTTGAAACTTCATACAGTCAGTTAATTATCAGTATGCACTTTTTGGTTTATACCCTTTTGAAATAGACCTAAGCAGAATCTTTTCTTAGCATGTGCAAGAACACCTTCTTTTGGGATCCTTTTAGCAGCTTGCAGGAAAGTACAAAATTTAATGGAATGTCTTCCCAAATTTCTCCTGCGGATTTTATTAATAGTAGGCAGGATAGATCCTTTCACCAGTCCCACTTGGCTACCCAAGATTGGCCCTCCTATTTTCAAGGGGTCGCTGGTCTGAATGCAATGAATTTTGAGGTTTCATTTTGTTTTGAAAAATAGGAATTAATGAGGGTGGAACTGGAAACCAAACACGGTTTGTGATAGCTAGTTAAAATTTGACACATTCAGTTGGATCTCAGGGCACACTCCCTGATTTTTTACCTGCTGAAATAGCTTTAAGCATAAGCATTTCTCAGCATGTGAAGAAACACCTGCTTTTGCACGTGCTTTAGCAGCTTGCAGAAAAGTATGAATTTCTGCCTAAATTTTACCTGCAAATTTTCTTGTTACTCAGGAGAATTGATTTGTTCACCTGTCAAATCTTATTCCCCAAGTTTTGTCCTACTAGTACCAAATGATCAGTGGCAGGAATTATTTGAATTTTTAGATTTTACTTCACATTGTCCTATAAGGATAAATGCAATTGAAGCTGTGTGGTCGTTCTGGTCTCTGGTGTGGTCAATTAGCCACTCAGCTACCTAAATCGCAGAGGTTAGAGATGCAGAGTCAACACACAGACACTGGGGGCAGGTGAGAAGCTGGCTGGTGAGAATGGCACGCAATCAATGTCCAGCAGCCCGTTTATTTTTTGAATGCATACAACTGTTATAGGGTTCAGGTGGGGTGTGCCTGTCAATCATACATAAGCAAGATAATATCCATAAGCCAATCATCTTATGCCTAATGTAACCTCACTATGAGGAAGCTCTAAATATTGCTATCATCTTGAAAGGTCTATGTCCCTAGGAGAGGGAGCCTTCTGAGTCAGGAGTTTCATGTCCTGAAGCTCTTGATTATCAGTTTCCTGGCCTGGTATCTTGGCAATGATAACCACAAGTGTTGAGGATGTGGTTTTCCTAGGCTTGCTAGAGCAAAGCACCCCATCCTGCAGGTGTTCCTGTCAGGCCTGAACGAGCATAGATTCTTCAAGCACTCTGAATTGCTCATAGCTGCTAGCTGCAAACTAAATGTTATTCCAACATTTCCTCCCTTTTTATTAAATTTTTTTCTAAAGGAGAACCATGATGAGAAAAGAAAGGAAAAGGGAAAGGCATAGAAAAAGGGAAAAGAACCAAGAAATAGAAAAGGGGAAATATCCAGACATGACCCTTTCCTGTAGCCACAGTTGTTTCGCACAGTCACTGTTGGCTAGGTCTCTGACTGTCATTTGAGTCCCGATCTGAGCTGGGTGTGAGGAGCAAAGCAGCCATAGGGGCAAGAGACCTTTCTCAGAAGGGGTGAAGACTTAGGCCTTTGCATATGTGGTGGGGGGGCTGAGATTCTGTGCCTCACCTCTGTTGGCTCCCAAGTTTTCTCCTGATGGCCCCTCTGTGGCTGGGCCTCTCTTAGGTTGTTCCTTAAGGAATCTTACCCATCTTTGACTAACCAACCATCCTCTGGGGCCAAACAGGGTGATGCAGAATGTGCAAGGCCTTGCCCCCAAGAGGGTTCTCTGTCTCCTTGAATAGATAATGCCCCTGTGGCCTCCACACCAGCATTTACCTTAAGATTAGAAAACTCAGGTTTCTTCTCCATGTAGGGCTCAGCTCACAGCACTGGGCTGCTGAGACTGTGTTCAGGAAGGAAGGAGAAAGGCCATAGATAAACAATAATATTGTGGCAGAGCTGAGAGACACAGATAGATAAAAGGAGAGCAGTGCTAAGACTCAGGGCATGATCCCTCACAGAAAACTGGCCCTTAGTTGATACTACTTAGATCTAATCCATAGTCTCCATCCATAAAGATGTGGTGGAATCATTATTTTCCTTTTGATTTTCCTTACATACATTAGTTAATGTAGCTTGTTTTGTTACTACTTTGTTGAGCCTTTTTTGGAAACACCTTAGAAGAATATATCCTAAAACAAGAAAAACTATGCCAATACCAGCGAGGATCCAATTAGCAGGGAAATTAAAGCTGACAATTTATCCCATAGCAGCTGTAAGATTGAAGGGTTAAGGATTAGCTCTGCTCTGGTTTCATTTAGGCTGAGAATCTGAGCATGAAGCGTCAAAGTGAAATTTCTAAAAATCATATCCCAAGGTCCCTTAAGTTTATTTGCTAGTTCAAGCTGAGCTTCTGTAACATTTTTTTACTGAGACAGGGGTTTGACAAACATGAAGAAACTGAGAGCTGCAGGGTACTCTAACATTCAATGTAAGCATATCAATTTTTTAACAATAAGGTCAATCTGTTGTTGTAAGATTAAGATATCTCCTTGCAAGTGTAGGTTTAGTCACTCCTGGGTGGTCAGGGCTTTAGTGAAGTGATGCACTATCTGATTAATGGTTGCAGCATTTGCTGTGGACTGGGTGAAAGCTACACCAGCTGCAGTAGCTGCTGTGACCACATCGAGGAAAGCAGCTATAATGGCAGCAGTAATCCCAAAATCTTGCTTAACTTTGGGAAGGGAAATATCTTTTGTAAAGCGAATCTCTTGAATAGAGGGGTCATCCTCTGTTAGGAACCATAACATGAGGGGGGGGGGTTCTCATTAGCACTACTGTCTTAACAGAGGGATTCCAGGAAATTGATTAATGCATATTGTAAATCATCACAAATTAAGATCACCATTTTTGTGATTTTGAGTGGAAGTTATAAAGAAGAAGGGTGGCTTAACACATACATGACCTCTAGTAGCACGAGTAGCTGAGGGTTTTTCAAAAAAGCCATTAAACCAAATGGCATTCATAGTGACAATAGGACTAGTATCTATACATTTATAAGCACCACATAATAATTGTTTTGCCTAATTGCAAAATGTCTCTTTCTTTTGTATTTTGAGCATTTGTTATCCAATCTGTATGATATTTAAATATCAATATATTTGTTTCTGTTTTAAATTTCATTCTCTGTCCACCTTTTTTATAGGGTCTGAACCAACTAATAAGCTCATTAGAAATGAAATAGGGTCTGTAAAGGGAGAGAGAGTCTCTCTAAGATATAGCCTTAGAGGTATACCTTCACAGATATCTTTAATTTTTTTATGCGCATTGCTGCATAAAGGGTTGGGGCCAACAATCTGAGTCTTTAGCATGAGGGGGCATGGTCATGCCACTAGGCAGATCACTGACAGAAACTACTTTTGCTTCTCCTTCTAAGGAGATTGGCCAAAAACCTATAATGCCTCCTATTCCAGGCTCCCAAAGAGTATCATTGTGAAGGCAAATTGTAGACTGACATAACCTCTGTGCCCTAGATACATTCCTTAATATAGTAAAGACCCATGAATAATTAAGTGAGAGTAACATATTCCAAGGGTGCTTTGCTATTAGGTCAGATATAACAGGGAATCATAAGGAAACATTAGTATTAGTAGCAAACAAGAAAGGCAATACAGTATCATCCAAACCAACAAGTAAAAGAATCCCAGGAGATGGAGCCCCCATCCACCAAGCATGTTCTTGTGGGCTGAATGATAGATTGATGCACAATAGCATAAAGGGGTCCTTTTCTGCATTGATGCAAAAAAAGGGGAAAGTCCAATTAAAGTCCCAGCAACAACATAAGTTCTTTCCAATAGATTGATTGTGGTCATTCTGGTCTGGTGCAGGAGAGAGGCAAGAGTGGCAGTTGCAAATGTGGCTGTGAGGACTGCAAACCTTACGATGATGTTGATCTAGGGGGCTTCTGTTGTCCTCCTGAGTTTTGTCCTTGGGATGCATTTTGCAAGATTTGAGAGAGAAGTATGTACAACATCCTAATCATGATTAATTGAGCATGGATTGCTCTCATGGTTTTTTAATTGGAGTGGCATGAGTATTTTGCTCACTGAAGGGTTTTTGCTGCTAGGTGGTGCTAGAGGCTTTCTGCTAGAGGAGAACTGTCTCATAGACAGAGGTTCATGAGTGATAGCTATTTGCTAAGCAATTTTCCCTCATGGGCTATAATTTGAAGTATGTCCGTTTTGCTTAGACAGGCCAGCATAGAGCCTTGAGTTATCAGGCTGTTAGGCAGAGGCTTTTCTTTCTCCTGTTGTGCACTAGCCTATGAGTTTTGGGTTATAATTGCACACATAAGCAAGAAGAGAGTACCAGGGCTCTGGTCTCTGGCAGGTGACATGGTCTGGGTTTAATCTAATAGGGCTTTGATATCACCCCAGGTTATCTTGTAAGCCCTCAAGTGGGGAGGTCTTGATGATCTCTTCTTCTCCTTTTGGCTTGGTTTCCAAGGCCTGGCTGCCAGTGGCTGGTATGACATTTTTTGCTAGTACCTAAGTGGGGTGAGAAGCATCCTCTGGAAAAACACAGGTGAAGCCTCTACTTTGGGTAATCAAAGGGTGTGGCCCTTTTTGTATATTGGTGAGTGGATCTTCCTAATGTACCAGGGGGACTGGAGCTAGGGAGGGAAATGATACCCAGTGCTTATATGCAGGGCTTATCCCATTTGAGTCAAAGGTAAGAAAATTGAGATCAAAGAGAGCATGCATCAATGCAAGATGAGAGTCTAAGCATATATGAGCATTCTTTTGCTTCTGTAATGTTTCCTTTAGTGTCTGGTTAGTCCTTTTGACTATACCTTGTCCTTGTGGGTTATAAGGAATGTCTGTTGTGTGAGTAATCTTCCAGGACACCAGGAAATTTTGAAACACCTGTGATGTATATGCTTGTCCATTGTCTGTTTTTAGAGACCAAGTCACTCCAAATATTAACATTGCAGCTTTCATTGCCTTTATCACGTTTGAAATTTTCTCTCCTGACTGTGCCATAACATGTGTATATTTGGAGTAAGTGTCCATGATAACAAGGACAGACTTGAGCTTACCAAAAGAGAGGATGTGAATGGCATCCATTTGCCAAAATTTATTAGGGGAGAGGCCTTGAGGGTTTACTCCCTGTGGTTAAAGTGGTCCAAGCAGCACCAGAGGGGCACAATTCTTGCAACCCTGGACTAGATGCTGGAATTTTGTTATAGTAAGGTCAGAAAACAAGGCTATCAAAATATTTGCAGACATGTGAAACTTAGTGTGGAGGATGCAGGCTTACTCCAGCAAGTCCAATGACACAGTAAATCAGGAAATAAATGTGTCCATCTCCCACAGTACAGTGTCATTAGACCCGATAGAGATGAGTTTTTTCACCTGAGAGTTACCTGTAGCAATGAATCCAGAAAACTCAGTATGTGATCTCACATGTGAGATGAACCATGAAGGTTTTATGTTTTCTGTAAGATCCTTAAGAGTCTGGAGAGCTTGATCAATAGGCTTACCTATGGGTCTAAAAATTGCACAGGGAATTGTTTTTGCCACCTGGAAAGAGTACTTACAGTCTGAAAAAAAAATATTGAAGAGTGCCTGTATTTTTACCCTAAGTTCCAGTTGCACTGAGCCTGAGTGGCACTCCACGTGGGAGATATCCTGTTTATTGGGAATTTTCAGGATAACAACAAAAGTGTTTGTTTGCATTGGTAAATGCAAATGGTGCTAAAGGTATGGGCTGAGATGCAGGGAATGCGTACTTAGGGGTTGTAATCTCCAGTGTTTGCAGAGTTTGGAGCAACTTATCAGGGGGAAGGTGATTGTCAATCTGTCCAGGGAAGTCAGACAGTAAAGTCTGAAATAGAGTATTATTCTGTAGGAGAGTTGAGACCTTTGTGTGTGTTAAAGGTAACACCAAGGTGTTTGGTTCCATGTGAAAAATCTTGTTAATCTCATTTTTAACCCCACAAGAATTATACTTTATGGCCTACCTCTGATTTTATATCATTCACTCCAGGCCAAGTGCGCCCAATATAGAGGTGCCTGGGCTTGCCATATAATGCCAAGTGGTGCTCCAGAAGTCATTAGTATTATTCTTAACAGGGGTTTTGACTGGTCGTATCTATGGGTCTCTAACCTTGAGAGACTCTCATTGATCATTTGAACAGTTTCTCTGCTTGACAAATGAGCTTTATCTTGTAGGAAGGATCCTCCCCATTTTTTAAGCAAGTCAAACAGAGGCCTGGGTGCATCTGGAGGCAAACAAAAAAGGCTTGAACCAATTAATTTGACCACATAACTATTTCAACTCATTGAGTAGTTGGGTATAATAGTCAGAGTACATCTAAGGGGTTATATTCTTGCAGCAATTCTGTAGCCCAAAAACTCATATGGGGCAGAATGTTGCACTTTATCAGTGGCTATGTGAAGGTTCAAAGTGTCAAGGTTAGACATCAACTTCTTAAGGAAGACTTTCAATTTATCAGAATCTGCATGAGCAATTAAAATGTAATCCACATAATGTATGACCAGGCAATGCTGTGTAAGGGGCCTGGTCACATAAGAAACAAAAAGCTGACATATTGGAGGGTATTTTTCATCCCTTGTTGGAGGACTGTCTAGTGATATCTCCAGGCAGGTATCATGGTGTTAGATTCCCACACCATAAATGCAAAAAAGAGTCTGTCCTCATGTGCTATATGTATGGAAAATAAGCAATTCTTGAGGTCTATAAAATAGTTGCTTGGGATGCTGGCTGGATGAGGAATACCTGATTAAAATAAACCTATCTTTTTCATATGTTTATTTATTGGCCTTAAATCTTGAAGTAACCTATGTTTCCCATTTTTCTTGTGGATTAAAAAATAAGCCTGTTGTGAGGGCTGGTGGGGAGTTCAATATATTCAAGGTCTAATTGCTCCTGACTTAGTTACTTAAGAATTGTTTATTTGGGTTCTAGTATAGGCCACTGCTCCACCCAGATGTGATCTGTGGTGTCCCATTATAGGGAGATGGGTTCTTGCTTAGTAGTCAGTGAACAGTTACCCTTAGAATTGAGGGGCAGTGATCTCCCCAACAGTCCTATTTTGTCATGTATCATAATTTCATCATAAAGGGCTTTATCATTAGTAGTTATGACAGAGTCCATCTCCTCCAAAATGTTCCTTTCCCATAAGATGTTAGGAATTTCTGCAATCAAAGGATAAAAGGCACCTTTCTCTACATTGGTGTCTGCCAGATAGCAGGGGAGATGACTCTCCTGGTTGTTTGTAACCCACCAACACCCTGAATTTGGGGACCTTGTACTGTCTTCCATTTCATCATCTTAGATGCTGAGTTGGAATATATTATAGAAACATCAGCCCTTGTGCCCACTATGCCCTTAACAGGGACATCATCAAGCATAAGAGTTATTCTGGGCTTGATGTCCAAAATGGGCAGCATCCAGTGGATTTGAGGGCATTACTTCCCTCCTTCTGGAGGGGCTGAGGGTTGCCCCAATGGGAGTTTAAAGGCTCTGCAATCTTTTGCCCAGTGAAAACCCTTTATACATCTAGGAGAAAGACTCTTGGGATTCAGGGGGTCTGGGGGGGGCTATCATTTGGGGGATAGAATCTCCTGATGTGGCCTGGTTGATTGCAGCCAAAGAAAATGAGATAAGAACTTTGCTGTGAAGGCCCATCATTTTTGTTATCTGCTAGTGTGCAAATGGCAGCTGTCAATGCCTGGATGGGTCCCAAAGAGGGGGATAACTCCTTTGTAACAATGATCCATTTAGAGAGGAATTCACTGCATAGTGGGGCAATTGCAGCCCTAGTTTCAGCATTGGCTCCCTCCCATGCCAATTGCTTCACCATCGAGTCTTGGATGGGGCCAGGCTGGATATGCTTCCCAACTTCCTCAGTAACTTGGGACAAAAAGTCAGGAAAGCATTCCTGGAGATTTTGGATCAGGTTTCTGAAGAGTTCATTATATTTTGGAGGTGTAATATTTTAAAGACTCTTCATGGCAATGTCTCTAACTTCGTCAAAGTAAATGAGATTTCCAATCTTTGTTCCTGCAGGCTAACATAAGTACCATGACCCAGAAACATATCTAAAGTTATGGCAATGCCATAGGAGAGATTATTCCTTGCCTTTTGCTCTGCTTCCTCCTCAAAGGAAGCTTTCCATTGGAAAAATTGTGGGTGAGTTAAGCATGTCTTCAGAAGGTTAATCCAATCATAAGAGGTTTGTAATTGGCCTGACCAATGTCTTAATATCTCTTCAAAGTAAGAAGAGTCAAGTCTGGACTCGTGAGAAGCCTTCCTCACTAATGCCAGATCTGGTAAGGGAGTAGGCATCCAGGGTCTACTTTCTTCACCAGAAGCAAAATTCACCAGAAAGGTGAGGAAAGGAGCATATGGGGGTTGACAAGGAGCAGAGGGCCTTACAGGTGGTACTTCCTCAGCAAAGGGGTGGTAAAGGGATGAGGGTCTTACAGGGTGTGCCTCCTCAGAATAAGGGAATAAGTCTGCCCATGAATATTTAGGAGGAGGGGAATCAGACACGGGAGCAGAGAAAGCTACAGGACACTGTGAAGCATCGTTCTCATCCTCATTCAAATTATTGTCCTCTTCTGAATCAGTGACACTTGAGGCAGAGACCTGCAGAGTCATTCCTTTGTCCTCCAAAGAGTCATTATGCTTTTTGATGACGTCTTCTGTGGAAGAGCCATAAAGGCTGGCAATTATGGCAAGAAGGATCGGGATAAAAGAGGCAGGGGGAGTGTGTCCCTTATGGACCTCCTTTTTACTTGCAGAGTATAAGACTCTCATTCAAATTTTTGGATCCCATATGTTTTCATGGCCAATCCAGGGTGCTAAAAGGACAGCTTCCTGCTATAATTGATCAATGTCTTTAGGTTTTCCTTTGGGTCCACACTGAAAAAGCAGTGCTTTCACTGCAGCTAATTGTGGGACTCGTTGAATGGGGGAAAGGTTGCCAATGACTGATTGGTGGACCTATCAGAGGCCTACTGAAGTCTCTCAAGTATAAACAAAGTCACACTAATACAACCAGCAACAAGGATCAAGAGACCAAAAACAGTGGCCCAACACACATGCAGTGGTGACAGATCAGACATGGAAGTCCCTAGATAGGACAAAGAAGAGTGTGTTTAGGGTCCAGTGTCTTGTGCTAGTGGGGGACTTCCTTGACTTGTTAAATCAAGGCTGTAAGCCTACATGGTGTCTCCAGAGCAGAGTTCTTTTTAACAGAGAAAACCAAGGTTCCAAATTCTGGGAGGACCAGTCCCTTATGTGAATTCATTGGATCAACCAGGGAGGAGGAGGGATCATAAGGTGATGCCAAGCTTTATGACGTTGTGTGCCTCAACTCGGGGTACCAATGGTACAATAGGGATAAGGAAAGAAAGTAAAGAAGAGGGTTCCTTGCTCACCTTCAAGGAACAGTCAGCACACAGAACACAGACAGGGTCTACGACCTGAAATCAATGGGATGGCCAGTTTCGAGGTGTGAGGGTGCCAGCAAACATGTTGGGTTTGCAAAATTGCAGTCGCTCTGGTCACTGATGTGGTCAATTAGTCACTCAGCTACCTCAGTTCCGGGAGGTAGAGATGCAGAGTCAACATACAGACACTGGGGGCTGGTGGTAAGCTGGCTGGTGACAATGGCAGGCAGTCAACATCCAGCAGCCCATTTAATTTTTTAATGCATACAACTGTTATAGGGTTCAGGTGGGGTGTACCTGTCAATAATACATAAACAAGATAATATCCATAAGCCAATCATCTTATGCCTAATGTAACCTCACTATGAGGAAGCTCTAAATATTGCTATCATCGGGAAGGGTCTTTGTCCCTAGGTGAGGGGCCCTTCTGAGTCAGGAGTTTTCATGCCTTGAAGCTTCTTACTATCTGTTTCCTGGCCTGGTAGCTTGGCAATGCTAACCACAAGTGCTGAGGATGTGGTGTCACTAACGGCTCCTGAGAGCAGAACACCTCATCCTGCAGGAATTCCTGTCAGGCCTGAATGAATGTAGATTCGTCAAGCACTCTGAGCTGCTCATAGCTACTAGTTGCAAACTAAACATTATGCCAACAGAACTGAAAATCAAAACCGGTTTGTGTAAGCTGTCCTAAACTTTACACACTCCATTCTCAAGGCACACTTGCTGTTTTGATTCTTGTTGAAGCAGCCCTAAGCAGAAGCATTTCTCGGCACATGCAAGAAAACCTTTTGGGAGCATTTCAGCAACTTGCAGGAAAATAAAAATTTACTGAAATGTATGCCAAAATTATTCATGCAGGTTTTGTTGATACCATGAAGCATTGAAGCATTGATTCTCTGCTTTCACCTTGCTCCTCATTTTTGGTCCATCAAGGGGTTGTTTGCAAGAATGATTTGAATTTTTAGGTTTCAATTCGTTTTTCCCTATAGGGATGAATGCAATTAGAACTGGAAATCAAACACGGTTTGTGCTTGAAACTTCACACACTCAGTTAATTCTCAGTGTGCACTCTTTACTTTGTACCCTGTTGAAATAGCCCTAAGCAGAAGCATTTCTCATCATTTACAGGAACACCTTATTTTGAGAGCGTTTTAGCAGCTTGTAGGAAAGTGCAAATTTAATGGAAGGTCTGCTCAAAATTTTCTTGCAGATTTTATTGATACTGGGAAGTATAGACCCTTTCAACAGTACTATCTGGCTTCCTAAGTTTAGTATTCTTAGGTTCAAAAATTTGCTGGAAAGAATGCTTTGAATTTTTAGGTGTCATTTCATTTTGCTTTATAGGGATGAATGCAATTCAAACTGGAAATCAAACATGATTTGTGTCAGCTACATAAACTTCACACAGTCAGTTAGTTCTCAGGTCACACTCCCTGTTTTGTTCCTTGTTTAAGTAGCCCTAAGCAGAAGTGTTTATCAGCACTTGCAGGAACACCTTCTTCTGGGATTGTTTTAGCAGCTTGCAAGAAAATACAAATTTCCTGGAATCTCTGTACAAATTTTTTCTTGCAGATTTCATCAATATTGGGCAGGACAGATGCTTTCACCAGTCCCACCTGGCTCCCCAAGTTTGTTCCTACCTTGTTCAAAAGGTAGATGACAGGAACGCTTTGAATTTTTAGGTTTCAATTCCTTTCTCCATATAGGGATGAATGCAAGTGGAACTAGACATGGTTTCTGTTAGCTGCTTGAAATTTCACACATTCATTTTGTTGAGAGCCACAGCCAAAGGGGCCCCAGCAAACTTCCAGCTGCCAGCAAACTTCCAGCTGCCAGCTGATGATTGGCTCACAGTGGCCCCAGCAACATCTAGCTGATTGGCTCCTCCATGGAGCTGCTCATTGGGGGACTTCTTTGGCTCTGCCCACACAACCCAGCCAATCGGCCTCAAGAGCAGGAGGATTGTGGGAGGTGGAGAGGCTGGGGTGGGGGTGAGAGGCTTGTGGGAAGCGGGTGGTGGCAGTTGGGCTCTGAGGGTTTTTTTTCCTGAGGAGCTGTTTTGTTTGGGATTTGTAGTTCTAAAAATAAAGTTAGTTTCTTTTGACAAGTGGCTCCTGAATTGTGCCCAGCCAGACTGCGGCATCTGGTGGCTCGCACGGGGAGCGACTGAGGGTAAGTAAACTGCTCGCCCCTGAGGGCAGAGCGAGAGGATGGGTAGCCATTCTAAGTTTCCTCTTTTGTTTTGCTTCATTTTTGTTTTAAGTTGCCTGCCCCTGGAGATGAGTGAGACTGAAGAAAAACCATTCACATCTGAGGAAATACTATTTGCGTCTGAGGAACAGATAGGGAGAAAGGACGGATGCACATGTCAGGAGGATAGAAAGGCTATAATGAATTTTTGTTGTTCCATTTTTATTGCATTCTGTCTCGGTTTTGTTTGGCATCATCTTGTTGGGTTGTATTATAGTATAAATACAGGATCAGAAATTAGTAAAAAACAAACCGAAAGACTGTTAAGTAAATTGTTAGGGGAAGGAGGCATCCCAGTAAAATCAGGGCATACGTTGATACAATACAAAAATGTAGCCCATGGCTTTTTAAGGAGGAGTTGTTAAATATATCACAGTGGGACCATCATGGTGAAGATTTAAAAAGAATAGAAAAGAACAACCCAGGGACTCTGCCAGTTGGCACATTGCCATTGTGGACGTTCATATCTGGTTTGCTTAGTCCAAAGCCTTCAGTTCAGACAAAGGTAGAGGAAGGAGAAGACATATTGATTCAAGTAAAAGAGAAGGTCTCTCAAGTTAGTCAGACAGAGGAAAAGATTCAAGTAAAAGAGAAGGTCTTTCGAACTAGTCAGACAGAGGAAGAAAGTGTAAAGCAGAAAAAGCCATCAGGGGAAAAGTTACAACAGGAGACTACTAATAACACCTTTCTATCAGAGAGCATAAGTGTCCAACCAACAGCACCACCTCTACAGGAGACTGCTACTAATAGCATTCTATCACCAGAGGGCATAAGTGTCCAATCAACAGCACCACCTCCATATTCTAGGAGGCTCCCAACCCCCACAGTTGATAGTTGGGATCCTGAGACAGGATCTCAAGTATTAACATACCCTGTATTTGAGGTAGGAGGGCAGCAAATTTACCAGGGTTTAAATTTCAAAACAGTGAAGGAGCTAAAAGAGGCTGTAACAACCTATGGTCCTCAAGCACCCTTCACTGTAAGCTTGGTCGAATCCATTAAGAACTTGAACATGACGCCAGCAGATTGGGCTAAAATGTGTAAAGCTGTGCTAAATGGAGGTCAATACCTGTTATGGAAGGTTGCCAATGAGGAATTTTGCAAGGAGACGACTAGGCGAAATGCAACAGCTGGTTATCCTCAGAGAAATCTAGGTATGTTGTTAGGAAAGGGACCTTATGAGGATCAGCAGCAACAAATTGCATATGATCCTGGCGTATACTCACAAATTGCTGCAGAGGCGATTAGGGCATGGAAGACTTTACAAGGACATGGAGGTTTACAAGGTCAATTATCTAAGGTAATACAAGGAGCTAATGAACCTTATGCTGAATTTGTAGATAGGCTTATTCAAACAGCTACCAGAATTTTTGGGAATACAGAAGAAGCAATGCCACTAATAAAACAACTGGCTTATGACCAAGTGAATCGTTGGTGCAGAGATATCATTAGACTATGGAAACAGGAAGATTTAAACACACATATTAAATTATGTAGAGACATTAATGAACAAGGGCAAATTGTGGCAGCTGCAGTAAAACAGGCTTTAGATGCCAGAGACATTAATGAACAAGGGCAAATTGTGGCAGCTGCATTAAAACAGGCTTTATATACCAGGCCAAGAACATGCTACAATTGTCAACAAACAGGACATTTTAAAAGGAATTGCCCCATAGGAGGAGGGTTTAACAAAACTAGGTATCAAAGGAGTAGAATACCGGGTATTTGCCCACGATGCCGTAGAGGGAGACATTGGGCTAATGAATGCTGTTCTCAAACCACCATAGAGGGTACTCCATTACATTGGGCTAAGGAATGCCATTCTCAAACCACCATAGAGGGTACTACATTATCAAAAAACAAACAAGGACAAGGTGTTTATCCACAATATCATAGACAAAGGCATCTGGCCCTGTTGCCAAAAAATGGACAGGGGGCCCCAATGCTCCGGGGCCCCAAACCACAAATATACGGAGCACTGGAGGAACCCAGCAACCCCATTAGGGTAGTGCCCAGGACACATTGTCCATCAGATCCCTCATCAGACAAACCAGAGAGAGCTCAGGGTTGGACATCTGCGCCTCCGCCAGATTAGTACTAACTCCAGAGATGGGAGTTCAAATCATTCCCACAGGGGTGAAAGGACCTCTTCCCAAAGAACAGTAGGCTTATTATTGGGACGCAGCTCTTCTACTCTAAAAGGACTTTTGATAAGTCCTGGGGTAATTGATCCCGATTATGAAGGTGAAATAAAAATTATAGCCAGTTCTCCAAAGGGTATATCAGTAATTTCACCAGGAGATAGAATAGCACAGTTACTAATAATACCAAGACTACATGATAAATTTTCCAGTCATGCTGTAGAAAGAGGTTCCAAGGGATTAGGCTCCACAGGTGTAGATTGGGCTATGCTTTCTTTAAATTTAGGTTCTCACCCCATGCTAAAACTAAATATTCAAGGACATGAATTTAATGGGCTACTGGATACAGGTGCAGACCTTAGCATCATCTCTCGTCAAGAATGGCCAAAACATTGGCCATTACAACAAGCCCCTCAAATGCTTCGAGGCCTAGGAGTGGCGACTAATCCCCATAGAAGTGCAATGGTATTAGATTGGAAGGATCCTGAAGGATGTGAAGGAACTACACAGCCATATGTATTGGATCATCTTCCCGTAAATTTATGGGGACGAGATGTCTTAGATCAATTAGGTTGACATTAACAAATAATATCAATCAAAATGCACCCACTATTATGGCTAGACAAGGTTTTAGGAAAGGGAAAAGATTAGAAAAACAAGAACAAGGTATAGCAGCACCAATACAAATAGATCAAGGAACAGACGGACATGGGTTGGATTTTCACAAAGGGCCACTGAGACAATAAAAATTACATAGAAATCAGAAAGACCAGTATGGGTTCCTCAGTGGCCCTTGACTAAAGAAAAGATACAAATAGCCCATGATCTGGTCAAACAACAATTAGTGGAAGGACATATACAACCTTCTGTATCTCCCCATAATACTCCCATTTTTGTCATCAAAAAGAAATCTGGTAAATGGAGATTATTGCAAGATTTAAGAGCCATTAATAATGAAATGGTCATTATGGGACCTGCTCAATTGGGGATTCCTCAATTGTCTGCTTTGCCAAAAACTTGGTATGTTTTAGTTATAGATATTAAAGATTGTTTTTTTTCAATTCCAATTCATCCTGAGGATAGTCCACGTTTTGCATTTACTATCCCTGCACTGAATCATGAAGGTCCTGATCAGAGATATGAATGGAAAGTACTCCCTCAAGGGATGGCTAACAGCCCAACTATGCATCAAATTTATGTTAACAAAGTAATCTAGCCACTTAGAAATCAAAATCCTGAACTACAAATATTTCACAATATGGATGATGTATTATTAGCACACAAAGCTAAAAACACATTGCTAGAATGTTATGCCACACTTACAAACTTATTAAAAAATTATAATATAGAGATAGCAATAGATAAAGTACAATTAAATTTTCCAATTAATTATTTAGGAGTTCTATTATCCTCAACCATGGTCCGTCCACCAAAAATTCAAATACGAGTAGATCAACTCAAATCACTTAATGACTTTCAAAAGTTATTAGGAGACATAAATTGGATAAGGCCTTATGTAGGTATTCCAACAGGAGAATTGGGACCTTTATTTGATATCCTAAAAGGTCCATCAGATCCAAAATTCACCCCGAATGTTAATGCCGGAAGCAAGAAAGGCATTAAAAATCATTGAAACATATATGGAAAATATGCATTTGGATATAATTGATATAAGTTTGCCTTTATTATTTATTGTACTACCAATAAAAAATATTCCTACAGGAGTATTTTGCAAGAAGGTCCATTATTATGGATACATTTATGTTATTCTCCTAACACTATTCTTACTAGGTATCCTGAGGCTGTAGGACAATTAATACTCAAAGGAATAAAAACAGCAAAGGGAGTATTTGGAATTTCTCCCAATAAAATTATTACTCCATGTACTATGAATCAAATTGATGAATTAGATAATGAGTTAAATACTTGGGCAATAATCATGTGCAAATCTAATGTTTCATTTGATAACCACTTACCATCTAATCCTTTATTGTCTTTTTGGTCATTGCATCCTGTAATTTTTCCAAAAATGAAAAGAAAAACACCTATCATGAATGCTCCAAATATATTCACTGATGGGTCAAATAATGGTACAGCAGCAATAGTTACACCTGATCAAACTTTTACATTTTTAGTACCCAAACAATCAGCTCAAAAGGTAGAGCTTAATGCAGTATTACAAGCTTTTGTGATGTTTAAAGATTCTGTATTTAATTTATTTTCTGATAGTCAGTATATAATTAATGCTATAGTATCCCTTGAAGATGCTGGTAGGATTTCCCCTTCTTCTACTGTTTTCTCTTTGTTTTCCACTATACAAAGTTTAATCTGGGACAGAAAAATCCATTCTTTATAGGACATACCAGGGCACATACAGGATTGCCTGGAGCCCTTAGTTTGGGCAATGATTTAGCAGATAAAACTACACATGGCATACATATTTTCTCTACACTAGAAGAAGCTATAAATTTTCATAAAAGGTTCCATGTCAATGCTAATACTTTACAAAAGTGTTTTAAAATAACTAAGGAACAAGCTAGACAAATAATAAAACAATGTCAAAATTGTGTGACCTTTTTACCACAAGTTAATCTTGGAGTCAATCCTAGAGGATTGATACCTAACCATATTTGGCAGATGGACGTCACACACTTGCCAGAATTTGGAAAATTAAAATATTTGCATGTTACAGTTGATACTTCTTCTGGATTTTTGATGGGCTCCCTTCATGCCGGAAAAAAACCTAAAGATGTTATAGCTGATTGCTTACAAAATTTTGCCACTGTGGGCATTCCAAAACAGTTAAAAACAGATAATGCCCCTGTTTATACTTCTACCTCTTTTAAACAATTTTGCTCATCATTTGGCATTACTCATATAACAGGAATCCCATACAATCCACAGGGACAAGGCATAGTTGAAAGAGCTCATCAAACTATTAAAATGTACTTATTAAAGCAAAAAGATGGAATTGGGAAGGGGTATATATTCCCCAAAGATAAACTTAAAATAACCCTTTTTACTCTAAACTTTTTTAAATTTGGATTCATCAGGACTTAGTGCTGCAGAAAGGCATATGTTTCCAAAAAATGTACATAAGCCCAAGGTACTTTGGAAAGATATTCTAACAGGACAATGGAAAGGTCCTGACCCAGTAATTGTCTGGAGTCAGGGGTCTGTTTGTGTGTTTCCACAGGAAGAACAGCAGCTGATTTGGATTCCAGAGAGATTAACCAAGGTCCTGACCCAGTGATTGTCTGGAATCGGGGGCCTGTTTGTGTGTTTCCACAGGAAGAACAGCAGCCGATTTGGATTCCAGAGAGATTAACTAAAGCGATTTCTACAGACCAAAAAGAAGATGATTTGGCTCAAATCTATAACACCTGATATCCAAAACTCCAATTTGGCTATCCTTACATCTGTGACAGAACCAGGATGCTTTTTTCAATATTTATTTTATTATTGCCCTTTCCCATATCATGAAGTTCTATTTTGTTTTTTGAGCTCATACAGACCTAGGTTAATGTTTTGCTGATCAGTTCTATTTTTTTTTTTGACTATAGAGTTTTTAAACATTGCAATGGAGATTTCACCTGTAAAAAGTTATAAGGCCTTTACTATTATGTTATGTGTTGTATGTATTATATTATGTGTGCACACTTGTGTTTTGTGTTATATGTCTGAATGTACGTATGTCCATATATCATATATGATGAGCGCTCATGAAAAAATGGATCCAAATATTTTTTTTTATTCACGTGATTTAAATGGTTTAATTTAAATTGGGTAAACAACTGTTGAGGATTGTTTTAATATGTGAACAAAAAAAAAGGAGGTTAACAGATCTGTTTGTTTACTTTCACATTTCCTTTTCATTATATTTAATAATTCTCTTCAAGATAATGTAAATTGTTAAGAAAATTGTTTTCTTTTAGTGCCTTCTGGAATGTTACACAATTTTTTCTTTAGCCTTTATTGCCAGAATTCCTATCTTCATCCCAGTGCCAGTGAAGACAAAGACAAAACTAATCTACAGCTTCTGCAATAGCCATCACTGAACTGCTTGAAGAACTTGCCTACACTATGTGTCACTTGTATGCATTGTGAACTCACTTGTATGCATTATGAACTATCTGTTGGTGCAGGGACTTGTGGTAGTTTTGGGGTATTTTTGCTGATGATGTCATCGGTGGGGCCAACAGAGGTGAGGCAAAGAACCTCACCCCCCCCCCGCTGGTACCTCTCCACAGGTGTGGCTATATACTGGACCGGTAGTCAATGACGGGTAAGATCCAATTACTATGGTACCAACCTAAGACAGGAGGCTGACGCCCTGAGGTCAGCTCATCCGAAGACGGGTAAGGACCATATGTAGTATTGGACAACCTAAGGCAGGCACGGCCCCCAAGCCACATGCTTGTTGTTTAAACAGAGAGGGGGAGATGTTGAGAGCCACAGCCAAAGGGGCCCCAGCAAACTTCCAGCCGCCAGCTGATGATTGGCTCACAGCGGCCCCAGCAACATCTAGCTGATTGGCTCCTCTGCGGTGATGTTCATTGGGCTGTTTCCCTGCCCTTCAGATGGCCAGCTGATGATTGGCTCACAGAGGCCCCAGCAACATCTAGCTGATTGGCTCCTCTGCGGTGATGTTCATTGGGCTGTTTCCCTGCCCTTCAGACTGCCAGCTGATGATTGGCTCACAGTGGCCCCAGCAACATCTAGCTGATTGGCTCCTCCACAGAGCTGCTCATTGGGGGACTTCTTTGGCTCTGCCCACACAACCCAGCCAATTGGCCTCAAGAGCAGGAGGATTGTGGGAGGTGGAGAGGCTGGGGTGGGGGTGAGAGGCTTATGGGAAGCGGGTGGTGGCAGTTGGGCTCTGAGGGTTTTTTCCGGAGGAGCTGTTTTGTTTGGCATTTGTAGTTCTAAAAATAAAGTTAGTTTCTTTTGACAAGTGGCTCCTGAATTGTGCCCAGCCAGACTGCAGCACATTTGGTTCTCAGGGTGCACTCCACTTTTTATTATGTGTTGAATACCCTTAAGCATAAGCATTTCTCAGTACATGAGGGAACACCTGCTTTGGGGCATGTTTTGGAGATTGCATGAAAGTGTGAATTTACTGAAATCTCTGCCAAATTTTTTTCCTGTGGATTTTGTTGTTACTGAAATTTATTAATATGTTCACCAGTGGAATCTGGTTCTCCAAGTTTGGTCGTCCTAGGTTCAAGTATTCACTTGCAGGGATGCTTTGAATATTTAGGTTTCTGTTTGCTTTGCCCTATAGAAATGAATGTAATTGAAACTGGAAATCAAGCTCAGTTTCTGCTAGCTGCTTGAAACATCACACAGTGAGTTAGTTCACAGGGCACACTTTCTGTTTTGTTCCGTGTTGAAGTTGACCTAAACAGAAACATTTCTCAGCATGTGCAAAAACACCTTTTTGGGGAAGCATTTCAGCAGCTAGCAGAAATATACAAAATTTCTGAATTCTGCCCATATTTTTGCTTTGGATTTTGTTAATACTAGGAAACATTGATCCATTTTCCACTCCCAGCTTGCTCCTGATGTTTGGTCCATGTAAGTTCAAGGGGTCATTGGCAGGAACACTTTGAATTGTTAGGGTTCACTTCATGTTGCCCTATAGGGATGAATGAAATTAGAACTGAAAATAAAACATGATTTTTGCCACCTGCTTGAAACTTCACACACTCTGTTAATACTCAGTGTGAACTCCTTAAATTGTGCCCTATTGAAATAACTCTAAGCAGAAGCTTTCTCAGCACATGCAAGAACACCTTCACTTAAGATCATTTTAGCAGCTTGCAGGAAAGTACAAATTTAATTTAATGTCTGCCCAAATTTTTTCTGCATATTTCATTGATTCTGGGAAAGATAGGTCCTTTCAACAGTCCCAACAGGCTTCCCAAATTTGTTTCTCCCAGGTTTAAACGTTTGCAGAAGGTACATTTTGAATTTTTAGGTTGTACTTTCTTTTGCCCTATAAAAATAAATTCCGTTGGAACTGGAAATCAAACATGGTTTGTGCTAGCTACTTAAATTTCACACACTCAATTATTTCAAGGGCACACTTCCTGTTTTGTTTCCTGTTGAAGTAGCCCTAAGCAGAAGCATTTCTCAGCAGGTGAAGGAAGACCTTCTTTTGGGATTGTTTTAGCTGCTTGCATTAAAGTACAAATTACGTGGACCAAACATTAGGAGCAAGCTGGAATATCTGCCAAAATTTTTGTGCAGATTTACTTCACACAGGGCAGCATAGATTCTTTCAGCTATCCCACCTTGCTCTCCAAGTTTGGTTCACCTAGATTCAAGGGGTCACTGGCTTGAACAATTTGAATTTTTATGTTCCACTTTGCTTTGCTCTCTAGGGATGAATACAATTGGAACTGAAAACCAAACACCTTTTGTGTTAGCTGCTTGAAACATTACACATTCCATTGGTTATTAGATCACACTCCCTGTTTTGGTACCTGTTCAAATTGCCTTAAGCATAAGGATTTTTCAGCTCATGCAGGAACACCTTGTTTTGGAAATGTTTTTGCAGATTGCAGGAAAGTACAAAATAATGTAATCTCTACCCAATTTTTTCTGCAGACTTCATTGATACTGGACAAAATGCCTCAAATCATTAGTCCCACTGACTCCCCAAGTTTATATCTCTTAGGTTCAAGGGGTCACTGGAAGAAACACTTAATTTTCAGGATTCACATCATTTTGCATTATAGGAATGAATGCAAATGAAATGGAAACCAAATACGGTTTTTGTTATCTGTTTGAATCTTCACAAATTCAGTTGTCAAGGCATACTCCCTGTTTTGTTCCCTGTTGTTGATGCCCTACGCAAAATCACTTCTCAGCACATATAGGAACATTTCTCTTAAAAAGAGAGTATTTAGCAGCTTGCATGAAAGTATCATTTTACTGGAATCTCTGCCTAAATTTTCTTGCAGAATTTGTTCATACTGCACAGAATGCATCTTTTCACCAGTTTCACCTGGCTTCCAATTTTGATCCTACTAGTTTCAAATGGTTGCTGGCAGGAACACTTTGAATTTTTTGGTTTCACTTCATTATTCCCTATAGGGATGAATGCAATTGGAACTGGAAACACAACACGGTTTGTGCTAGCTGCTTGAAACCACACAGTCAATTACTTCTCAATGTGCACTCCATGCTTTGTTCCCTGTTGAAGAAGCCCTAAGCTGATGCATGTTTCAGCACGTAGAGAAACACCTATTATTCTGTGCATTTTGGCACCTAGCAGGAATCTCTGAATTAACTAAAATCTATGCCAAAATTTTTCTGAAGATTACATTGATTCTTGAAAGGATTGATCAGTTCCCCATTCCCATTCCGCTCCCCAAATTTTGTCCTCCTAAGTTCAAAGTTTCACTTGCAAGAACACTTTAAATTTTCAGATTTCACTTCGTTTTGCCCTTTAGGGATGAATGCAATTGAAATTGGAAATGTAACCATTTTGTGATAGCTGCATGACACTTCACACAGTCAGTTAGTTCTCAGTATACACTCTCTCTTTTGTTCCCTGTTGAAGTAGCCTGAAGCAGAAGCATTTCTCAGCACGTGAAGAAAAAAATCTATTAGGAAAGTTTTGGCACCTTGCAGAAAAGTCAAATTTACTGGAATCTCTGCCCAAATTCCTCTCGCAGATGTCATTGATAATGGGCAGGATTGACATGCACACCAGTCCCACATTGCTCCCCAAATTTTTTTTCCTATGTTCAGGGTTTGCAGAAAGGAAGGCCTTAAAATTCACATTTCACTTTGTTTTGTCTTACAGGGACATTTGGAACTTGAAATACAATATGGTTTGTGGTAGCAGCTTGAAACTTCACGCACTCAGTTAGTTCTCAGAGTGCTCTCCCTGCTTTATTCCCTTTTGAGGTAGCCCTGAGCAGAAGCATTTATCAGCACATTGAGGAAACCTTTTGGGGGGAGCTATTCCACACTTTGCAAAAATGTCATTATAATTTACTAGAATAGTTGCCCAAATTTTTTCTTAACATTTTGTTGATAATGGGGAGTATCTAACCATATACTTGGCCAATCTTACCTCCCAAATTCCATCTTTCTGGGTTCAGTGGTTCAATGAGAGGAACATTTTGAATTTTCAGGTTTCAATTCATTTTGCCATATAGGGATGAATGCAATTGGAACTTGAAATACAACATGGTTTGTGCTAGCTGCTTGAAACTCCACACACTGCTAGTTTTCAGTGTGAACTTCCAGCTTTGTTCTCTGGTGAAATATACCTAAGAAGAAGCATTTCTCAATGCATGCAAGAACACCTTCTTTTGGGAGCATTTTTTAGCTTACAGGAAATTCCAAATTGACAGGAAACTCTTCCCAGATTTCTCTGTGGTATTTGTTAATACTGGGAAGATTTGATCCTTTCACAAGTCTCACCTTTCTCCATATGTTTGGTCCTTTTAGGTTTAAGGGGTCGCTGGCAGGAACCCTGTGAATTTTCATGTTTCACTTCATTTGCCGATCAGTTGAATGCAACTGGAAGCATAAACCCAAAACGGTGTGAGCTAGCTACTTGAAACTGCAAATTCTCAGTTTTTTACACAGTGTGCACTCCTGATTTTTTACCTGTTGCAGAAACATTTAGCAAAAGCATTTATCAGCAGATGCATGAATACCTTCATTTTTAAGTGTTTGAGCAGCTTGCAGGAACACCTGAATTTACTGGAATTCCTGCCCATTGTTTTCTGCAGATTTCATTGATGCTATGCATATTTGATCATTTCACCAGCCCCACATTGTCACAAAAATGTTGTCTCCTAAGTTCAAGTGCTCACTGGTAGGAATGCCTTGTTTTCTCGTTTCCCTTAGTTTTGACCTATAGAAAACAATGCAATTGCAACTGGATATCCAACATGCTTTGCGCTCCCTACTTGCTACTTCACACTCTCAATTAGTTCTCAGTGTGCATTTCCTGCTTTGAAGTATGTTGAAGTAATCCTAAGCTGAAGCATTTCTTAGCATGTGAAGGAACACCTCCTATTTGGTGTGTTTTGGCACATAGCAGGAAACTTTGTATTTACTGGAATATATGTTAAATTTTAATCCATGGATTTCCAATAGTTTGGGGCAGTATTTTTCCTTTCACTTGTCCCACTATGCTCCCCAAATTATATACCCTTAGAATCAAGGGATTGCTGCCAGGAATGCATTGTATTTTTAGGTTACACTTCATTCTGTATTATAAGGATGAATACAATTGAAACTAGAAGCACAACTGGTTTGTGATACCTGCTTGACACTTCACAAAGTCAGCTAGTTCTCAGTGTACACTCACTATTTTGTTCTCTGTTGAAGAAGCCCTAGGAAGAAGCATTTCTCAGCAAGTGCAAGAACACCTTCTATTGGGATTATTTTGGAAATTTGCAGGAGAGTTCAAAATTACTGGAATTTCTTTGCAAATTTTTCCTGAAAATTTTGTTGATACTGCATCAGATTGATACTTTTAGTAGCCCCAACTTCGTCCCCAAATATGGTACTCCTGGAAAGAGTTACCAGGAAAGAAGAGTTTCCTGGAAAGAAGGCTTTGAATTTTCAGATTTTACTTCATTTTGCACTATATATATATGGATGTAATTAGAAATGAAATTCAAAAAGTGTTTGTGGTACATTCTTGAAACTTCACAGTCTCAGTTCTTTTTTTAAAAAGAGGGAGTGAGAGAGGAGAGAGAGAGAATTTTTTTTAATATTTATTTTTTAGTTCTCGGCGGACACAACATCCTTGTTGGTATGTGGTGCTGAGGATCGAACCCGGGCCACACGCATGCCAGGCGAGCGCGCTACCGCTTGAGCCACATCCCCAGCCCCAGCAGTCTCAGTTCTTAATGTGCACTTCCTGCTTTGATCCCTGTTGAAGTATCCCTAGGCAGAAGCATTACTCAGCATGAGATAGAAAACATTCTATTGGGTGTAATTTGGCACCTAGAAGAAAGGTGTAAATTTACTTGAATTTCTGCATAAAATTTTCCTGTAGATGTTGTTGATATTGGACAAGTTGATCATTCACCAGTCTTACCTTCACATGCAATATGGGTTCTTCCAAGTTTCAAGGATTCTCTGGCACGAATGCTTTGAATTTTATGGTTTAATTTTTTACCCTACAAGGATGAATGCATTTGCAATTAGGAATCCAAAATGGTTTTTGTTACCTGTTTGAAACATCACAGAGTTAGTTCTCAGTGTGCAGTCCCAGCTTTGTCCCCTGTTGAAATATATAATGTGTGTAGTAACATGTTCTTTTGGGAGTGTTTTGGCAGCTTGTATTAATGTTTGCATTGACTGGAAGTCTGGCCAATTATTCTGCAGATTTTTTTTTTGTTTTTGATACTGAGCAAGATTGATCTTGGCACCAGTCTAATCTTACCACTCAAATTTTGTGCTCCCTGGTTCAATGGTTTGCCTGAAACAAGGTTTTGAATATTCAGGTTTACTTCGTTTTGTCCTGTATAGATGAATGCATTTGGAACTGGAATCCAACACAGTTTGTGCGAGGTGCTTGAAACTTCACACACTCCATTATTTAGTGTGCACTCACTGCTCTGTTCCCTGTTGACATAGCATTAAGCAGAAGCATTTCCAACAAGTAAAAGAATACCTCCTTTTGGAAGTGATTGAGCAGCATAAAGAAAAGTCTGAAATTACTGAAAACAGTAAATAAATTTTTCTACAGATTTCACTGACACTGAGCAGGATGAATCCATTTACCAGTCTAATTTTGCCCCCCTCCACAATTTAGTTTTCCTAGGTTCAGAGTTCCTTGTGAGGAATGCTATAAATTTTCAGGTTTTCCTGTGTTTAGCCCTATAGGAATTAATGTAACTGGAACTAGAAATCCAACAATCTTCATGTTAGCCACTTGAAACTACACACACTCAGTTAGTTTTCAACGTGCACTCTGGCTTTGTCCCTTGTTGCAGCCTTCAGCACATGCAGTAACAACTTCTTTTGTGAGCATTTTGTCAACTTGCATTAATGTTCAATTTGACTGGAATTCTGACCAAGTTTTTCAGCAGATGTTTTGGATACTGGGAAAGATTGATGCTTGCACCAGTCCCACCTTGCCCTCCAAATTTGTTTCTTTTATGTTCAAGGATTTGCTGAGAGGAAGAATTTGAATTTTCAATTTACCCTTAGTTATACCCTATAGGGACAAAAGCAATTTCAAACAAAAATGAAACACAGTTTGTGCTACTTGCTAGAGAATTCACACACTCAGTTATTTTTCACTGTGCACTCTATGCTGTTTTCTCTGTTGAAGTAGCTCTAAGCAGTTGCATTTCTCAGCGAGTGCGGGAACACCTTATTTAGGGAGCCTTTGAGCAGCTTGTAGAAATGTTCAAACTTACTGGAATCTCTGCCCCAATTTTTCCTGAGCAGTGCATTGATAATGAGCAGGATGGATCTATTCATGAGTTTCATAAGCCCTGCAATTTGGTCATTCTACTTTCAGGGATTTGCTGGCAGAGACACTTTCAATTTGCAGGTTCCTCTTCATTTTGAAATATAGTGATAAATGCTATTGAAATATGAAATCCAACAGATTTTGTGCTAGTTTCTTCAAAAATGACACACTCAGTTAGTTCACAGTGTGAACTCTGTGCTCTGTTTCCTTTTGAAGTAGCCCAAATCAGAAGCATTTCTCAACACATGCAGGAACATCATTTTGGGGGAGCATTTCAGAAACTTGCAAGAAAGCCTAAATTTACTGGAATCTCCAGACAAAGTTTTCTTATGGATTTCATTGGTGCTAGGAAGGATGGATATTTTCACCATTCCCATCTTGCACCCCACATTTGGTATTCCTTGGTTCAAGGCTTTGCTGGCAAATAGGCTTCAAATGTTAAGGTTTCACTTTGATTTTCCCTAAAGAGACAAATGCAAATAAAAATGCTTGGTGTTACTGACTTGAAATTTCACACACTCAGTTAGTCTTCAGGCTTCACTTCCTGCTCTGTTCCCTATTTATGTAGCCCTAAGCAGAAACATTTCTCAGCAAGTACAGGAACACCTTCTATTGGGAGCATTTTGGAAACTTGCAAGAGAGTTCACATTTACTGGAATACCTGCTCAAATTTTTCCTGAAAATGTTATTGATACAGGGACAGATTGATACTTTCTGCAGTCTCACTCTGGTCCCCAAATATGGTCCTCCTAGTTCAAGAGTTTCCTGGAAAGAAGGCTTTTAATTTTCAGGTTTCACTTTGATTTACACTATACCAATGAATGTAATAGGAAATGGAAATCAAACAGAGTTTGTGCAAGGTTCTCTCAACAGACTCAGTTACTTCTGTGCACCCCCTGGTTTGCTCCCTGTTAAAGTATCCCTAGGCAGAAGCTTTTCTCAGGACATGAAAGCACACCTTCTGTTGGGTGGGATTTGGCCCTAGCAGGAAAGTGTGATTTACTGGAATTTCTACATAAATTATTCCCATAGAGTTTGTTGATACTGGCAAGTTGATCATTCACCAGTCTTACCTTGCCCTTCAATATTTAGTCTTCCTAAGTTCAAGGACTCTCTGGCAGGAATGCTTTGAATTTTCAGTTTCACTTCTTTTTGCCTTATAATGATAAAAGCATGTTGACTGGAAATCCAAAATGGTTTAGGCTAACTGCTTGAAACTTCAAAGACTCGGTTCTCAGTGTGCACTCTGGCTTTGTCCCTTGTTGCAGTATTCAGCACATGCACTAACACCTGTTTGAGGGAGCATCTTGGTGGTATGCATTAATGTTTGATTTGACTGGAATTCTGACCAAGTTTTTCAGCTGATGTTTTGGAGACTGGGAAAGATTGATTCTTACACCAGTCCCATCTTGCCCTCCAATTTTTTTTTTTTATGTTCAAGGATTTGCTGAGAGGAATGCTTTGAATTTTCAGATTGCCCTTAGTTTTGCCCTATAGGGATGAAAGCAATTGCAAACAAAAGTCAAAAATGGTTTGTGCTACTTGCTTGAGACTCCACACAGTCAGTTATTTTTCAGTGTGTACTCTGTGCTGTTTTCTCTGTTGAAGTAGCTCTAAGCAGTTGCATTTCTCAGCGAGTGCAGGAACACCTTCTGTAGGGAGCCTTTGAGCAGCTTGCAGGAACTTGCAAATTTACTAGAATCCCTGCCCCAATTTTTCCTGAGGAGTTCATTGATCATGAGCAGGAAGGGTCCATTCATAACTTTCATTAGCACCACAAATTTGGTCACTGTAGGTTCAAAGGTTTGCTGGCAGGAACCCTTTCATTTTGTAGGTTTCACTTCATTTTTACCTATTGTGATGAATGCAACTGAAAGTGGCAATCCAACAAGTTTTGTGCTAGTTTCTCCAAATGTGAGTTATTTCTCAGTTTGCATTCTGTGCTCTGATCCCTGTTCTGGTAGCCATAATCAGAAGCATTTCTCAACACATTCAGGAACACCTTTTGGGGGGAGCATTTCAGAACCTTGCAAAAAAAATCCCAATTTACATATATCTCTAGACAAAGTTTTCTTATGGATTTCATTGATCCTGGGAAGTATGGATCTTTTCATCAATCCCATCTTGCAACCCACATTTGGTATTCCTCGGTTGAAGGGTTCACTGGCAAGTAGGCTTCAAATTTTCAGGTTTCACTTCAATTTTCTCTGTAGAGATCAGTGCAATAGGAATTCGAAATCCAAAGTGTTTGGTGCTGGTGACTTGAAAGTTCACACACTCAGTTAGACTTCAGGGTTCACTTCCTGCTATGTTCCCTGTTTAAGTAGTCCTAAGTAGAAGCATTTCTCAGCAAGTGCAGGAACACCTTCTACTGGGAGTATTTTGGAACCTTGCAGGAGAGTTCAAATTTGCTAGAATATCTGCTCAAATTTTTCCTGCAAATGTTGCTGATCCTGGGCCAGATTGATACTTTCTGCAGCCTCACTTGGTCCCCAAATATGGTCCTCCTAGGTTCAAGAGTTTCCTGGAAAGAAGACTTTGAATTTTCAGGTTTAATTTTGTTTTACACTATACTTATAAATGTAATTGGAAGTAGATATTGAAGAGAATTTGTTCAAGGTTCTCTAAACATCACAGACTCAGATAGTTCTTGGTGTACACTTTCTGCTTTGATCCCTATTGAAGTATCCCTAGGCAGAAGCATTTCTTAGCACATGCAAGAACAACTTCTATTGAGTGGGTTTGGGCCCTAGGAGGAAAATGTGAATTTACTGGAATTTCTGCATGAATTTCCCCATAGATTTTGTTGATACTGGGCAAGTTGGTCATTCATCAGTCTTACCTTGCCTTTCGATATTTGGTCTTTCTAGATTCAAAAATTCTCTGGCAGGAATGCTTTGAATTTTCAGTTTCTTTTTTTTTTTTTTTTTGCCCTAAAAGGATGAATGCATTTTGACCTGGAAATCCAGAACGGTTTAGGCTAGCTGCTTGAAGCTTCAAAGACTCAGTTCTCAGTGTGCTCTCTGGCTTTGTCCCTTTTTGCAGTATTCAGCTCATGCAGTAACACCTGATTGGGGGAACATTTTGGCAGCTTGCATTAATGTTCCAATTGACTGGAATTCTGATCAAGTTTTTCAGCGGATGTTTTGGATATGGGCAAGATTGATTCTTGCACCAGTTCCACCTTGCCATCCAAATTTGTTTCTTTTATGTTCAATGATTTGCTGAGAGGAAAGCTTTGAATTTTCAGATTACATTTAGTTTTTCCCTATAGGGATTAAAACAATTGCAAACGAAAATCAAACACAGTTTGTGCTACTTGCTTGAGACTTCACATACTCAGTTATTATTCATTATACACTCTATGCTCTTTTTTCTGTTGATGTAGCTCTAACCAGTTGCATTTCTCATCAAGTGCAGGAACACCTCTTTTAGGGAGCCTTTGAGCAGCTTCCAGGAACTTCTAAATTCACTGGAATCTGCCCCAATTTTTCCTGAGAACTTCTTCTTAATATCTGAAAGTATCTTAATATCTGTAAGTAATATCTTACAGATATTACTTTTCATATTTAGTTGATAGATGTACTACTATTATTCAACACTGCAGCCCTCAATGAATATATTGTTTCTGATGTCTTTAAGTGTTAACTGGAAGAATTATTATTATTATTATTATTATTCTCAGCTTTATACTTGTTCTTCATGGTCTCTCTTTCCCATCTTACATTACTGCTCCTGCCTAAAACCCCACCCCATTTGTTCTTTTTTAAATCTTTGTATTTTTCTATTTTTTACCCCTTGTCCATTGTTCTCTTCCCCCCTCTTTTTAACCCTTATGTAGTGTAATAGTAATTTTGCTATCTTTGCTAGATAAATTCTCAACCACTTCAAGAAGATTACTGTACATTTTTACCCTTATTAGAGGAACTTAGAAGAACATTTTCACTATGTTTTATTTTTCCCCTAAGATTTATGGGGAAAATTAAATTTATATTTACTCTAAGATTTTTGAGTACATAGCTTTGCTGTAAAGTGATTGCAGCTAATTGGGCTTAGTAGTTTCTCTCAGTGATACTGATACTGGGAACAGCAGAGGATACTTGTTGAATGGAAGTATCAATACCTGAATATTAACACAGACTGAAGTACTTAATAGAAAGAAGTTCACTAAATACTCCCTTGCATAAAAGTAGAAAAGTAAGCATCCCAGCCAGAAACAAGCTCCCCAAAGCCCACAACACTCCAACTAATCCCATTGACATAACAATGAAGAAAATGTCAGAGAAATAATTTAGGAAGTTCAAGTTAAAATGTTCAATGAAGTAACGAAGATGTAAGGAATAAATTAAGAAAAAATGTAGTAAATGAAAGATCATTTCAGTATAAAGAGACTACAAGAAAGAACGAAACAGAAATCCTAGAAATAAAAGACTCAATAAATCAAGTTAAAAATTCAGTTGAAAGAATCACCAATAGATTAGATGACAAAGAAGACATATTCCTAGGCCTCTGAGACAAAATACATAATCTTGAAAATGAAGTCAACAGTAAAGAAAAGATGGTAAGACACAATGATGAGATTATTCAAGAAATCTGGAATAATATTAAGAGAACAAATCTAAGAATCACTGAAGTAAAAGAAAGTACCCAAATACAGTCTAAAGGAATGAACAAATTTTTCAATGAAATAATATTTGAAAATTTTCCACACATTAGGAATGAGATGGAAATTCTATATGAGAGGCATTAGGACCCCTAATTGGCAAGATAAAAAATGATTCTCTCCAAGAAACATAATTTCTTTTAAAAAATGCATAACATACAGAATAAGGATGGAATTTTAAAAGCCACAAAAGGAAAAAGAAAGTCACATTTAAAGATAAACTAATTAGTATTTCTACTGATTTCTCAATGAATACCCTAAAAAACAGAAGGGCTTGGAGTAATATTTACTAAACCCTAAAAGATAACAGGAACCAATCAAGATTACTTTATTTAGCCAAACTATCCTTCAGAATTGAAGATGAAATAAAAAACCTTCCATAATTAGCAGAAGTTAAAATAATTCATATCCACTAAGCCAGAACTACAAAACAAACTCAAGAAAACATTTCATGCAGAAGAAATGAAAAATAAATATCATAGCCAGAATATGGAATGAATCTTTTAGAAAAATAGTTAATTAAAGAGAATCAAGTCTGAATCAACAATTAGAAATAAATCAAAATGGCAGGAAACAAAAACCACCTCTTTATAACAACAATGAGTGAAAGGATCTAAACTCTTCAATTGAATGACATAGATTGGCAAAATAGATTGAAAACCAAGACCCAATCATATGTTGGTTGTAAGAGACTCACCTTACAAGTAAAGACTTCTATAAGCTGAAGGTGAAAGGAGGTAAAGAGACATACCATGCAAATGAAGAATAAAAGCAAGTATGGGTAGTTAGTTTTTATCTGACAAATTAGATGTCAATTCAAAATTAACTGGTACAGACAAAAAAGTCACTACATGCTGATTATGGGAATCATCCAACAACAAGATAGAATGATTACAAATATTTATGCTTCAAATTTTCGTGCAGCTAGGAACATAAGACAAACTCCACTCAATATGAAGATTCAAATGACTCAAATGCAATAATTCTGGATGATTTCAGTGACACACTTCTCTCACCAATAAATAGGACATCCACACATAAACTAAGACCCTTCAAAAAATATTTTTAATCCAATGGACCTAAGAGATATCTATAGAATATTTTATCAACAAGTCTATTCACTTTCTTTACAGCAGCACATGGAAATTTTTCTAAAGTAAAACATGTTTTAGGACACAAAGCCAGTCTTAGCATTTTTTATCTTGCCTATTAGGGGTCCTAATGACTCTCATATAGAATTTCCATCTCATTCCTAATGTGTGGAAAATTTTCAAATATTATTTCATTGAAAAATTTGTTCATTCCTTTATTATATATATATATATATATATATATTTTTTTTTCCTTTCATTCTATCAGATGATAATAGAATCAAATTGTTGTGGTGTGAACTGATAAATACAATCAATAAGAGTTAAGTTAAGGGTTATAGATTAGTAAAAAATATATACATTATAGATATAAGATCTTGATAAATGAGGTAAGATAATTATGAAGCAAGATCTATCATAGACAGGTCTAAGACTCCATTTGTCTGCCTTCTATTAAAAAATTGTTACAAGAGCTGTTTCTGAAAAACTGAAATAAAAGCTGTTTTCCTATAATAAATTGTTTTCTGTACTTTGTACCCCACAAAATGTACTCAACCCAGAATATGTTGGTCTTGGTAACCCAAGACTTTGGAGTAGATTCTCGTCCCCAACCACCTCCTTAATCTTGAGATACAACCTATGGGCAGAGGCACTGACTTCCTTTACCAGACTCCTAAATCTCAAGAAATAAAACCAAGAATCAATAAATGAGATGTCACAGCAAAGGAAACAATTAAGAGCATGAATAGCAAGCCTATACAATGAGAGACACTCTTTGCCTGCTACACATCCAAAAGGGGACTAATATACAGAAGAGAGAAAGAACTTAAAAAACTTAACACCAAAAAATTTATCAATAAACAGGTAAAAGTACCAAACAGAGATTTCTCAAGGGAAGAATTACAAATGGCCAACAAATATATGAAAAAATAAAGCCCAACATCCTTAGCAATCAGGGACATGCAAATCAAAACTACATTGAGGAATGAGGTTGTAGCTCAGTGGTAGAGTGCTTGCTCTCACGTGTGAGGCACTGGTTTCGATCCTCAGCACCACATAAAAATGAATAAACAAAATAAAGATATTTTGTCCATGTATAACTAAAAAAGTATTTAAAAATATATTGATGAAAAGCAAAATTATCAGAAATAATGTATTTTTAAAAAACTACATTGAGATTTCATCTCACTCCAGTTAGAATGGCAATCATCAAGACTACAAATAATAATAAATGCTGATGTGGATGTGGAGAAAAAGATATATTCACATATTGTTGATGGGACTGCAAATTAATACAACAAGTTTGGAAGGCAGTATACAGATTCTTCAAATGAGTAGAAATAGGACCACCATCCCAGCTATACAACTCCTTGATATTTACCCCAAATAACTAAAATCAGTATACTAATAACAATACAAGAACATCAATATTTATAGCTATGTGATTCACAATAGCCAAGTTATGAAAACAGTCCAGATGCTCATCAACAGAGGAATGCATAAAGAAAATGTGGTGTACAAACACAATGGAGTTTTACTCAGTCATAAAAAAAAAGAATGAAATTAGGGGCTGGTATTGTGGTTCAGCGGTAGAGCGCTCACCTAGCACATGCGAGGCCCTGGGTTAGATCCTCAGCACCACATAAAAATAAATAAACAAAATAAAGGTATTGTGTCCAACTACAACTAAAAAAAATAACTATTAAAATGAAATTAAAGAATTTTCTGATATACAGTAGAACTAAATAACTTCATGCTAAGTGAAATAAGCCAAACTCAGAAAGCCAGTGTTCAAATGGTTTTACTCTTTTGTGTAAGCTAGATAAAAATAAGGCAAAAATTAATAATAATAATGTGGTAGATTATTTCATCAAAATAGAAGGGAAATTAATGGAATAGAAGAAGAAGTTAGGAGAGGAATGATTAATGGAAATCAATCAAATTTTGGTATGTACATATATGATATACCACAGTGAATTTCACCTTTCTATATATCTATGAATCACTAATTATATAAACAATAATTAATAGAAGGAAGACCAGAATATTAGAGGAAGGGAAAAGTGGGGGGAGGAAGGAGAGAATGAAAAGGGGAAGTATAGGGGATTGAATTAGAACCAACTATATTCCATGTATGTATGATTATGTCAAATGGACTCCACTTCTATCTATAACTATAGTGCACTAATAAAAAATTATAAAATCTTTTCTGGTTAAACCCTTACCTTCTTCACACCTGTGCCTGTAGATGAAAATAATCCATACAACCCTGTTGACTAACAAACCTCCTTAGAGCCCCTCAACACTGCCTAGCAATCCTACTTCACTGCCCTGGCTTGTATATTCTCTTTTTGTTGAAGTTATTACTTCACAATATCAATCTTCAATTTTTTCTCTTCTCAAATTGTTTCCTTTTACTGTCTACCTCTTCCCACAAACTTCACAAACAGTGTCCTCACTTTACTGTTGATTGAAAAAAAAGTGGAAACAGTAATAAATTTCTAAATTGTTCCACCTAAAAAACTACAAACCAATGTCCATGAAACATATTAAGTTTATTCCCATCCTTAATAATGATTTGTCCTCAATTAGTCTTTTTCTTTGGTTCTATTCATCCTTTAATTTTCAGCTCAAATATGACTTTCTTAGGAAGGCCTTTTTTGACCAACCTTCATAGTTAATTGTTACCTCCTTACTCTGGTAGTCTTCTATTAGAATGTAACCTACATGGAGACATGGACTTTGTTATTTTTACTAACTTATCCACAATTTCCACAATAATGGTTAGCACATAATAGGCAACCAGTAAATATTAGCTAAATAAGCAATGTTTATCTATTAATTCTAAAATAGAGTTTTTTATGTATCAGGTTCACTTTCAAGTCTGAAAATGGCTACCTCTGTGCCTGGTAGAGAGTTGATGTTAAATTCATAGTGCGGAAGAAACGAATAATTTCAATGATTCTTCAAAAACAGAATTTTTTAAAGTAAATGATAAAAAATAAGGATTAGGAAGAACTGAAAAGAACATAAAAATTCAAAATAAAATAAGGATTATATTGTGTGCAGGCCAGGCTGCTGTGGGGTGACAGATGGACTTGCCCCAGCTCACCTTGACACTGGCCTAAGGCACCTCAGTCCTGCCACATCTGAATGGCAGGCTCCACCTGCTTGCTACCAGTGCTGGAAACCCACCAGGGCTGCCACTTGGCCAGTCTACTGACTGCTTCACTGCTGATTCTTGGGAGGGACTAAGAGACCTGGCTGTGAGGCTGCAGGAGCCATGTCAGTATTTCAGCACCTTGTAGGGATACAAAGATAGACAACTTGCAGACAGGCTAGAAATTATGTAGCTAAAATATATAATGAAAGGTGATCATGGAAATATGCATAAAGTGCCATGGTAGACCAGGTGAAGAAGTAATCAGTTCTTGGTCTGGGTCTGTAGCTTCATGGCAGAGCTTACACATGTGAGAAGCTGGGTATGATACTCAGCACCATATAAAAAATAAATAAATAAAATAAAAGTATTTTTTTAAAAGAAATAATTAACTCTAAAGTGATCAGAAAAATATACGAATCTGGACACTAAAAATTATAAAGTGTGTCTAAAATGTGATTTTCTCTACAATGTTCAATCACACAAATACTCAAAGCAGTGTGTCTCCATATTATAAAACAATGATCATACAGTGACAAAAACACAGGCGTTTTGGAAACAGAATACAACTAGTCAAATACCATTTAAAACAACTCACAAAAAGTAGGTTAAATTAAGCCATTTGAAGTGATTTCTTCCAAATGATATGCTAAAAAAATTCTAACTACTGAATTTCTTCAATTTAGAGGACTTCAATTTAGAAGTTACACACTTCTAAATATCACAGTTAGTGAACAACCAGTTGCTTAAATACTATAGTAAATTGCATTCTACATAACAATTGAATGTTCATATATTTTTTCTAGACATTTAGCATTCATGGAATAAAAAACAATTATCTGGCCCATAAAATTAAAAACATAATTAAGTTACTAATTATATGATCATGTAGGCCAAAGAATTACTTTAACATATATTTAATATACTTTGATATATGTATGTGCTATATTTTTGAAAAGCTACTTACAAAGCTACATTGTAAAAATGAATACTCATATTTTTAAATTTATTACATGTGGAGCTATTGGGGTTTTTTCCCAAGATAGAAAAAAAGGCCATAAAACAACAAATAAAAGTATCTTATTACAGAATCCTAACATTCATCTAGACAACTATTATGCTTGCATTTATAAACCTGCACTTAAACCTTTGGAAGAACCAAAGTGCCTTCCTGCTTGTTCTAAAATGAAGCCAAGCTGATCCCCTATTGGGTTGTCTGTTTCCTCTTCTTGGAATGCTCTTTCTCCAGATATCCACAGTTCATTATTTCAAGTCTAATATCAGTTCTCACCTTCTCAATAAGTCTTACCCTGGCCATCCTATCTACAATCTCAACCTGCCCTTCTCTTCTACCCTGTCCTGCCTCCCATTTCCTGATCATCCTGATGCTGCTTTATTTTGACAGCACTTGTAATCTCTTAACACACAACATAACTTCCTCTTATTATGTTTTATTTACTATTTTTCTTCACTACTGGAATGTAGGCACCATGAATGGTGAAACTTTTGTCCAGTTTGTTCACTAAGATGATAAAGACTATAACTATGCCTAACACAAAGTACATGCTCCAAAAAAATTATTGGAAAGTAAATACATCAATAGAAAAAAAAAGTAAATATGAAAATTTCAAATAGCTTCAACAATAAATTCCATAAAATATTTAAGAAATAAATAATATACATCTCACTCCAGTAAGAATGGCAGCCATTATGAAGTCAAACAATAACAAGTGCTGGCGAGGATGTGGGGGAAAAGGTACACTTGTACATTGCTAGTGGGACTGAAAATTGGTGCAGCCAATTTGGAAAGCAGTATGGAGATTCCTTGGAAAGCTGGGAATGGAACCACCATTTGACCCAGCTATTCCCCTTCTTGGACTATACCCAAAGACCTAAAAAGAGCATACTACAGGGACACAGCTACATCAATGTTCATAGCACCACAATTCACAATAGCTAGACTGTGGAACCAACCTAGATGCCCTTCAATAGATGAATGACTAAAAAATGTGGCATTTATACACAATGGAATATTACTCAGCACTAAAAAAATAACAAAATCATGGCATTTGCAGGGAAATGGGTAGCATTAGAGCAGATTATGCTAAGTGAAGTTAGTCAATCCCTAAAAAACAAATGCCAAATGTCTTCTTTGATATAAGGGGGGTGACTTAAAACAGAGTAGGGAGGAAGAGCAGGAGAAGAAGATTACCACTAAACAGGGAAGAGAGGTGGGAGGGAATGGGAGGGAGAAGGGGAATTGCACAGAAGATGGAAGGAGACCCTCATCATTATACAAAATTACATATATGATGGTGTGAGGGGAAGAAAAAAAAGAGAGAGAAATGTGTCACAGTAGATTGAGTAGAGAGAGGTAACGGGAGGGGAGGGGAGGGGTGAGGGGATAGGAAGGACAGCAGAATACAATAGACACTAGTATTGCTGTATGTATATAAGTGGCTGTATAACCAATGTGATCCTACAATCTGTACACGTGGAAAAATGAGAATTCCTACCCCATTTGAATCAAATGTATGATATGTCAAGATCATTGTATTGTCTTGAGCAACTAATACAAATAAATAAATAATATAATATAATCTTTTTCCCACTTTTTAAAACTTTACTTCCAGCCTTAATTTTTCACAACACAGTTACAATGCATTTATAGTCAATCCAACACATATATACAGCCTACCATAAAAATGTTACCTCAAATTAAGTGTCATGTGTTTATGAGATTTTATTTTGATGAAAATATATTTTCCCCAAACCATCATTATTAAGACTTTAGTTCTGGGCTGGGGATGTGGCTCAAGCAGTAGCGCGCTCGCCTGGCATGTGTGCGGCCCGGGTTCGATTCTCAGCACCACATACAAACAAAGATGTTGTATCCGCCAATAACTAAAAAATAAATATTAAAATTCTCTCTCTCTCTTTCTCTCTCTCCCTCTCTCACTCTCTCTTTAAAAAAAAAGACTTTAGTTCTTAAATGCATGGAAATAGTAAATGCAATATTGTAATTTTAAAGAAAACATAATGTTTCTAAATGAGTGATATCCAATACTATTATTTAAAATCAGACTAAATGACATCTAAACATCTAAACATATTTCTAAAACTATATCAAGAAAATATCAGAACAAAAAGCACTTAGTAAATACCTAGATTTTTGAGTCAAAAGAGTAATTTTATATTTCACTTTTTTAAATGATAATAATGGACACAGCAATATATTAAAATACCACATTTATATAACACCATCATATAACTGTCTGTCACTTGCTATCTGCAGGCCATTTTCCCTCCCACCAGGCCAAATTTGGAAATGACCCACCATCTGTGGCAGCTCAAATTTCAGGCCACTTTTTGTATGCTGCTTTTTTAAATGACATTTTACTATGAACTATTGTTAATGCAAAGGCATCTGTATTTTGACACACTGATTTGAAGAAAAATTCTCACCTACTTAAAGAAAATGTCTTTAAAAAAATAAAAATAAAAAGGAAACATATTTCATTAAACCCCAAAATACACAGAAACAATATCACCTACCTGGAATTGTGCAGGCAATATTTATAACTCTTTATTGAGTTTTTAAAAACATAGGTATGGTACGCGGTTTCTACATTCTTTGGGGGATTTATTTTAAACCAGTATAGCCAGTCCACTTTCTTTTTTTTTTTTTCTACTTAGAAAACATAGTAACAAACATAATACGGCTATAATATGATTTTTTTCCTTTAAATGTTCACACCCTCTATTTATTTATTTATTAGTTGTAGATGGACACAATCCCTTTATTCATGTATTTATTTATTTATTTATGGTGCTGAGAATCGAGCCCTGTGCCTCATATATTCTAGGCAGACACTCTACCACTGAGTCACAACTCCACCTTATAATATGATTTTTATGATTAAGATTTTTAAAGAATTACTTTTAAAAGTTCTATCAGGAGCAACAAATTTCAATAGAAAATGCAAAGAAAGAGAAACACATCATTCGAAGACTAACTCAAGAATACATTAATGAATTATTTTATTGATTGACTGCTATCCATTTTAGATGTTGTGATTAACTTTTTTCTTATGAGGTAGAATGCTAAATAAATAAATAAAGTCACATGATTAAGTGCCACCGTTAAGAGAGTTCTGACTAATGCAGGCACAACTATATGAACTTTAGAAATAAAAGAATCAGCTGGGAACAATGGTGCACGCCTGCAATCCTAGAAGCTTCAGAGGCTGAGGAAAGAGGATTGCAAGTTCAAAGCCAGCCTCAATAACTCTGTGAGGCCCTAAAAAACTTATCCCTAAGCAACTTAGGGAGACCCTGTCTCAAAATAAAATTTTAAGAAGGGCTGTTGGGGCTGGTGTTGGGGCTCAGCAGTATCGAGGCCCTGGGTTCAATCCTCAGCACTACATAAAAATAAATAAAATAAAGGTATTGTGAACAACTGAAAAATAAATATTAAAAAAAAAAGAGCTGGGGATGTGAGTGGTTAACAGCTCCAGGATTCAATCTCTGATACCTAAATAAATAAATAAGTAAAAAAAGAATCACATAACTATTCATGATCCAGAGAGTGATTAATAATTTTCACATCCTTTTGCTCTAATTCTGCTCACTAAACCTTTCAACATTTCTAACCCTAATGCTGAGATATGGACAAAGTGAAATTATCTTATCAAAATTGCTCCAAAAACTATGTTTACCTTTTTCTAAGTTCTATTCCACTATTAGAATTGACAAAATTAACCAATGTTAAGTTTATCCTCTCTGAGTTTTCTTACCTATAGGGTTATTAGCTGAACTAAGATAATCCCTAAATGTTTCTAGTTTTTTGGTTTTAGATAATGGTGAAGATACCAATAATAAACAAATAAAACAAATAAAAGCACTCTGAAAAAAGCATGATATATACCTATTTAGAATAGCAATATTATTTCCTAAAAGAAATCCTATTTTGAAGTACTGATAAAGAGAAATTCATTCCATATCTAATATTGAAAATATCAGTGCCTCTTGGTTTATCCCAATCTCCAGTGGGTTAAATGGGTGAGGGACAAACAGTGTTCATGAAAATTATTTTTAAGTAACACTGTGTAATTCATAAATGAATATTGGAATGATCATGTATGGTTTGGGGTTCAGTAAGAACAATTTCTGGATTCTAAAGAGTACAGCAGATTAATGCTAGTTTGTTATACAAGCCTAGAACTAAATGTATTTATTGTTCAGACTTCTTAACAACAATAGCAATAATAATATAAAGTTGTTACCATACAAGCTCTAACTCCTAATTAAAGCAATATTATTTTTAAACGACTTAAATAGTCATCTAGAATTTATTTGAGTTTATAAAACCTCAACCATGCAGGTCAATAAAAGGTAAAAGAGGTTGATCCTTCAAAAGGAAATTGTATGTAATATAACTTTAAAAGAAGGAGTTTTAGCCAGGTGCAATGACAGACACCTATAATCCCAGTGGGTCGGGAGGCTGAGACAGGTGGATCAGGAGTTCAAAACTACTCTCAGCAATAGAGAGTCACTAAGCACCTCAGTGAGACCTTGTCTCTAAATAAAGCACAAAATAAGGCTGGGGATATGGCTCAGTGGTTGAGTGCCCCTGAGTTCAACCCCTCCCCCCCAAAAAAGAAGGAATTTTAACATGAAAATATCATATGTTATCAATAGGGAAAAAATTATATTTTAACCTTGTGAAATTTTCGATCTCCTTTCTCAGTTGGATTCTCTATTTCAGAGTAAGGGCAAAATCCAGGAAATGGTGTGACAGGATTAATCTTCGGCCTACAAGACCCAGAGAATGCATCCATCAAGCCACTCATACTTCGTAGGGAAGAAATGACTTGCGGAGGAAGGCTTGGGTCACTCAGAAGATCTGATACCATATTGCAAGCCTCATTTAGCACTGAAAGATCAACTCCATTTCCACCTCCAGAATTCTGGTAATGAGGCTTACACCACTGCTTCAAGACCCAATCCCAAAGAATCATCTGTTCTATGGAAATACAAGGCAACGAAGGTCTCCTGAACATTTTGCCACTGCCATACTGACCTGGTGCCATTTCTCCTAGCGATGCGCACCTGGACCTCCTCCAGGGTCTGATCTTGGGCACTTTTTCTTCCAGGTACTAACCAACCAGGAATGATGAGCGGCTTCCCCGAGGTGAAAGAAGTGATCCAACCCCAGGGCTAGCAGGCATCAGACTGCCCCAACTAGGCAGGAGAGCAGGGGCCTGAGGGCAGTGGGCAGCGCCCAGAGTAGCACCAGGATGCTGTGCCTGAGCCGCACGGGGTGCGCAAGCGTCAGCAGAGCCCCCGCGCAGCTCAGTGCCAACAACCTGCCCGCCAGGGGTGTATGCGGGGCCGCAGCCGCGTCCCCCGCCCCAAACACACACACCCCTCACCCACCACCCACACCCACCCCGCGAAGCCAAACCACCACTGCCATACCAAGAAGTCCCCCAGGTAGCAGCAGGCATGCAGTGCCAGTTGCCACCAGGAGCTGCCGCTCTGGCCAGGGGCAGGCCCCTGCTAGGTCCCCATCAGAAAGCAGGTAAGGAAGAAGAACGCACAGGCGACGCTGAAGAGAGGGCTGAGACTATGCGAGCTTCCGCAGCCCAGCTCTGGGCCCCGCGCCAAGCATCAGGGCAAAGACAAAGCGCTGGGGAGAAGGGGGAACCGCGCCACGACTGCGGAAGGTAGGCCAGCGGTGGTTCCACGTTGCAGAAGCGGCAGAGGTGAAAGAAGAAGCCTCGCGGGGTGTCCTGCCGCAGCGGGCTCACGCAGCTCTTCTCCTAGTCCTTCCTCAGCCTGCTCCGTCTGGAGACTGTGGGTACCTCATGGCTTTGGCTTCCCCTTGTCTCTCCTTATCGCCGGGACTGCAGGAAGCCTCTGGGCTCAGCGCACTCTGCTCAGACTGCAGCGACCGCTCACGCTCCAGGACCCCTGTTTCCTGCGTTCGGGGCGCCAACCGGCTGGAGGTGCGTCAGGGCTGCGCCCGCCGCTGCCTGCCACTCTGAGTCCCAGCCGCGCGCGCGGGCTGTTGTAGCTCAGCCTTGACACTCTGGCTGACAGAGGCACAGTAAGATTTTCTCCCCGAACCGCTACAGCCGCCGCCTCCTTTTCCCTGGGGCACCTTGCCTCCCAGCTCCTGCTGGCTGCAACAGTTACCTCAGGGCCCCAGCCTGGTCCATTGGGCGCGGAGCCCACTTTCTGTTTTTGACTATAATGTTCCTTAAGGAAAGCTGCAACTCTCTGAATTTACTTTCAAGTAAACTAACACTATAAAGGGTTCCAAAGTCACTCTGGGAAAATATTATACACTTACATACAAAATATTATTCCATTACATCTATAGCAAATATTGATAGAAATATTAAAATCAAATAAATCTAGTTCTACGTAAGACTATGCTTTGATAGTGGCTATCTTATACATTTTACAATAGTAAATGTTAATTCTATTTTTGGTTCCAATAGCACTAGATTCCTGAACAAAGTTCACTAACCTTGTTAGTTATGAGGCTAACACAAAGATTACTAAATAGAAGTTTCACTATTCATAAATAAAATTATATTCCAAATTGGGAAAAGATGACTAGACAATAGAATCATAGCCTAGCACAGAAAGTAAAGTCTGATAAACTAGATGATGTAGATTACTCTGTGTGTACTCATGAGAAAAAAAATGCATGTCTTTGTGGTATTTCTTTAAATACCCAAGCCTATCCAGGTATGAAAGCTCTGTGTCTATTTACATGACTGACACATGGCAGTGGACATGTGAATGGAAGAGGGCACAACACTGTACCCAGTGAGGGCAGAGGACATTAGAGGCCTCAAGGACCATCTAACTCAAGCCAGATATTCCCTAAGCCAGGTTTGTGGACATGCTACAAGAAAGAATCATCTGCTCCTACCTTGCTCCTGATGTAGTATGCCAAAAACAAATCAAGCTTCTTAACTGATACTGTGTTATGATGTGGCTGGACACAAAGTGCTGGGTTTGTGCAATGTGGGGATTTCATGAGCCGCTTTCCATTAGTACTTTCCAAAGGGATGACTTTGAACAGGATCACCATGACTGGAGCCAGATGCCAAACTTTGTCTGCCTGTCCCAGACTGTGGATTCTTCTAATCTTACCCTCTGTTAGGGATAGGATAAAACACAGCATGGTGCTTCTTGCCAATCAAGGTGAGCACAGAGTCCTCCTGGTTTTCCTGGCAGATATCTTTGAGTAGTTTGGCTGGGAGCCTGGATGCCCACTTCTGGTGATTTTAGGCCTTTCACTGAGAAGCTCATCTTTGTCTGCTCTTTCTTCATTCTTTGACATTCGCTTCTCAGGCTTTTTAAAGTACTTGGGTTTTCCAGCCTGCAGGTTGAACCAAGAATAGGCGACTGCATGGATATGTGAAGAAGTGCCTCCATGAATGAGTGAAATTCATCCTGAGACAGATTGGAGAATTCATCATGACTTCGTCTTCAAACACACTTCCCAGAGATGACCAAGAAAATCTTGAGAAGGAAGAAAATCTTGAGAAGAAAGAATTCCATCTATTCATTTTACAGTCATCTGAGCCCCTGGATGCGATGGATCAGGAACAGACTCTGCGCTGGATCACCGCGACTTCACAACAAACCCAGTCCTCCTTAAATAGGGAAAGATTCAAGTTCGCATGGCATGCTACATTCCAATCTACACTTTTAACCCTTTTGCAGTAGGAGCGTGCTGGCCTTGCTCGCCTCGCTGTCACCTCCAGTGTCAGCTGCTTTTTGCCTAGGTTTGGGGATTTGTTTTCTGTTTTGCAGTTGTTGGGGGGGGTGGGGTTGGGGTGAGTGAAGACTCGCTGTGGGTTGGATTGGGGTGGTGGTTGATGGTGAAATGCTTTTTTTAGAAAGGCGGGGAAGGGGGCGCAGGAGGGCGGGCGGCAGGGAAAGAGAGAATGTGTCACCAAGCTGGGAAAATTCAAGGTTACAGCCCCCGGAACCCTGCTGCAGGATTGAGGAGTGGCGGTCGCAGGATAAACTTCAGGGAGCTGACCGTGTGTGCGCAAAGAGGACCGTGACTTGGGGAGGGGGTCATGAGCGAGTATGCGGGGTGGCGGGGAGAGCCAGAAGAGAGGACCCGGTGGGGGCGGGGTAGGTGGGGGAGAAAGTAGAGCTTGGGTTGAGGCAGGGGGCCCGAGCGCGCACATCTCCCAGGCAGAAGAGTTAAGTGCTGCACAGTTTCCAGGGCGGGCAGGCAGGCATTGAGTGGCAGGCTGTCCGCCCTGCCCCAAGCCAGACACCTCCGAGCGAAGAGGCGGCAGCCACAGCTGCTGCAGCTGTTGCCGCTAGCTACTGTTGCTGGCACCATCGTCTCCCACAGCCCAGGGGGATCAAAAGGATCTCCAGAAAAATCCCAAATGATAAATGCCGCTCCCCCACTTGGCTCCAAACTCCTATCTTTTCTGTTCTGGGATCCTTCCCCACCCACCACCTCCTCTTGCTTTCTGTTGTTGCAAAGCTTGAAAAATTCAAAAGTTGAAAAATTCTGAATCCCGCTACAGCTAAAGAAATATTATAATCCTAATGCACTTTTTCGGGATGAGAGTAATAAAATACCCAAACTGAAATTTTCATAGGGTTTGACAGCAAACTTGAGCAGGCAGAAAAATCAATGAACTTAAAGACAAGTCACTTGATATTATATTCTTAGATGCAAAAAGAAAAAGGAATTTAAAAAACTGAACAGAGAGCATAAAGGACTTATGAAACACCATCAAGCAGGTCACCGGATGCATTACAAGCATTCAAGAAGAAGGAGGGACAGAGAAAGGAAGAAATATTGGCTAAAACCTTCACAAATTTAAAGGCATGGCCCTGTAAATCCAGGGGCTCAGTAAAGTGCGTGTTAAACCCTAAGAAGCAGAATACAACATACACTAGTATGACAGTATGTAAAAAAGTGGATGTGTAACCGATGTGATTCTGCAATCTGTACACGGGGTAAAAATGGGAGTTCATAATCTGCTTGAATCAAATGTATGAAATATTATATGTCAAGAGCTTTGTAATGTTTTGAACAACTAATAATAAAAAAATAAAAAATAAAAAAACTGAGGGAAAAAAAAGAAACTCATATACCAAAACACATTATTATCAAAGCATCAAAAGACAAAGAGGGAATCCAAAAGTAGCAAGAGAAAAGCAACTCATTACATACAAAGGACTCTAATAAGTTTATCAGTGGATTTCTCCAATAGTAAGAAGAAATCTTGCAAGCCAGAGACAATGGAATAATATATTTGATGTACTGGAAGAAAAACTGTCAACTGAGAATTCTGTACCTGGCAAAACTGTCTTTCAAAAATGAGGAAGAAATTAAAACATTGTTAGATATACAAAAGAGGAGGGAGTACATTACATTTTATCTTTCCTATAAGAAATTATAAAGGAAGCCTGTTAGGTAAAAATATGAAAGGGTGCAAGGCAGTAACTTGAAATAAAAATGTGAAGTTATTCAGTAAAAATAATAATTATATGGACAAATATAAAAAGCAGCCTGTTGTTATTTTAGTTTGAAACTCCATTTTTAAAAATCTTCTATAGGATTTGAAACAAAATGCATAAATATAGTTATAAATCTATGTTAATAAATACACAATATACAAAGATGCAATTTGTGACACTCATAACTTAAAGTTTGGGAACAAAGCTAGAAAATGGAAGTTTTATGTGTAATTAAGTTAGTACCAGTTTAAAATAATTTTCTTTAATTTTAGGATGTTATATTTAATCTCCATGGTTACAGCAAAGAAAATATCTATAAAATATTTATGTGCACATATATATATTTATTTATATATTTATACACACACACACACACACACACACACCACAAAAGGAGAATGAAACCCAAACATGCCTCTGCAAAAACACTAAACATAAAAGATGATGGAACTGGAAGAAAAGAGTGATTAAAAAACTATAACAGATGCAGAAAACATTTTTTTAAAAAGGCAATAGTAAGTCCTTCCCTATCAATATGTCAGATATAAATGAATTAAATTCTCCAAATAAAGACAGAGACTGAAAGAATGGGGAAAAAAACTTGTTCCAACTATATGCTGTCTACAAGAGACATATTTTATATTTAAGAATAGGTTTCTTCACACAGAAAAAGATATTCCACACAAATAACAACAAAAAAATGGAGTAGGGGTAGCTATACTGGTATCAAACAAAATAGACTGTAATCCAAAAACTATTAATAAGATACAAAGGACATCATATAGTGATTAAATTGTGAATTTGCCAAAATATATAGCAATTATAAACATATATGCATCAAACATTAGTGCTCCAATATATATGAACATTAACTAAACTAAAAGGAGAAACTGACTGTTCTGAAATAACACTCAAACAAACAAACAGAAGATACATTTTTCTCAATTGCATAAGGAACATTCTTTAGGACAAACCCTACGTGAGGCTGCAAAACATGCCCTAAAACTTTTTTAAAAACTGAAAATATGGAAAGTATCCTTTCTGATCAAAGTGGAATGCAACTAGGAGTTGACATTAGAAATACTGGAAATCCTCAAAAATGTAATAATTAAATATTATATGATAAAACAACCTTTAAGTCATAGACAAAAAAATCAGAGAAATTAGAAAATATATTGGGACAATGAAAATACAACATAGAAAAACTTACAGGATGACAGGATGAGGTGAAAACAGTTTTGAGAGAAACTTATAGCTATCAACAGTAAATTTTTAAAAGGAGGGAAAATAGAAAATCAATAACATAGCTTTATAACTTAAGGAATTGTAAAAAGAAAAACATAAGCCCAAAGACAGCAAAAGGAAAAAAATAAATACGAAAGTGGGAATAAATAAAATATAGAACAAAAAAGAAAGAAAGAAATCAATAACCAAGAGTTAATTCTTGAAAAAGATAAATTAAAAAATATTAACAAATATTTAGGTAAATTTACTGAGAGAAATATGGAAGACATAAATAATCAAACCTGTAAATATAAGGAAGAAGCTATTACTGATTTCAGAAAAATAAGAAGGATCACAAGAGAGTATTATAAACAATCATACACCAAAAACTGAATAAACTAGATGAAATGAATAAATACATAGAAATGTAAAAACTAACAAAACTGAAACAAGAGGAAGCAGAAAGATTTGAGTAGATCTAAAACAGTAAGGACATGAATCAGTAACTAAAAATCTCTCAAAAAACAAACAAACAAACTTCTGGACTAGATCACTTCACTGGTAAATTACTACCAAGTATTTAAATAATTATCACCAATCCTTCACAAATACTTTCAAAATTTTTAACAAGGAACATTTACTAACTCATTTGTGAAGCCTGCATTACCATTACCATGACACCAAAGCCAAATTAAAAAAAAAAAAAGAAAGAAAGAAAACTGCAAACCAATATCCCAATGGACACTGATGCAAAAACAGTAGGAACCTGATTTTAAAAGCATATTAAAATTACCATATGCCATAGGTGATATACTCCTGGAATACAAGGGTAGTTCAACATATGAAAATCAACCAATGAAAAACAGCATGTTAACAGAATAAAGAAAAAAAATCACACGGTAATTTAAATTAATACAATAAAAAAAGAATTAAATTGAATCATTTGCTGGTAAATGGATGGAACAGGTAGGAGGGAAAGGAAAGGGAAATGCTAGGAATTGAAATGGAGTAAATTATATTGTATACATGTATGGATATGTCAAAATGAACCCACTATTACCTACAACTAATAATTTAAAAAATGATACAGAAAAAGCATTTGACAGCATTGTTCAGTGCTGTTTGAAAATTAAAAAAAAAAAACACTCTACAGACTATACACAGATGAAACTTAGCTCAACATAATAAAGGCATATGTGAAAAGCCCATAACTTTCATCATACTCGGTGGAAATATTAAAAATGTCTCCCCTAATAGGAGGAGGACGACAACGATGCCCACTTTCACTTCTGCTTAACATAGTACTGGACACAGCAATCAGGCTAAATAAATAAGTAAATAAATGAAATAAAAGGCTGGAAAGAAGTAAAATTACCACTGTTTATGTATAACATTTTTTTATATGTAGAAAACCCTAAAGCAAGCGTAAGCGCGCGCGCGCGCGCACACACACACACACACACACACACACACACACACACACACCGCGCGCATGCGTATTCCAGCTAGTCTATCCCCAACAGCAAAATGTGGGAGAAAAAATTGTCAGAATGAGTTGAGCAAAGTTTCAGGAAAAAAAAAACCAGCATGCAAACATCAGTTGCATTGGTTCCCTCTCTGGCCTCCGCTTCCACCTCCGCCTCCGCCTCACCTTGGCCTCCACCTGCCTCTGCTTGGCGATTGCTGCAACTGCCCCTCCCAAGTCGGGTTACCTGCTGCAGAGGCGCTGTGCTGTGGCCACCACCCAGAATGATTGCGCGGGAGGCGGGATCCGAAAGAAATAAACCAGAATGAGTTATGCAGAAAAGCCTGATGAAATCAGGAAAGATGAGTGGATGGAAAAGCTCAACAGGACATGAATCGCCTCATCATTAATTACTTGGTCACAGATGACTTTAAGGGAGCAGCAGAGAATTGTCGCATAGAATCTGGGTTTCAACCCAGCGTGGATCCGGATACTCTTGATGAGAGAATCAAGATTCCGGAGATGATTCCAGAAGCCACCCATTGATTAACAGTCCCTGTCCGGAGCTCTTGGACACAAACCGGTACCTTCACTTTCATCTGCAGCAACAGCAAGTAATTGAGCTGATCCGCCCGCGACAGATCTAGGCGAAGCTAGAGAGAGCAGGGCTAGGAGAGCAGAGTGCCTCACAGAGATGGAGCGCATGCTGACCCTGCTGGCCTTCTATAGCCCTGAGGAGTCAGCTCAGGATGCAAAAGCAAAAGGTTTGGAGTGAGGTTAACCAAGCTGTTCTACCTTATGAAAATCGCGAATCAACACCCAAGATGGCAAAATTGCAGAAACTGTCATTTTGGGCTCAGAATGTGCTGGACCAGAAGAAAGTAAAATATCCCAAAATGACACACCTTAGCAAAGATGTGATCCAGGAGCCCAAGGAGAGCCTTGCAAGCCAATCCCGAACTGTCCTGAACACAGGGCTCACCTTCCTTCCGCAGGAACCGAAGACTTTCACTGCAGCAGGAACATTTTTCCCCTCTTGTAGGTTTGTTTGTTTGTTTGTTTGTTTGTTTGACTTAGCATCTTTCTTACAAGGAAAATGGCCCTTTTAAATACTGGAAGCCCCATGGTGAAGGGCACATTCTGGGAAGGCTGTCTGTCTGTGCACTTGGTGTGTTCTGAGGACCTTCACACCTTGGGTCACTTTCCAGGAGCTCCTGTGTCTGGCTGCCATAGGGGCTGGGTTCCTAGGGCTGCTGTTAAACCAGACCCCATGGAGGGACAAGAAGAGCACCCATCACTCTTACTTTCTGCTGGCTTGTAGGCAGACAATTCCTTTGTTAATTTTTCTAAGTCTTGCCAGACCTTCATCTTCCAGTTTTTCCTCACACCGTGTTTTTCATTTGTTTTTGTTTTCTTCTCTAGGAAAAAAATATATAAATTTATAAATCCTAAAAAATAATCAGTTGCATTTCATACACTAATAATGAACAATCTAAAAAGAAACAAGAAATTAAGAAAACGATTGTATTTATAGTAACAACAAAGAGAATAAAATACTTGGGTATAAACTAAATTGAGGATGAGAGACTTATACACTGAAAACTATAAAAGATCATTGAAATTAAAGAACACACAAATAAATGGAAAAACATCCCATGTTCATAAATTGAAGGATTTAACACTGGTAAGATTCCAATATTGCCCCAAGTGATCTACAAATTCAATGCAATTGCTATCAAAACCTCAACATTTTTTATTAGTTAGTTATGGTTATACATAATATTGGGATTCATATTGTTATAATCATTTGAGACTGGAATATAATTTGCTCCAACTCTATCCCCTTTATTTTCCCTTCCCTCCCCTCCTACCATCCCCATTCATTACCCTTTACTGGCCTTTAATTTATTTACAGTTCTTTTTAAATTAATAGCTTATAGATTACACAAGGGTGAAATTCACTGTGGTGTATTCACATATGCACATAGCAGAGTTTGGTCAATTCCATTCCACCATTCTTCCCTTTTCCCATCCCTCCTCTCTCCATTCCAGTGCCTTCCTGCTCCCTCCCTGCACTCCACTGATCTCTTTTCTATTTTCATGGGATTCCCCTTCTCTCTTTTTTTTCCTTATTTTGACCTAGCTTCTGCATATGAGAGAAAATATTTAACCCTTGATTTACTGAGTTGGAGTTATTTCATTTAGCACTATGCTTTTATGTTCCATCCATTTACCAGCAAATGCCATAATTTCTTTCTTCTTAATGGCTGAGTAAAATTCCATTGTGTATATGCTACATTTTCTGTATCCATTGCTCTGTCAATGGGCACCTGGGCTGTTTCCATAACTTGGCTACTATGAGTTGTGTTGCTGTAAACATTGATGTGGCTGTATCAATATAATATGCTGATTTTATTTCTTATCATAAATATTCAGGAGTGGGATAGCTGGGTTACATGTGGGAAATGGTATGGCAGTTCCTTAAACAATTGAGCAGAACTACCTATCATATGACCCAGCAATTCTGTTTCTCCAAAATAACTCTAAAGAATTAAAAATATGAGCTCAAACAGACACTTGTACCTCCATGTTTACAGCAGTGAAATGACATATGTGTCCACTGATGGATAAAGAGATAAACAAAATGTGTTATATCTATATTGCTGAGGGCCATTACCAAGTAGGTATGACGCATCATAATCCTTGCCAGTGTACCCCATGTTAAATGGACTTGCCTTGGAAATTTGCTGCGACCTTGCTTGTGTGTTTGAGAAAGGTGACCCTGCTCAATCACCAGGGTGGATCCAGGATTAGGGTGTATTCCTGCAGGAAGTATCCCTGTCCTTGGGTTTAGGGCGTGACAATAGAAGTTTTAGGGAAGTTAGAGGTTGAAGATTATGGCTGCTGGGAGTAGGGCGTGCCTGCTGCCTGAGTTCCCACTGAGTCCTCCTGGAGAAAAAGTATTTAGGACGTGTATTGAGAATTTCCCTGAACGTGTGTGGAGGCTGGTGTGAGATCCGGAATAAAGAATTGCTGTTTGAACCTACAAAGCTGTGTGGTGGCTCGTGATTCAATGCCAGCAGAAACACTGGCACTATATAGTGAAATATTCTTCAACCTTAAAAAGGAAAGAAATTTCAATGCATACTACAACATGGAAGAGCCAATGAAAAACGTTAAGTGAAATAATCCAGTAATAAAAGAGAAATGAGGTGTCTAGAATAGTCAAATGCAAAGATAGAAAGTGGAATTGTAGGGGGGAAGGGGAATGGATTATTGTTGTATGGGTTCAGTGAACTTAATTATCAGTGAACTGCACACAAAAATGTTTAGAAGGATATGTTTTATTCGGTATTTGTTTTACCAAAACAAAAGAATTACCCAGAATACAATATAAGGGAACAAGACAATAGAAAATATAAAAGCCAAGTTAAAAGATATGGAGAGAATTAAATGACTAGTTTGCTCACAGAATGATTCATGATTATTTATGACCTGAATCTTTGAGGCTGACATCTCAAAACTATATGCTCCATACTCGTTGGCCTAATGGCTTCAGAAAATAGAGGATAGAATAAAGGGAGATACCAGGATATTTCTCCTCTCTCTTCTCTGAGTTTTGTGGTAGTGTCTCCATCAATGACTGTATCCTCTATCATACCTCTTCTTATAGAACAGAAACATAGTGTTTTTAGATACCCTTCACTTCTAAGTTCTGGTCAGGCTATTTTCTCATTGTATCTCTATAGTCCTAGGAAAGCCAATAGTTTTTTGCTATTTCTAAATTTTAACTTTCTCATTATCTCCTATTTGTCTTTTAGATGCACCAAGACATTTGTAACTAGTTCCCTATATCGAATTCCTTTTGTCAAATTGCCTGGTTTAACTCTCTTTTCCTGACTGCTTAAGTCAAGCACACATCTCATCTAAGTTTGAGAGGAGAGAAAATAGAGAATGGAAAAAAAGCGGGACTGGGGTTGTGGCTCAGCGGTAGAGCACTTGCCTTGCCCGTGAGAAACCCTGGGTTCGATCCTCAGCACCACATACAAACAAATGAATAAAATAAAGGTATAAAAAAAGAAAAAAAAGAGAATGGAAAAAAGCTATCAGTGATGGCTGAGTTTTCCCAAATAAGTTCAAGGTGTAAACACTCAAATTTAGGAAGCTCAAATAGTATTATTAAAAGGAAATCAGGAGGGGGGGGCGTTTGGGGAACCATCAGAATGAAATATGACAATGAGGAGCTCTTAACACCAACTCACCAACGGGGATAAAAAACAGAAATTAGAAGCCATAGGTGATTTATGAGAGATACACATAAAACCTACAAAGAAATATTGGACATAAAATAATAGTACCATAGAAATACTAATGAAAGAAAGTGGTGTGTCTAGATTAATATTGGTCAAGATATGTTTTAAGACAGAAATATTTATTATCAGTAAAAAGGGTCACTATATGTAATGAAGACTTAATCCACCAAAAAAATGTAAAAGTCCAAAACCATTGCAAAATATATAATTAAAAGTGAAAGAAAAGGTAAAATGGAGAAAATCAGTTTTATTGGAAACGTTTAGAGTACTTCCTCAGTGGTGTCATTCAGTTGGTGGCATGGATACTGCAGGCGAAGTTTGTTGTGATAATCAGGAGCAGAAAGTAGGCAGAAAGATTTGAAAAACTTGCAGTTTGGCCAGAAAATTGGGAGGAAAACTGAGACTAAGAAGGTATGGTTGTTAAAGGGAATATGCTTGTTAAAGTGAATACACACTTTAAATGCTAATTACTTCACCCAGAAACAATTGGAAAGATGGCTTGAGGGCATCTCATGTTTAAGGAGTAAAAGTAAAAATTTCATTGAGAAGACACCAAGGGGGAACCTGGCTTACACATGGGGGACCTAGGAAGTTGTTGTTCCTTGCTCAGCCACCCATGCACTCAGAGACTGTTGCAGCCAGGGTCCCAGGAGGCTTCACTACTGCTCCAGATGGTGGTATACCTTGGTGTCAATCATGTGGTGCTGGTTCTGCAGGAATGTAGGATGCTGGAGTTAAGGGGTCATGGAGGCTTTCACTGAGATTTTAAAGGAAGACCTTAGAGGCCAAGCAAAGTACAGCAACGACAGAGTTTTTATGGGCCACCCCTGCAAGGGCAATATGTGAAGATGTGAGAAGGAAAACAAAGCTGCAGTAGAGACTCCCAAGATTAAGTGATGCCAGTAACATGGAACATCTGCCTAGGAAAGCTGAGAAAATCCAGCGGACACAAGCCAAGTGAGACCATGTGGGCTGCAACCAGCAAAGCCATAGTGGCCGAGCTATGCAAGGCATTTGGAGAGAACATCGTGGTGTAATGTGCTCCAGATGCTGTACCTGGAGCTACAGGACTTGAACTAGTGATCCTCCTGTCTCAGGAGGTTATCATTTCAGAGAAATTTTCTCCATTATAGAAAATTTAAAAATTGAAAGAAACCTTTTAAATCATTAGATCAATATTTTAAGTGCTAGTATAAAAGTAGGAGTAAATGTTACAGCTGTAAAATGGAATAATAATGCATGACCAGGGCTGGGGCTGTGGCTCAGCAGTAGAGCACTTGCCTAGAATGTTCGAGGGCCTGAGTTCGTTCCCCAGCACCATATTAAAATAAAGGTATTGTGCCCAATTACAACTAAGAAATACATATTTTAAAAAAATAATGCATGACCAAGCAAATTTTTAGAGTTGATATAAGTATCACCTAAGTTTTATGAGGAAATGCTTTGTAAATTGCTTTGTAAAAAGGATTATTTTCCTCCACACTTTAAAGGATGAAAGTTGGGACTACATAATTAACTGTTTAATTTAGTAAGGGATATTTCCAGAGTTAAACAAAAAAATACAAATGCAGATGTCTGAAGGAACTAGGGAGGTTCACATATGAGTGAAACAGGTCTTGACGAAAAAATTCAGAAAATGGCAGCCTTGTGGCAAAGTGGAGGGTGTATGTGTTAGACCAGGACGCAAGAAAAGACCACTGACTCCAATTAAAATCAAATTAAAGCAAGCTTATTATTTCGACCGGCTGGGCTGCCTCTCCCTCCCAAAACGGCGGGAACAAGACAGCCCTGAGGCTTCTTTGTGGCCCACTTTTATAGCCCAAAAGTTACACAAAGGGGGGGTTACAGATAACAACACTCTGAGGAGCATAACACAAGTTTATATTTTTGCTGGCCCCGGCATCAGAATTTATGGAGATCTTAGAGACTCAGAGAGGGTCATTGTCCTGCCAGGGAAGGCCAGAATTTATGAGGCGTCACTAAGGTTTAGGAAAGGGTTGTTATCTGGTCAGGGAAAACCGGACCTGGGTGAGTTCAGGCCACGGGCAGGCATTCCAAGTAGGTTCAGAATTTGCAGTAATTTATAGTAAAGCCGAAATTATCTTTTCATGGTTTTATGGCGAGATGCCCAATTTTAAGAAAGGTTGGGTCTATCAGTATGCCCATGAAAAGTGGGCAACCCATCCTAGGTTTTTCAAGAAAAACTTGGACTCTGGGAATTTATGCAAATTTCACTGATTTGAAAATATTGATAAGTAAACCGATTCCCATGTAAATATGTTTTAAGTTTAAATTCAGCTTTTAAACTATAAACCTATAATTTTTATATGAGGCTTTGTATCCTTATCAAATAATGTCCAGAAAATAAACTTATCTATGTTTAATTACCCTCAGATATAGGAACAATGGATAAAGACAATGGCCAGCATTGTTCTGTTGGCTTACTGTATTCCAGGTACCCAGTGTGCTTATAGTTCTATATTCATTATATCAGTTGATACTTATAAGAAAATTTTAAGGAAAATTATTATTGTAACCCCTAATTTCAGAAAGAAGACAGAGGATTGGAAAGTACTTAAGGTTGTAACACTGTAAATGAGTCAAGACACAAACCAGGTCAAAGTCCACAGTAAATATTAGGTGTTCAGTAATAGATGATTGCAGTTTAGTTTAAAAGAGCAATGCTTCCCATTCTGAGGTTCCTGATTCCCTGTCTGTCCCCAGATTGATAAACAGTCTTTATGTGACTTAGTTTAAAAGACTAATAGAAAACTATTTCCTATTAGCAGGGAAAGGGAGTTTGCTAGAAACATTTTTCAAATTATCAAATCATATAAACTAATTAAGGGATCATCGTAAGAAGAAAAGTTGTAAAATACAATGCAGAAATTATTTTTAATATTTATTTTTAGTTGTAGTTGGACACAATATCTTTATTTTATTTATTTATTTTTATGTGGTGCTGCAGATCGAACCCAGAACCTCGAATGTGCTAGGTAAGCACTCTATCGCTGAGTCACAACCCCAGGTATTGTGGAAATGCTTTGTAAATTGCATTTACATCAAACCTCTATATGTTACATAAAGAACTACATATCCTAAAGTATATTTAAGCTTTAAAATATTTGTTTGACAAAACTATTAGTATCAATTTATTGACCTTCAAATCTCTTAGATTTAATAGATAAAAGATATTTTTTAAAGAATGTAAGCACCAAAATATTATGCTGAAAAGAAAAAGGAAGTGCAGGATGATACTATAACATTTTGAGATGTGATCAAAATCTCTTCCAATAGATACATGTACCAAGGTCATATTAAAAGTCATCAAATTGAATCTTTTACTTTGCATTTTTGTCCCCAAGAATAATAAAGAAAAGTAACCAAGAAAGATGAGAGTAATTTTTCACAAGCTAGACATCACATCAATATATTCATAAAGAATATACGTTGAAAGCTTATACATTACTAAGTCTTCTCATTTTAAAACAACTATCTTTAATAATGTATTAAAAATCCAAATAGTATGAACAACATGCACCTGCATATATCTGTGAAAACTTAGCACTTAGGCTCTGCCAAATCCATAAAACGTGTCAACTTTATCAACTTACCTTTAGCAAAGCTTGAAAATATAATGTTCAGATACCAAGACACAGAATACACGTCTAAGGCTGCAGCTGGAATCCTGGGCCTGTAACACATAACAACCACAAATATATATATATATATATATATATATATATATATATATATATATATATATATGCCACTATAAGGATAAATATTCAGGATCTGAACTTAAACACTTGGGGCAAGAACAGCAAGACTGTAACTCATTCTTCAATTTTAGCACTTTTACACAAGGAACACAAAGCTCCTAAAATTACTCTAAAGCTACTAAAATTATATGAGTTACAAAAATTCTTGAGAATTTGGACTCCTGGACAATTAGTTAATTCACCAAACTACAGAAACCACAAGAAAAACCCATGAAGATACTTTGGATTTTCACACACAAACCCTTTTTTAAAGTTAGTCTCATTACAACAACTATGTTAAGGTTTACAGGCCCATTTCCATCCTAACAATTAACAAACTGCTTTAAAAAAATTCTCAAAGGGGGATTTTAGCAAGGTGCTAATACAAAGCACTGGAGAAGAGAATAGTACAGCTAGTGAGCAAGCTGAGATGGAATCCTTTTCAGGCAAGATTTCTCTGTTTATAAGGATCGCACTTCTCTGCTTTCTCTATTCTTAAAAGGAAAACTTCTTTACAGATGCTTTGGTGGGAACAGGGACCTCAGCTCCTAGAGAAATCACCCTTCAGTACAATTCGGGGACTCAGGATGAGCTGTAGGATGTTGCTGCAGGACTTCAGGACCAGGCCAGGGGCGCATTAGCTCTCCAGTTCACCCCTCCAGTCTCGCTCAATTGCTCCCTCTTATTCTCTCCTTAAAAGCTCTCATAGCCCTCGGTATCCTAAAAACATTCTTGTCGTCTATGTTGGCGGCTAGACGCCTCATGCTCTCTGAGCCCGGGTGCATGCCACACATCCCCAGAGGTTCAGCGCCACTTCCCTGCTGCCATCCCTCGCGGGTCACAGGCGCTGCCCCAACCCTCACCTGGGCAAGAAGCTGGGCGCTCCTTAGTCCCTACTGCCCGCTGGCGGCAGGAGCTCCTTGGAGGCAGGCGGTGGGGTGGCCCTAAGGGCGGTTGCCTTGGTAGAAATGGGACCTGGCCGCCTGCCAGGGGCGGGACAGAGGTGGGCAGGAAAAGCAGATAGGAGTCACCTACAGGAAAGACGCCTGGTAGGTCCCTGGACCACTGCCCTATCCCGTGGGGGTTCTGCTCTTCCCCCTGCAGCGCGCGCCACCGCCTCTGGTTAACAACCGCCAGCCAGCGGCGGCTACTCGCGGGACCCTGGGCTGGACAAGAAGGGGCTTCGCCGCCCCTCTGACTTGGCGTTGGAACCGAAAGGAGCCCTGCATCAATCCTGGAGCGCCCTGGTTTGCAGGATCGCCCTTAGACAAGGCAGATGCCTCAAGGAAAGTCTCTTCCCTGCTCTGAATAATGTCCAAACCCCAAAGAACTTCTCCCAAATATGTGCTGCTGGGACCATGAGGATGCAGTCTTCTGGCAGTCAAGCTCCTACCGAGGTAAAGAACTTCGATTTCATTCCTGAGAGAGCAAGTGGCAAATAAGATCCCCTCAGGAATCAGTGCACTTTGACAGCCTGCTAAGGCAGTTAGGGCCTGTTAATCACCAGCCCTCTCTGGCCTGCTGACGTCCAGTGGGCTGGACAAACTGGGATACCCGGTGGGAGGGGGTGCAGGAATGAGGTCCAAGCTCATGAAAAGTCTCAAGGAACATTTTGGGTTATGCCTTTTTCCCTTCAAAAGGAAAAGATAACAATCAAAATGTTCTTTGATTCTGTTAATAATCTAAATGGGTCTGTGGATTATATCAAAGGAAAATTATAAAGGAAACCAAAAGAGATCATCTAGCCAGAGTCTGCATCTTTTTTAAATGTGGTGGGGGAATATATATAGTTTCTTAGTGTTCATATAATTTATCAATATATAATTTATATATATATATATAAATTTTATATACATATAAAACTTCTCAATCCTGTATTTTCTTATTTTTCTCACATTTCTGCTACATTTTTCATTTTTAAAATCATTCCTGGCTATTTCATGTTCTTTCTTACAATTGAGAATGGGATCAATTTTTTTCTATAGTATTTTGAGTATTATTTGCCTATATTAAAATTGCTGCTTTACTGTGTATGTGCATATGGATGTATGTATGATATAAATGGAACTATTTGCCTGGATGTCAAAAAGACTTTTGGCATATTCACAACCCTTCCTTGTAAAATAACGTAAAATTTAGACACTGAACAGTGGATTTTTAATACAGAGTATATTAAATCAATGGCCCAATGTATAAACAGCTTCAAAATTGCAAGTTGTTTTTTTTTAAAGATCACCACATATATATTTTTAAACTTCTCTGTTTGAGATGTATCTAAGAAAAAATAAGAATTAACAAGAAAACAGCCTAACACACAATAAGCAGCAGCCTTAACAGGCAAATCATATTCAAAATACAATTAGAAAAAATTGATTCAATTCACAATGAAATAACCAAGAAAAATTTTAAAAATTAAAAATGTAGGAGAAACATAGGGAAAATAAGAAAAATGCAAGACTGTTGAGAAACTATTTATAAGATTTTACTAATTGGAATGATATAAGCTGCCTAAGTGAGAACACAAGATTTTAAATGTGCAAACTTCAAGTTCATTACCCTATTTTATATGCATACTATTCCTCTCTAATGAAAATATCTATAATGTAGATATCTCTACTAATAAACTTAAGAAAAATAAAATGAATTCTCAAAGGTCATAATCTTTGTAATGTCTTTAAGATAATAAACCCCAATAAAGCTCTGTAAATGCTCAGATTACAGTTTGATCCTCACAGAAGTACCAGAATGAAATTGTGCTGCTTCAAATAATCTAGACACCATTTACTAGTTTCCCAAGCACAGGAAGAATAGGATTAGGCTTTGCTCTGCAGGAAGAACCTTCTGGGACCTTTCTCTCCCTCCTTCTTCCATACTGAATACACATCTCTTCTCTGCTTAACCAAACTGTTATAATCTCTGTTGTGATACACTTGTTTGTTCCTTTCCTAGGGAGAAAAATTTGCTAGAATGAGGATGGTTGAATATATCAGCCACTTTTAGTGAAATCTCATCTCTCCATTTCTTATTCATCCTTTAATGAATATTTACAGAGTATTTTAGTGTTCCCTGCATTGAATTTTACAACCATTCCCTTCATTGAATTTGAGGCCCATCTTTGCCATATATGGCTGTAAAATGCATATTTGCCTTCTTGATATGAGCTGGTACTCCAAAGTGAAAATTATCAATATAAATGATACTCAAATAGTTGGGACCAACGTTTCTAAATCATCTAACTTATTGTCTGGATTCTTAACTCCTTAGAACAGGTGGCCCAGGTGTTTTCTTGATCATTATTTTGGGCAATTTGGTCTGTTGCTTTCTTATTGTCAGTTTTCCAGGCCTACAAAGCTGTAAACATGGTTCAAGTAAAACCAAAACTATTTTTTAAATTATACTTACTGAGGCTGAAGGAGCCAAGAGTTGGACTTATTTGTAAAATAATCTACATTTATAACCTCACTGGTGTTATCCACTTGATGTTTCTCTATGAATTTTGAACTTCTATTATCCTTTGCCTTTATATTGTGTAGGAAAGAGGAGCTGTCCAAATTTGTTTTGTATTTCTGTATACACTTTTTGTAAAGTGTATATAAACAGTTTTATATAGCACTTGCAATATAGGCTTTTATGGGCCTTGTGTTCTTTGTGTTTAAGGAAGTAATAGAATGAGTAGAAAGCAAAAATATGTTTCATTTGTTGCATGATGATTTTTATCAACTACTTATTTCTTACCTGGATCTAAAATTCACTTAATATCAGATACTTCCACTAAATCTCATAATTGGAAAATAACATTTCAAATATCACTATCAGGATAAGAATGTTTGGTTTGGAATCTTTTTTGAAGTAAAACTATAACACAAAAGTTTCATTTTAAGTGCTATCTTTTCTAAGAAATTTATTAGAGCCAATCAATAATTATAAGTTTAAAATATACATGATTTAGGAACAGAGAGAAGAGATGAGAATTGAAAATATACAGTAGTTTGTAAAACCTCTTTAGAAAGTAAGGGAAGGGATTTTACACCTTTCCTTCAAAATATTTACAGCTAACATGGCTCTTTTAAAATTTGAAATGTACTGTGAGGTTTTCTTATTCTCATTTTCTTTAAAGGCCTTCCCTGTATTGTATCACAGTCTACATTTATAATTGTACTTTTTTCTTAGTGGGACACATTGGGTTGGAGGATGAAAGGTGTGATAGGAGCAAAGGGTATTTAAACATCATTGACTCCATCTCCATGTTCCTTGGAGTAGGACATCTGGAGTTAATTCACTTGCCTGCGGCCATATATCAAGTCTGTAGCAGCCAGGGGTAGAACACTGTCTGTCTTTTTTTGTGTCTATGTTCTTGCCAGGATATTCTACTCACTGCATGTTTGATTTTAGGGTAAGTTTTAGGCTGCTGGGTACTCAGTTAGGAAGTTATCCATGGCACTTTACAGATGGATACAAATTGTTCTAGTCTTTCTTTTAGGCTTATATCCATGTACCCCCAACTCAGTTTCCTTAGAAAACAAGGTCCAGACTGTTATGTATCCTTATGCTGATGGTATGGAATCCGATTGGTAAAATATCAGTATGTAGAAAGTTAATTAATAAAATAATTCATTTCTTATTTCATATGGATCAGGAGCTTCCTGTGTGCCAGGAGTTCTTGTAAGTGTAGTGGACAACAACAACCCAAGAAATGGCCCCAAATCCCTGTCACTATGGAGACAGGGATCTAGATGTGAAGATGAAGGTAGGGTCTATGAGAAATACAAAAGTATATGAGATTACTACATTCAAGTGCTTAATTGGTCTGTCAAATTCAACAGCACAATGGAAAAATCTAATAGCTTCTGTTATTGTGACTTATAGATAACTGGTTTTTTTAAACATTTTCTTATCTTTTTTCTTTTAATAATCCTGTGGAGAATTCCTGGTAGAACGAAGGGCTCAAATGCAGTTGATTGGATTCTAAATCATTTAATATTTTTGGTACAGCATTTGTTGTTGTTGTTCTTTTAATAAATGACAGCAGAATGCATTACAATTCTTATAACAAATATACAGCATGATTTCTCATGTCTCTGGTTGTATATAAAGTATGTTGACACCAATTCGTGTCTTCATATATGTACTTTGGATAATAATGTCTATTGATACAATTTCAAGACTCAGCTTCTCCTCTGAATTTAATATTCACTGGCTTGAACATAACACAACAATATAGTTTTTTTTATCTATAAAACAAGAACAGTAAGCCTAGCCCTAACTCATTTTGTTTTGCAGGAGATTTTTGAAAATTCAATAAAATGGCTTTTATGAAACTAGTCTCTAAACCACTATATAAATGTGAAACATTATTATACACCATAATTTTCTTGTTTTTTGTCCAGGGAAAACTGGAGATTTTTTTAGAACCAAGAAATAAAATAAAAACTTAAAGAATCTCCCCCTGCCCTGCCGCCATTTTTTATAGTCTGTAAGTTGGAAATAGTATTAGTTTTGTCAATAACTAATCTAATCTTTTATGGGCTATTCTTTGTATATCCTAAGAATACCTGTAAATCACAGTTGAGAATACATGTTCCAAAGATTTTATAATTTTATAATTAACATTTAGTATTGTTTATTATGTATGACTTGGGGAGGGTGACTAGTTTCATTTTTTTCAATTTTTATGTTGTCCAGGTCAACTTTTGTAAATATTCCATCCTTTTCTCACCGGTATAAAATGTCATAAATAAAATTTGTAAATGTATAGGTTTGTTTCTGGACTTGATATTGTGTTCCATTAGTTTATTCTTTGTCCATGTGCCAATGTGATGTCTACTTGGGCATAAATCCTGGCTGCCTTCTTTACCATTTTCTGGCCTTGGCTACTCAGCCTCTGTCATTGTTTAATAATGGTGCCCACTTCACCATGCAGCTGTTGCTGAGCTATCCCTCATTGCTGACCTTAAAGTTTTAGGTCTTTCTTATCTTCTAAGTAATTCCCATGCCTCCCTTGAGTTCACAGTGCTGCCTCTCTTGACCCTGAGACATGGAAGAATTCTAAACAGTTGTCAAGTAGTCCTTGTTCTTCCTAGATGCCATCTATCCAGGACAGAAGGGTATAAGTCTGTCTGAGTTCCCAAACCTATGTGGGATTTCTGTTATCCATGCTTGGCTGACCAGGTTCCTCATTTTCTCTATGAGAAAGAGACCTGAACACTTTAGCTAATGCCTTAGTTGAGGAAATATCACCAGGTAAAAGAAATTAGAGAAGTGAATCATTTTTAAATATAATTACAAGTATATTATTATGCTATAAAATTAATAACACATGTTCAGAGACTTAAAATTTTAAAACTATCACCCTACTACATCAGTCTACATTTACATAAAAATAGCCAAAGTGATTAATTTTCCATCTACTCTCAAGAAATAGGAGTTTTTATATGTCTCACTTCTGCTATTTATTAAGAACCAAGTTTTCAAGATATTTTATAAGGACCCCATCCTACATATTAACTTACCAAATGGTAACTTGAAATATTAAATGAGAGGTACATTGTTAACTATCAGCAAAAAATGTTTTCATCTGAAAATACAAGTCCTCATTAATTATTGTCTAAAATTTTCATTGATGTAAATAGTTTATAATTAGGTTATGCTTATAGAGCACTTGGATTTTCTTTCATGCAGAGAGTGTAACAATTTGACCTACAATAATTGCTGAGAATTTCTTTATCAATTAAGACTTACTGAGAGTCTTTATCTGATGACACACACATGTTAGAGCACTAATCTACAGGATACACAAAGAACTCAAAAAATTTACCACAAAAAACCACAAACAACCCAATCAATAAATGGGCTAAGAAGCTGAACAGACACTTTTCAGAAGAAGATATACATTAAATCAACAAATATAGAAAAAAATGTTCAACATCTCTAGTAATTAGAGAAATACAAATCAAAACTATGCTAAGATTTCTTCTCATGTCAGTAAGAATGACAGTTATCAAGAATACAGGCAACAATAAATATTGGTGAGGATGTGGGGAAAAGGTACACTTATACATGCTGGTGAGACTGCAAATTGGTGCAACCAATCTGGAAAGCAGTATGGAGATTGCTTAGAAAACTTGAAATGGAAACACAATTTGACCCAGCTATCCCACTTCTTGGTCTATACCCAAAGGACTTAAAATCAGCATACTATAGTAATGCAGCCACATCAGTGTTCATAGCAGCTCAATTCACTCAATTCACAAAAACTAAACTGTGGAAGCAACCTAGATGCCCTTCAATGGATGAATGGATAAATAAACTGTGGTATATATACACACAGTGGAATATTGTTCAGCATTAAAAGAGAATAAAATTATGGCTTTTGCAGGTAAATGGATGGAGTTGGAGAATATTATGCTAAGTAAAATAAGCCAATCCCAGAAAACCAAAGACCAAATGTTCTCCCTGGTAAGTGGATGCTGATCCATAATGGGGAGAGGAGAGGCATGGGAAAAATGGAGGAATTTTAACTGGAGGTTAGGGAGGGTGCATGGGGGCAGGGAAGATGGTGGAATGAAATGGACATCATTACCCTATGTACATATGTATGACTGCACATATGTTGTGATGCTACATCATGTACAGCCATTGAAATGTAAAGTTGTACTGCAGTTGTGTACAATGAATCAAAATGCAATTCTGCTCTTATATATACCTAATTATAATGAATCAATTAATTTAAAAAAGACTACCAAGAGAGAGAGAGAGAGAGAGAGAGAGAGAGAGAGAGAGAGAGAGAGAGAGTGAGTTAGTTTTCATTGTACCCGCCACCAGCTCTGAGTTGCAGAAACAGGGTACAGAGCAGTGGCTGCAACCCAGGGAGCTGCAGTACCTGGGGCAAATCAAACCCATCCTGTGTTACGGCTTCAGAAATCATGCTACAGCCTGAGAGGTGAATTCCTCTGCTGACAACCAAATGTGTATTCTGGAATGGTGTTTTGGAGGAGTTGGTGTGGTTTATCAAGGGATCCACAAATGCTAAGAACTATCTTCCAGGCAAGTAAACATCTGGGATGCCAATGCATCTCAAGCCTTTTGGGATGGCCTGGGATTCTCCACCAGAAAAGAAAGGGACCTGGGCTCAGTTGGAGACATTTTTGGACAGAACACAAAGATATGGATTTAGATTATTCTGGTCAAGGAGTAGGCCAAATGTAAAAAGTGATCGACACCATCAAAACCAACCCTGAAGACAGAAGAATCATCATGTGTGTTTGGAAACCAAAAGATTTTCCTCTGATGGTGCTGCCTCCATGCTATGCCTTCTGCTAGTTCTACAAGGTGAATGGGGAGCTGTCCTCCTGGCTGTATCATAGGTCAGGAGTCATGGGCTTGGGCATGCCTTTCAACATCAGTGCTATGCCCTGCTTACCTTACATGATTGCACACATCATGGACCTGCAGCCAGGTGACTTTATTCATTCTTCGGGAATGCACATATTTACCTGAATCACATTGGGCCACTGAAAATTTAGCTTCTACAAGAACCAAGAGCTTTCCCAAAGCTCAAAATCCTTCAAAGGGTTGGGGCTGGGGATGTGGCTCAAACCGTAATGCGCTCACCTGGCATGCGCGAGGCGCTGGGTTCGATCCTCAGCATAAAAATAAAATGACTTACCAATTATTCTTCATTAGCTTTTAAGTATGTTACCACTGCAGACATAACTGCTATTATTTTAGTAATCATGTTTTGTTAACTGAGGAAGCATGAAAATCCTGAGAGAAGAAAGTGGAAACTTATATACTTTTAGCAAAAATATATAGTATTTCAGTCTCTTGGCTTCATGAAGACACTTGTGAGTTTCATTAGTTGTATAAGCTATTCCCTTCAATTTCAAAGTAACCCATCCATCATAACATATGAGCTTATGAATGCTTATTTGTTTTATATATTGCTGTAATAAAGAACTGTGTGCAAAAAAAGATTTATTAAATTGTACATAATAAAAATATGCCCTATAGGAAAGAAAGTAGAACAAATCAGACATAACTTTCCTGTGTTCATATATGAATATACCAACAAGGTAACTCCACACCATGTTCAATCCCAAGAATGGAATCCTAACTAGATCCCATTAAGTTATAATCCATATGTATAATACATCAAAAATACATTCACTGTTCCATATATCTAAAAAGAACAAACAAAAAATCAATTAAAAAATTATCTGCCTTGAGAAGGAGATATGTCCATACCTTTTTCACAGTGTTAATTAAAAATTATCTTCTATTTTTCACCAAAGACTTTGCAGTCTTTCTATTCTCAGGTATTATACATTTCTATTTATGCCCTCTTATAGAGAATTCTGTGAAACTATTGATGTAAATGATCTCAAGTTGATTTTACACAGTAGAACTTTCTTGGCCAACTGTAATTACACAATAATTTTTAATGCCTAAAACTTGGGAAATTATTTCTTTCTGTGGATCTCAAATATTTACAAAGTACCCATTTACCCATTGCACAGTCTTAACCATGGTCAGAAGAAATCTCCCATTGGCAATAGATGTTTTTCTCAGTAGCATGTTTGAATCCTTATGATAATGATGTAGTTGGCAGGCCATAATAATAATTTAAGTGTACATATGCATGAGCAATTATGTAGGTAGGTTCAGGCCTTAAGTTGTCTCTCCTTTTCAGAGCAGTGGTTCTGGTACCAGTTCTGTTTTTACCTTTGCTGTGCTGTTTGAGTCTGCCTGATTCATGCCTCCAGTTCCCAGAGGCCTTTACCCCTCCTTCTCTGGTCACAGACTTAGTTTTTCTCTTCTTTTCTCTGGGTTTTAAATATCACAGTTGCTGCCACAGAAAAGCTATTCCCCAATGGGGGCTGCCCTAAGGCAGGGTTGGGAGAGAGAAGAGAAGAGGAGAAAAAAGAAAAAACAATTCAAGGATTCCTACCATGCCTACTAGCATGCAGGGGCCCCTCTACCAGACCTGTGGTGAGAATAAAGGGGTCTCTTCTTGAGTTTTTATGGCATGTTTCTGTCATTTGATGCCATCTCAGGTCAAATCTGGAATACAAAGGATGGAAAAACAAAGAAGAAAAAAAGACATTACAAATCATTATTCAAGTGTTACGTTCGGTTCCCCAATAATTTCTTCCACTCCATCTTGGCTGACACCTGAAGTTCAGGATCTTTAAGAACAGAACTGAAGGCTGAACAAAGGATGAAGGTTTAGCCAAGGCTCAGCTGTGCACCCCCTAGCCCAACTGCTCTGATGATGGGGCTTCTACTTAATGCTAATTACATTAAAATTAGAAAAAACACATGAAAAGGAAGTAAGAAGTTACTGGAGGCAGAGCTCTGCACAATCTGCTCAGTTCCATCTTAGAGGAAGATCTGAGGAGGAATCGGAGACAGATTTGTGATATCAGTGAAGACTGAGGTCATGGAAGAAAGAATTTGAGGGAATTTCTATGAACTGCTGGAGTGTTGCCTCTTTTGCTGGCCTTTGAATTGAGTCAGAGTAGGTGTTGAATCAAGTTCGTGCATATTCATACCCTGTTCTACTTGACAGCATTGTTGCTTGAAGGAATGCTGAATGGAAAACTTGGAAATCCTCCTTATACTGCCCTGGGTGAGTTTGCATTGGATATCAGCCCCAGGCAATCTGCTGCTTCCATCAGCTTTCTGTCCCCAATGCTGAGCTATCTACAGATAGGATTGGAGTTAGGACTTGATAGCAATTGTACTCTAAGGCTGGTTGTCTATAAAATAAGTCATTTTTATAATTTTTTTTATTTCAAGATAAAGTCTCAATCACAGTTTTATCAACTAATATCTTTAGCTAATAACAAATATCATTTTCCATAAAGCTTTGGTCCTAATTTTAAGTGCATTAAACCTAAAAGTCTTTTTTTTTATAATGCCAGTTACTTTCATTTAGGGCCTTCCATAATTATCATGTAGCAAGTACAATCCTAGGTATTTTGCATGGATTATCTCTTTTACATCTCAGTAAATTAAAATTCTGAGAGACTATGTAATTTGCAAAAAAAGTTATGCTGAGATTAAAACCCAGAATAACTTGTTTAACCATTGGGCTAGGCCTCCTCCCAATCAACACCTTCAGCAAAAGAATACTGATCCCTTGTATTCTACATGCCTTCTACAACCTCAAGTGTTTACATTTACTTCTTACTATGTGTGGGCTCTCTCTTGCCCAGTGATGGGGTCCACAGAACAGGGAAGAGAAGTGTGGCTGTGGAGTCTTTAATCAAGACCTCCAGAGACCAAGCAGGAAGTGGGTCTGATTTTATTGCACAGTTAACATGTATATATATTCAGGCAGTAGCTAAGTGGATTACAGAGAGCCACCAATACAATATCTGGCCAACTGTCCTTGCAGCAATCAATTGAAGAGTGGGCCATGGAGCAAGTGCAGGGACTGCAACATGCAGCCTCACACCCAGGGCTGTGCCTATGGGGTAACTGGTTTGCCCCTCACACGCCTAGCATGGAGGAGTGGTTTGCCACTCGGACACCCTTAACTATGCCATGTATGCAGTATTCCATGCACTTGCCCCCATATCACCATAGCTTCAGTTCTAATCATAAAAAGCAGCTGAGTAATCTGTTTTTGGAAACATGCCTCCACTGTTTGGCACATTTGGAGACTGTGCCACACTGTCCAATTTAATATCCTTTGATATCCATTAGGATTTTCTTGTATAGAGCCTTTACCACAAGCCTCTCTTTTCTATCAAGGGCTAGCCATGGCCTTTGACTTCTAGCTACTGCCTGAACAACTATCTTGCATTTGGACTGAACATCTAACTCAGAGACTGGCTGTGCAGCCTTCTGGGAAAGAGGAAATGTCTTTTCATTTCTCAGACATCTCTTACATTTTGGCCAGCCCCCAACATTGGGGAAAATCTCATGGGCAGCATCACAACAGAGAGACTTCTTTGCAACAGAGGCATCCATGGCACAACAGGCTGCAATGAAAAGACTTGGCAATTGGAAATGATATGATTCTTGCCCCATGTAAGATAGAAGACAAGATTATATAGGCAAAGATATGGAAAATATTAAATCTAAGTGAATAATCAGTATAAGCCACTGAATATTCAATATACTTGCATGATTTTTTTCAGGCAACTTTTGTGTGTGTACAAATTGTGCCCACACACATTCTCACTAAGTGATTTCTTCTTAAAGGGACCTATCGACAACAATCCAAAACGTGAAAAGGAGAATTAAAAATGAAATATAGGAGCTTAGCAGAACAGAGCAGAGTTAGAATAGATACAATTCAACTGAATGAGATAGAATTTTTCCTGTTTATTATATAGTTTTGAGGTAAAGGGTTGTTATTTACATTCATGTAAAGACCTTTTCATAGTATTACTTGGGTGCAAATTTTCAGGTCACAAAATACATGTCCTTCAGGGCACATAGGAGACTCTTCTCCTAGTACTTTGTCAGGTTTGGTTGTTCAGTATCTTATGGCTTTATCTTTTTTTTCAGTGTATTTCAGTTTTATTTTTTTAATTAGTTGTTCAAAACATTACAAACTCTTGACATCATATTTCATACATTTGATTCAAGTGCGTTATGAACTCCCATTTTTACCCAGTATACAGACTGCAGAAACACATCCACATTTTTACATACTGCCATACTAGTGTCTGTTATATTCTGCTGCCCTTCCTATCCCCTTCCTATCCCCCCTCCCCTCCCATCTTCTCTTTCTACCCCATCTACTGTAATTCATTTCTCTCTCTTGGTTTTTTCCCTTTCCCCTCACTTCCTCTTATATGTAATTTTGTATAACCATGAGGGTCTCCTTCCATTTCCATGCAATTTCCCTTCTCTCTCCCTTTCCCTCCCACCTCTGGTCTCTGTTTAATGTTAATCCTCTTCTCATGCTCTTCCTCCCTGCTCTGTTCTGAGTTGCCCTCCTTATATCAAAGGAGACATTTGGCATTTGTTTTTCAGGGCTTGGCTAGCTTCACTTAGCCTAATCTCCTCTACTGCCATCCATTTCCCTGCAAATGCCATTATTTTGTCATTTTTTAGCGCTGAGTAATACTCCATCGTGTATAAATGCCACATTTTTGTATCCATTCATCTATTGAAGGGCATCTAGGTTGGATCCACAGTCTAGCTATTGTGAATTGTGCTGCTGTGAACATTGATGTAACTGTATCTCTATAGTACGCACTTTGGGGAATAGTCCGAGAAGGGGAATAGCTGGGTCAAAGGGTGGTTCCATTCCCAGCTTTCCCAGGAATCTCCAAACTGCTTTCCAAATTGGCCGCACCAATTTGCAGTCCCACAGCAATGTACAAGTGTACCCTTTTCCCCACATCCTCGCCAGCACTTGTTGTTGTTTGACTTTGTAATGGCTGCCATTCTTACTGGAGTGAGATGGTATCTTAGGGTGGTTTTAATTTGTATTTCTCTGACTGCTAGAGATGGTGGGCATTTTTTCATGTACTTGTTGATTGATTGTATGTCCTCCTCTGAGAAGTGTCTGTTCAGGTCCTTGGCCCATTTGTTGATTGGGTTATTTGTTTTCTTATTGTTTAATTTTTTTGAGTTCTTTGTATACTCTGGATATTAGGGCTCTATCTGAAGTGTGAGGAGTAAAAATTTGTTCCCAGGATGTAGGCTCCCTATTTACCTCTCTTATTGTTTCTCTTGCTGAGAAAAAAAACTTTTTAGTTTAAGTAAGTCCCATTTGTTGATTCTTGTTATTAACTCTTGTGCTATGGGTTTCCTCTTAAGGAATTTGGAGCCCAACCCCACAATATGTAGATTAGAGCCAACTTTTTCTTCTATCAGATGCAGAGTCTCTGTTTTGATATCAAGCTCCTTGATCCATTTTGAGTTAACTTTTGTGCATGGCTAGAGAAAGGGATTCAGATTCATTTTGTTGCATATGTATTTCAAGTTTTCCCAGCATCATTTGTGGAAGATGCTATCCTTTCTCCATTGCATACTTTTAGCACCTTTGTCAAATATAAGATAGTTGTAATTTTGTGGATTGGCCTCTGTGTCCTCTATTCTGCACCATTGGTCCACCCGCCTGTTTTGGTACCAGTACCATGCTGTTTTTGTTACTATTGCTCTGTAATATAGTTTGAAGTCTGGTATCGCTATACCGCCTGTTTCACTCTTGCTGCTTAGAATTGCTTTTGCTATTCTGGGTCTTTTATTTTTCCAGGTAAATTTCATGATTGTTTTATCTATTTCTACAAGAAATGCCCTTGGGATTTTGATTGGCATTGCATTAAACCCATAGAGAACTTTTGGTAATATCGCCACTTTGTGGATGTTAGTTCTGCCTATCCATGAACAGGGTATATTTTTCCATCTTCTAAGATCTTCTTCTATTTCTCTCTTTAGGGTTCTGTAGTTTTCATTGTATAAATATTTCACCTCTTTTGTTAGGTTGATTCCCAAGTATTTTATTTTTTTGAGGATATTGTGAATGGGTGTTTTTCCTCATTTCCATTTCAGAAGATTTGTCACTGATATACAGGAATGCCTTTGATTTATGCATGTTGATTTTATATCCTGACACTTTGATGAATTATTTATTAGCTCTAGTAGTTTCTTTGTAGAACCTTTTGGGTCTGCTAGGCATAGGATCATGTCATCCGCAAATAGTGATAATTTAAGTTCTTCTTTTCCTATCTTTATGCCTTTAATTTCTTTCGTCTGTCTAATTGCTCTGGCTAGTATTTTGAGAACTATGTTGAATAGAAGTGGTGAGAGAGAGGGCATCCTGTCTTGTTCCAGATTTCAGAGGGAATGCCTTCAATTTTTCTCCATTTAGAATGATGCTAGCCTGAGGCTTAGCATAGATAGCTTTTAAAATGTTGAGGTAAGTTCCCTAGTTTTTCTAGTGTTTTGAACATAAAGGGATGCTGAACTTTGTCAAATGCTTTTTCTGTGTCTATCGAGATGATCATATGGTTCTTATCTTTAAGTCTATTGATATGGTGAATAACATTTATTGATTTCCATATTTTGAAACATCCTTGCATCCCAGGGATGAATCCTACTTGATCATGGTGCACAATTTTTTATATATGTTTTTGCATCCAATTCGCCAGAATTTTATTGAGGATTTTTGCATCTGTTCATTGGAGTCTGTAGTTTTCTTTCTTTGAAGTGTCTTTGTCTGGTTTCAGAATCAGGGTGATGCTGGCCTCATAGAATGAATTTGGAAGAGCTCCCTCTTTTTCTATTTCCTGAAATAACTTGAAAAGTATTGGTATTAATTTTTCTTTAAAGGTTTTGTAAAACTCCGCTGTATATCCATCCGGTCCTGGGCTTTTCTTGGTTGGTAGTCTTTTGATGGCTTCTTCTATTTCCTCCATTGATATTAGTCTGTTTAAATTGTGTGTATCCTCCTGACTCAATCTGGGAACTCTGGCTCTATCTTTAGGCCTCCTTTTTAACTTTGATTCCATGTAGGGCTTAATATTCATGATTAGTGCACTGCAGTAAAAATAGACCCCAAAGAGACACAGATTGTCACTGCCTCTACCAGGTCACATGTGCATCTCCGTGAGAGGAAGACAAATGAAAAGTGAAGAGATATTGCTTTACATCAACAAAATAATTAACTCTTTTCTACCTGTTCTTTTTTTTTCCACTATTCGTATCTTTACAGAAACTGAGTTTACATATCCTTTTTCAGATTGGAAAAAAATGCTAAGAAATGAACAACAACAACAAAAAAAAACCCATTGGCACCTAACTCTAAACTTTTGTTTCAATAACAGCAGCACATATGATTGACATCTAGTAATGAATAGAAATATAAAAATTTTGTTTAGTGCAAGGAAGATTATATTTTATAAGTCATTTCTTGGCAGCAAATAATCCAAAGTAACATATTTTCAGGGTTTGATGAAGACAAACTCTTAAATAACTCTATATGAGATTATTCTCTCTTCAGTCCAAAATAAAATGTCATTGTCCATGTAATTTTATGTAATCAATTTCCACCAGAAGTAAGACATAAAAACATTCAGGAGTGTTCACCTTTTATTCAGGCTCTGAGCAGTAAGAGACTGGTGTCACCATAAAAACTCTCAAACTCCTCCAACCTCAAGGTACATAGAGTGAATGCAGGAGCCCGGCAGAACTGAGAAACCCAGATTCTCCAAGTTATACTCAGCTGACAGGCATCTACAAGCACAAAGCATTTAAATGACAGAACTGGCATGTATCATGGCCACTGTTCAGTAAAGTAATACAATCGTATCATCTGTGGTGATAATAATGCAGAAGTTGGATATCCTAAATCAGATCTGACAACAGGAATAAAAACAACACAGACTATCTAAAGGAAAATGGAGCTAGTGTTTTCAGCTTCCCCCTGAAGGAGTGATGCATTTTCTTTACTTTCTCTTTGTAGCTCATTCTCTATACACGTATGTGAAGGAGGCAGAAAGCCCTGGTTTGTCCTCAAGCTGCCCTTCAATTCTCTAAGCAGATTTGGAGAATTGGCAGGAGAACCTACCAGAAGATTCTCTGCATGAAGAACTGAGGAGTGTACTAGGAAAGAGCTTCCCCCAAGGGAAAAAGGAGTTGTGTTAAGCCCAAAACAGAAATAGCCTTAGTCATCAGAGAATAGAGCAGAGTTGGTTCCTCAAAAGTATCCCTGGATCTTGACAAATCCTAGTACAGGAAAGGAAACTGTAAGGGAAGCAACTAAATAGCTGTCACAGCAGGAGCTCAGTGCTTTCAACTGGGCAGCACAGGTTTGGAGAATGAGATGCCTGTTCTGCCATAGATTATGACACAATCCTGGATTCTTAGGAGGTCTTCAACATCTGGGGTGGGCCAGGCATGAGACAGCAGCTGCATGGTGGTGCCAGGAGGCATCAGAATGCTTCATCAAAGGACCTAGGGAAGACAGAATGGAGGCTCTACACGTCACATGAAGGGTTCCTGGGACAACAGGAATTATCACTTAAATATACATATGTATACACACACATATATATGCTTTACATCTATAGAAATGCTTTATATATATAGAAATAGGTTGTTCAGGAGAATCTATTTTCTAGATCTTATTTCTAGGGAGAGAATTAGAACAAAATCAAGTTGATTAATCCCCAGCGAGTAACTCAGGCCCACCATGCTAACATGCAGCTTTCATGGTATCCAGTCCATCCACTCTTTCATGAAGGGCTTGATTAGTGAAATATCTTGGAGATAGCTTCCTGGGGAATTGAGGCTCATGGTATAGGTGAAGAACCAGCCTAACGAAATCATATTAAAAAAAATAAGGCATGTAAAGAAATGCAAGGGTCTGGAGCAAAAGTTCTAAGACCAAAGGATCAACTCAAGGTACCCACCCTGAGCAGTAATAAAGATGTGGAAACAAAGACAGGGTCAAGAAATCAGGGAAAGGAGTGAAGCGTTTACAACTAAGAGACATTCTGGAGTCCTCCTGTTGAAGTCTCTGACTCATCTTCTTAGATGTGCTCAGGGCATTTGAATATCAACAAACAAAACCCTGCAGATTTTAGCAAGAAGAAATGGCTTTAACAACAGAAGTGTATTTTTTCACAGTTCCAGAGCTAGAAGTCCAAGATCATGGTGTTGGGAAGGTTGGTTTCTTCACCCTCTCTTCTTGGCTTGTGGGTGTCTGTCTTTTCCTTCTGTCTTCACATGGGTTTCCCTTTGTGTGTGTCCATCACATAATCTCCTCATCTTGTAGAGACCCCAGTATGTGGATTAAGAGCTCCTTAGATGATTTAATTTCAACTTAACCACCTCTTTAAAGACCTTCTCTTCAAATACAGTCACGTTTTGAGGAACAGGGAGTTAGAAGAATATATAAATTTGGTGAGTGAAGGGCACGTAATTAAGATCATAATTCATGTTTTAAAAATGATTACATCTGGGACTGGGGTTGTGGCTCAGTGGTAAAGTGTTTGCCTCACTAAAGTGTGAGGCACTGCATTTAATCCTCAGCACCACATAAAAATAAATAAACAAAATAATGGTATTCTGTCCAACTACAACTTAAAAAATATACTTAAAAAATGAGCTGGGCATGGTGGCACATGCCTGTAATCCCAGCAGCTTGGGAGGCTGAGGCAGGAGAATTGCGAGTTCAAAGCCAGCTTCATCAACCATGAGCCAGTAAGCACCTCAGCGAGACCCTGTCTCTAAATAAAATATAAAATATGGCTGGGGATGTGGCTCAGTGGTCAAGTGTCCCTGAGTTCAATCCCCAGTACCAAAAAAAGGTTACATCCAAGTATATACTGATAGTTAATCTCTTATGATTTAATTAGTAAGGAAGTGGTCCCTCTTACCTTTTTCCTCTGGAAAGACACCATGGAGGGGGGAAAGGAGTTGGCTGGTAGTTCAGTCTTGGGGAATGGATCAATAGGAGTATGTGCCATTACTATTTCCAGACCTGCCATCAGATGCTACCTGTTGGAGGAAGAAAGCTGTCCAGCATATTGTACTTATCATCTTTTCCCCAGAGGAGTTCTTTCAAGTCAAGAAAAAGGAAAGTAGCAGGAAAAGTAGAGTAATAGTCATCAAATTAGCTCAGTCCTTGTCTTAAGGAAACCCTCTCCCTATCTTGACATTGAGATTTGAGTGTAGGACGAATACTGGGGAATGCGCTTAGGATCATTAACTGTGAGGAAGTAAAGAAAATAGAGTTGGGCAGAAGGAGGAGCTGAACTTAGTGCAATCAGTGTAATTCCAGTGAAGGTCTTGGCTGTCTCACAGGTCCAGAGTTGGAAGGCTTCCTCAGAGTTGTCCACCTCACCCCACTCGGCAGGAGGGCTTAATCTCCCTCATCCACATGTGCCCAGGTCCAATGATTGGATAAGGACCTGGGATCTATATGACCTTGAGTAAGACACCTCTCTTCAACAAGATCCTAACTTCTGGGGGATGAGGGCCTCAGACCCAAAGGCAGAGAGGAAGTTTGTCCAAGTGACACAGCACAATATTCATTGCAGTCACCTTTATATATTAGCCAAATTGTCCCCCAAACAATCAGTTGGGATGCAATGAGAAGGTAAAAAACTCCTAAGATGACAAATACCCACTTGAAAAGAAATTAATTTTGGCCCTTGATCAAAGGCGGGGGGTGAATCCCATGAAACATGTGATTCCAGCATTAGATTCAAACCAGTATATCCTCCAAGTTGGAAAGAGATTAAAAAATAATAATAACAACAACCCCAGAAAGTGCCAATTGACTACAAAGTACAGCATTCCTGGATTTATATTTACCTCTTTCACATGATCTCTTTCTAGGATAACAGGGAATTCTTAAACAGTGGACTCATATAGTCATGTAGATCTTTTGATATGCCTAAAAATATATGAAAAATATTTTGTCCCACTTTTCTTTCTCTTTGACCTTCAAAAAATAATGAAAATAAATTATTATACCTTGAAGATATTTTAACCATGGAAATTGACAATATTAAATTACTCAATTACCCCTGTTTTTCAACAAATATCTATTGAACATCTCTATGAAAAGATAAATATGATCTCAGCCTTCAATTAATTACAAATTTGAAGCAGGTGAGAAAAAGAAAAAGTAAAAAGTTAGCTGAAATGTTTAGAAATTGTTTTGTATGTTGCTAAGGTGACAGAGTTTTGACTTAGAAATAACTGAGGTGACGGATTGGGCTGCTGTATTTGGAGTAATGGGAGGGTGTCTTTAAGGAAGTGGCCTTGAAGTTGAGGCTTGAAGGTCAGGGAGGAACCAGAGAGTGAGGCAAAATTCCTAAATTCATCTCTGAGATCCTGATCTCAACTTCATACCTTTTCATGTGACAGGCTTCTGGGTTCTCCCTCCCTCCATCCTTAGTTGAAGTTTGGTCTTTGTCTTTGGCTTCCCTGTTCAGATGCTGAGCTGGCCCTTCTGCCTGCATGATCCTCTGGCCAAGATTTAACCTCCACCTGTTCCTGCTTCCACCAGAACTGTGTCTCCTTTCCTCCAAGGTTTTCCCACTCATTCCCAGTATTCCACAGCTTATCTATTTCCTTTGATAAAATAATGAAAAATTTTATGCAATTTATGTTAATTTCCTAAAGTTAAAAGGACAAAGGAACAAGATATTCAGAGGAGAGATAGGGAGAGGAAACGGTGAGAGAGAAAGAGTGCAGGAAAAATGAGCTTGAGGTCCAAGAAGTTTGTCATTAGTGTATGGATGAGCTGGTTTTCTACTTATGATCTTTCCGAAATTAAAAGGATAGTAAAATAGAAAAATGAAGTGGTTCTGCACGCCCTGAAATCGCTTTGTTTAACCTTACTTAATATCTACATGATTCAAAATGATACATATGAACAAGGCTCAAAATTCACCTATAAAAACTTAACTAGATTCAAAATGCACAAAATTATATGTTACAGTAAAAGCAAAGATAGTACAAGTTGATTGTTGTGTTTTAATCAGTTTTGATCACTATCCCTGCTCCAAACAGGATGTCATAATAAGATGGTCATGGAAATTAGTCCTTTGACCACAGATACTCTAAAAAAGGGTGATGAAAAATAGTCTTCTCTTCTCAGAGTGATTTTTAGATTCAGGGCAGAAGCTACAGAGAAAACATGTCACCCATTCTCCAACTGAAAATATGAAATATTTGTAGCAAAGTGTGTCAAGGATGAAGTCAAATCTCCATAAAAATTAGGTGTATGAAATCAGAGATTTATGAGATTTTACACTTCTCTTTGCATTTACTCTGCAAATAAGAGTGGTCAAAACTATTATTAAAACTGCTAACATTTCAGTAATCATTTTTTTGGAATAATGCCTTTTTTACATTTATGGTATGTAGACATAAAAGTAAAGAAAACTTGTGTTCATATACAAGCATATCTTTTTTATCAGTGCTTGCTACATGTTTTAATTAGCTTAGAAATGACACATTGAACTTAACTAGTTACCATGGAAATGAAAGTCCACAAATTTAAACAGCTATACAGTTGTTTTGGCAGATACTGAAATCTATATGACCTGGAAGATCTCTCAAACTAAACATTTTTCAGAGCAGTTTATTATTCTATTGAAAAGACTAATTTAAAAATGGAACCTCAGATTGTATCTTGGGAATAGGAAGGTTTTACTCTATTTTCTCTTATAGTCTAAATTTGTACTTCCTTTTTATTTGGAATTATGTGGCTCATAAAGAAAAGTTGAGATTGTAATGAAGGAATGAAGGCTTATGAAAATCTGGACACTATCAGTCAAAGTGTTCCCTATTGATCCCATTCCCACTGGGAAGCTGGAATGACAGGACTACATAGGGTGGACAGACCTTATAAAGTTTGATTATTCTCTAGGTTCTAACACCAAACCAAGATCTGATCTGCTATCATTATTAATACTGTGCATCAGCTACTTTAGCAATATTAACTAGAAATGACCTTTCAAATATTTTATCACAAATGTAATTTAAATAAATTAATCTTGTTCATTCTTACATGAAATTCCAAAATTTTGATGGAAAATATTAATTTAACATTGTATTGAGAAATTCCAAGTACTTTCAATAAGACATAAAGCTTCCCTGATCCTTGCGATTTGTGTCATCATTCTACAGTTAAGAATATAACTATGATAGTTTGGATACAAATTCAGATTTATTTGACCCCAAACTCTGTGTTCTTTCATTTATCTTATATATTTTCCCCAAATAGACAGATTAAATCTTTTGACTGAAGGAATGTCTGGAGATAATCAAATACATTTCAATCCTGTATCCAATTCCTGTTCCCATTATCAAAGATTTAACAGCCTGCAAAAGAGCTTATAATATATCAAAACTCCAGAAGAATTATTCCAAGCTGAGAACACGAATAACAAAATTCTTCAAAAAATATTTAACTGTGCTGGGCTCGGGTTGTGACTCAGAGATAGAGCACTCACCTAGCATGTGTAAGGCACTGGGTCCGATCCTCAGCACCACATAAAAATAAAATAAAGATATTCTGTCATCCTACAACTAAAAAATAAATAAGTATTAAAAATATTTAACAGTATTTAATTTATTGTATTAATAGAGATTTTATAGAGACTGGTGCTGTATCTGTGTTTTGGATGAATTGTCACGTATACTCATAGCTTCAAAGAGCAAACTGTTTATGGACATATTACCTTGAACACCTTTGACCCTAAAGCTTCTCCCTCACTTATCCCCCTTGTCCCCTTTGATGGTGAAGTTACAAATCAGTTAAAACACCACTATAACTGTACAAGTAGGCATGGGATATAACTAATTATGCCAGCCATGAACACTTTACCTCATATTAGGTCATCAGGTCAACATCCTGGTCACATAGAAGGCCCATCCCAGGAACTGGAACTCAGGAATTATTAGTTTTGATGGAAGAGGTCATAATGGTTGAAAAATATTGAGCAATTTTGGTGGGATTCTGCATTGAAAGAGAATATATATATATATACATATATATATAATGTATATATATATATATATATATATATATATATACATTATAGTTTAATTGCAGGAATTTTCCAAGCATGCACCAAGTCCTGGGTTTGATCTCCCAGAATCTTTAAATAATAGTTAAATAAATAATTTTTACAAAAACATATTGTGTGAACAGAATCTTGAAATACCCCTATTAAAAATATCCTTCAATTCTGAAATTTCATGATAAAATAATGTTGCATATATGCAAAAATCAAAAAGATAAAGTCAGTAGAGTCAACTTTACATAAAAGAAAAGCCAGTCAACATGAATTTTTAAAATTTTGAACATGGGAAAGTAGGCTAATAAAAACTCCTACCTAAATTCTTTTACAATGTCCCTTCTCATTGTGCCTACACTGGCCAAAAATGTTTCTATTACTATAAACTAAACTCCAAGAACCCTTGAGTGCAGCTCTCTGGAAATACAGCTACTATTATTCTCTGCTTAGATAAGCTTTCCTTCTGTAAGAATTTTCAGAGCAGCTGTGTTTTAAATCTGTTTATCCTCCACAGCCAACTCATACTGATATGTTCCCCCAGGGTTCGCGCAAATACACTATTTTATCAGATTTATTTCTCATCTGTGCTCAAACTGGCTTATAAGGTTACATAAAATATTACACAATTGGAAACATTAGACTATATTGAATGATAAAAGAAAAACAAGGTGAGGCAAAGTGATCAAGAAATTAGATGAAGATACATAAAGTAATGACTGACCATCCTTCCATCAAAGGGCTGTATAGTTAACTGTACATATTTATATTAATTGTGATAGACCAGGTTATGCCATAGTAAGAGCAATTTCCAAAATCTCAGAAGCTTATGACAATAATTTCTCTTTTAGGTTATAGATTTTTTTTCCTGATTTCTATGCTAATGGAGTACCTATTGGCATTCATGCCTGTCACTTTGACAGAGGGAATAAGCTTTGAAGTGCATTGCCCTTAAAGGCTTTGGTAATGTTAAATCTACTGGTTCTCATTAGCCAGAATCAGCCTCACGACTTCACTCACAAGGCAAGTTGGTAAGTCTAGGCTTCCTCTGTAGAAAGAGCAGAGGTAGATATTGGTGGGCAGCCAGTTCCCATTGTAGCAATCTCAGGGCAGAAAAGAAAACCAGAACAGCTTTGATTCATATTTTCCTGAGATAAAAACAAATACAACAGCTCAAGAAAATTACAACTATTTTTATTCTACTTTCAGATAGGAATTTGTCCAGCATTCCTAAGATGACTATGTATAACATATCATTGTAATATAGTCACAGAATTTTCTCAAAAGGTACTTGTATGGGTTTATAACATCACAACATCTTCAATTTGTTTAAACAGGCTCTGGAGGGATTAAATATTTGTGATTTATGTATCTAACTCTTTGCCAAATGCTCCGCTCTGAGATGTATTTTAGCATTTTATGTTGAGCTATTGTGCTTAATTATTTGAAGGGGAGCAAGTGCTAGATTGGATACTTTATGAGTGTTCTAGAAAGAAACTATTCTTTGCTGCGAGGTGAGAACTAATTTACCTTCCTAACACCTACCAACTTTGGGCCAGTTAAGATCCAAATATGGAAACCAAGGAACCAACAAGGGTCTTATCTGATCAGAAATCTATACTATACTTCTGAGGTGAGCTGGGGGAGAACCCAGTGTTTGGATAAAGATCCTTTTCAGACAGTTCTGAATTGTTCTTCTTGTGCAGATAACTCATCCATTAATGGATCTCTCATAGTTGAGCAATTTTGTTTTTAGAAAAGTATTGCAAGATAAACAAGGAGAGCAAGATTCCCTTCAGTGCAGAAATTTTATAGGGAAATAAGGTACAGACAGGAATACTTCATTTTTAAAATAATTTTGCCAGCAATTTTATGAATAACCAATTTAAAAGCTAAAGAATTTTCTTCTAAAATAAATTAATATTAATAAAAACTTTAATTGAACACTTGCTATGGCCAAACGATGTTACAAGTAAACTCTTAAATGCATTTTCCTTTAATTTTCACAGCAGTGTTAGGTGAAAAAAATTATTAATCCCAATCTTCTAGTAGCAATGAGGACATATAATTAGTCTAAGGATAAACAAGGTACTAAGCTTGTGGAGCTGGGCGTTTAGAAAAGGCTGGCCAAATGTAGAACACTTAGCTACTATACTTACAATATATATTTTAGTAAAATAACTCTGGCTTTTTTTGTATAGTAAGAATTTACTAGCAAGATCAGTTTTGGATAATGAAAGCATCAACTGTGTATAGAGGCAACTTGTCTTTCTGACTTGGGTTCATTAAGTACATCCAAAAGAAAAAAGAAAAGCAGGAGGATTCAGCAGAACCATATTTTCCATTGCAGGGATATTTAACTTCTGCCAAAGGCCATACCCATCTGTCTCTTTGCAAATCAAATGAATATTAATATGTTTTATATCCCCATCAGCATCAAAACATGGGGATTTCTACCGTGCTCTACAATTTAGTTACACTTTTTGCTGTGGAGTTAAAAGTTAAAGAAAAGCCCATGTAATGCTGCAGACTTTGACCTGAATCTGATGGCTTAAACAGCTATATATTCTGCCCTTTTTTTGAGGCAACTAGCTTAAGGTAGCTCAATTCCAACCCGCTTTTATTCTAAGTAAAGAGGGCAATGCCAGACAAACTCAGGGTTGCTGGGTTTATATCAATGTTATCTTAAGCAGTCAAAATTCCCTTTATCTGTAATGCTCAGGTTCTCCTACAAGAGATGTTGTGGAAGACCAGCCTCCTCTTGAAGGAGAAACATTTCTGATAATCTTTCCTGCTAGTATCTAGGTTTAGGTTTTTCAGGCTTTTGCAGATCTGCTATGTTAATTTACCACTCTTGTTTACTTTGTGATTTTAAAGTTTTTTGGTTACTGTGTTATTACTCTCATTTTCTTTGTCCTCTTACATTCATATCATTAAAAATATTTTTATTGTCATTTAGGTGCAGTTTCTAGGGAGCACACAGGGGAAAAAATGAACTGAGCATGTCATATTAAATGCAAATTCTTCTTAGTTTTCTCACCTGTGAAACTGGGGAGTTGGAATTGACAATGTTTAAGGCAGTTCAAAATTTATCCCTTTCTGCTGAGTTGAATCAAATCAAGATAACATATTCTCTCCTTCATGCAGTTCAGCTAAAATCCCAGAGCAGGAGCAAACATGAGAGAATAAACATCCAGAGACCTCAAGTGAACCCAAAGCTCCTGAATGCAGTCAAAGTCCTTAAGAAGGAAATGTATTTTTCTATTTATAGCTTTAGGCAAGATATAGAGGGAAACTCCTGAGAAGGTCACCCAGCAACTTACATTTCCACTGTGGTGTAACTGGTCAAGAACAAATTTTTTAAATAAACTTGAAGGCCCTATGGAGTCGCCAAATGGAACAGAGAGAAGGGTTAAAGGGAAGGATTCAATGAACCAGACATTGATAGGAATAAAAACTGCCAATTATAGCTTCCAGCCCAAACCTCCGATTGGCCTCCTCGGAGGAGTAAGTATGTCATTTTACACAATGTGAATAAAGGAGCTGTGAGAGGGGATGACCCCACAGCACAGAAAGAGACCTGATTATCCTGAGTTGGACTTTGCCAATTTCTTCAGTCTTTGTGTTCTCTAACATATCCTGCCCATTCCTGCCTACTCTGATCAAGCTGATCCTTGCTAAAACAAACACATTTCATGATCTACCAGTTCCTGCAGATTCAAGTACCTAATGCGTGGGCTTTATATGAACAGAATTATGCAGTATATTGTGTGTAACAGAGTATTTTTCACTCAACATTACCCTCTTTTTGTTCTCATCCTGTTTCCTTATATTCAAAATGTCCTTTATAACCACATATAATTGCTTTATATCCTGCTTGACAAACTTAGTCTTACTTGAATGTTAAATCCATATAGTTAATGGAATTATTGTTATCTCTAGGTTTACATCATCATCTTATTCATGTTTTATGTGGTCCATCAGTTTATGCTTTCTTTTTAATTTTTTTCTCTGTTTTTAGATTCTAAGAATATTTTTTGATGGATTGAAAGGTGTTTTATTGAGTGATAGAGTAGGGATATTTTTTTTCTGCAGTTAAGCTACAGCAGTTCTTCCCTCCCTACTTTGATATAGGTGTGTAAAGATGACCCCCCCACCCACCCCGGCAAAGAGACTTCCTTTGTCTCTCTAGGGACAAAATTGGTGACTTCCCTGGGGCCAATATAACCCTATACCAATCTCCCCACTTGTCATCTACAATTGCCCCAGGACACAGTGTCTTGGGCCTTACTCTGTGTTCGCTTTCAGAGCAACTTCTTTCCAGTCATCTCCTTGAGCAAGGGCATCAGGTTTGGGCAGGGCTCTTGCCTTTGAACTTGGCAGATGTACTCCGGCAGGCAGTACTATAGGGAGTCAAAGATGACTTGCTGAGAGAGCTACCTTTTCTTCTGCTCCTTTTTCTGGAACATTTCTCCCTTCTTCCTCAAGATTTTTATGAAATGTTCCATGACTTTATGGGTCTTAATCTGTACATCTACGAAGATGGGCTCTCTAGATAGAACCACAGGAAAGGTAAAGGTGATCTGCACCCAAGGGTTGTTTTTGTATTGGATTTGAGGTATGCTGAAAAATGTTTTTTATGTCCTTAACCAGTTCTACATGCATGTTATAATTCACCATCATGACCTGCATTATATTCTTGAAATCAAGTTAAGGTACTGCAGAATGGGGGCAGATGGGGAACAGACTCTCATGGGCATGGTGGTGATGGCTGAGCAGTGAGGAGACCATGCTGAACTGGTCTGTTCACTATGTGGAAGATCCTTCCCTTCACTCCTCTCACCACCCCATGAATGTTTCCACTCCCACTCCCAAAATATTATATATTCATTTATTTTCCCTTCTTTTTTCACATTAAGTACACATGTTTACTATACTTTTAGTGTTTATCCTAGCAGGTAGAGTGTACATCCTGATTTGTTTCAATGTAAAAAGAATTAATTTTACCACTTTTGAAATACTTTTAGAATTCCAGACCCCTTTATTTCCACTTAACACCTCCATCCTTTCTGTGTATCATTGTTATCATGCATTTTAATTTTACATGTATTTAAAAACTCTACATACATTACAAGTAATGATTTGTATAGTTGGTATTCATTATACTTATCTTTTCCGATATCCATTTTTCTAGCTTTATTAAAAAATAATTGACAGATAAAATTATATATATTAAAAGATTGTAGCATGGGGTTTTGATACACATTTATATTTTGAAATCATTATCAAAATCAAGACCACCATATCTATAACTCATGTAGTTACAGATATGGTTGATTGTGAGTTATACTAGTCTCTTATATACTCTGGATGCTAACCTTTTATTAAGTATATGTTTAGCAAATATTTTCTACTATTTCAAAGGTTGTATTCATTTGATTGATTGTTTCCTTTGTTATGAAGTATCATTTTATTTTGATATGTTTCCATTTGTCCTTTTTTTTGTTCTTGTTGCCAGTGCTTTTCATGTCAAATGAAAAACTCATTATTAAGACCAATGTCGGGCTGGGGATGTGGCTCAAGTGGTATCGTGCTCACCTGGCATGCGTGCGGCCCGGGTTCTATCCTCAGCACCACATACCAACAAAGATGTTGTGTCCGCCGAGAACTAAAAAAAAATAAATATTAAAAATTCTCTCTCTCTCTCTCTCTCTCTCTCTCTCTCTCTCTCTCTCTCTCTCATCTCTCTCTCCCCCCTCTCTCACTCTCTCTTTAAAAAAAAGACCAATGTCAAGGATATTTTTCCTATATTTTCTCCCAGTTGTATGGTTTCTAGTCTTATATATAAATCTTTACTCTATTTTAGTTTGTTTTTGTTAATGATGTAATATCAGGGTCCACTTTCTTTTCTTTTGCTGATGGATATATATAGTTTCCCCAGCATCATTGATTGAAGAGATTATTCTTTTCTCATTGTGTATTTTTGGCTTATTTGTCAAAAATTAGTTGTCTGTACACATATGGATTTATTTTTGCTTTCTGTCCTGTTCTATTGGTTTCCAAATCTATTTTCATGCCAGTTCCATACTGTCTTAATATTTTTACAGTTTTTCCATATTATTTGAAATAAGGTAGTATGATACTTCAGATTTGTTCTTCAATATTTGCTTTAGCCATCCAGCCTCTTCTGTGGTCCCATATGAAAGTCAGAATTATTGTTTTATTTCCATAAAAAATGTCATTGTAATTTTCATTGGGAGGACACTGACTCTGTAGATTGCTGGAAAGTATAGATATTTTAACATTAATTCTTCTGTAATATGAACATGGAATGTCTTCCCATTTTACTGTGTCATCAATTTCTTTCATCAATATTTTATATTTTTCAGCAGATATTTCTTTTTTTCACATTTGCAATATTGTATTTTAGTGAAAAATTAAATACAAACTGTTTAAAAATTAATAACTTTAAAAAACAATTTAAAAAAAATTGGATGACATGAACACATTTTAGATATTTGTGTATCCTTCTAAGTCTTCTTCACGTAGTTTCTCCTGAGGCATATGTTTCTCCCATACAAGGTGCACAGGCCTATGCAAAGGAGAAGGATGATGCCACTGCCTCACACAGGGGCTCTGTTCAGGCTAACCAGGGGAAGCCCAGGGCAAAGTCAGGATGAAAGCAAAGGTGTTCCTGTGGCAATTTCATATCAGATGATGACCTGAACAGCCACACTGAAATCTCTCATCCATTTGTGAACTTCAAGGGCAGAAGCCCAAGCAAACATTAATAGGGCTAACCTCATAAAGATTCTATGCAATCATGAAGAGGAAGAGAAACAGTTGATACCTACCTAAGGATACAGACTCTGATCCACCCTTTTCATCTTGAAATTTAAAATGTAACTTGAGGGCTGGGGATGTGGCTCAAGTGGTAGCGTGCTCACCTAGCATGCGTGAGGCACTGGGTTCGATTCTCAGCACTGCATTAAAAAAAAATAAAGATTGTGTCCACCTAAAACTAAAAAAATAAATATTAAAAAATGTAACTTGATCATTTTCAGGCTTCATTCTATGTGTAATATGCCCATCAGAAAGTTCATGGTGATCCTTGGGGCTAATGCAGTAAATCCTGACTCAAAAACTGAAATAAAGGACAGTTCCCTGGGGTGCTGTTGTCACTTACCTGAATGAGAATTCTGGTACAGGACTAAATAGGCTACAGAGAAACAGAGAACAATCTTGCAAAAAACCCTCTCACAAAGGTGTTCTGAAGAGGGGCTGGGATTGTGGCACAGCGGTAGAGCACTCACCTAGCATGTGCATGGGCCTGGATTCGATCATCAGCACCACATAAAAATAAATAAATAAAATAAAGATATTGTGTTCAACTACAGCTAAAAAATAAATATTAAAAGAATGTGCTCTGAAGAGTATGTATAACCAACAAAGGATCCAACCAGAAGGAGGGGTATTCCAGGGCCTTTTGATACACTCAATGTGCTGACATTTTAGAGCTCAGAAGCTTAGCCTATGATAATTCTGCAAATAGTCTGTCTTCTCAGTCACCTGGAACATGGAGGAGGGGTAAGGATTTCCTATTTTTCCTTCCATTTTCACACCAAAGTTGACTTTTTAATCACTGAGACCCTCAGCATTCACGTTGGCAATATAAACTTAATACTGTACATCATCTTCTGGATTTTTTTCTTTGTTTTTTAGGATGTTGGCCTTCACAGCACAGATTTGTTTTGCTGGTCCTTAATCATCTGCTCCAGCTCAGCCAGCTGGACTGTCATGGACTCCATGACATATTCCGTGATACTCTGCTCCTTCTGCAGGGCTCTACATGCTGTTTGTTCTCCCTGTGCCACAGCTTCTGCTCATTCTGCATGGCATCTGCATCTTCATGGATGTAGTCCATGATCTTCCTAAGAGGAAGCATGCTCTCGCACAAGGTCTGAATGAACACTCGAGCTTCTTTACCTCCTTGGAAACAATATACTTCTCCTTCTTCCATGCCAACTCAAAGAAAAAGGATTTCTCCTCTCTCCAGGTTTGGGTGACTGCTGCACTTCCTCATAATCTTTCTTGGTTTCCAATTTTTTTTTCACAAGTCCACCATGCTTCTCACTGTCCTCTAGCTCCATTGCTGGAACGTTTCAATTTCTGACATTTCAGAGATCTGAGGGGCATCCTCCACCACAATGTGATCATCATCTTTGTTGTCTGAATTATGTGAATCTATAATCACATTTGAAACGATTTTACCACTCCCTGTTCTATCTCTCATTAAGGTCTCCATGCTCTCTCCTACTATTTGAAGGGGGAGTTACCAGTCTTGCACTACTGGCCCAAGGTACTGTGACACTGGAGGACAGCTCCCTGAGGGCTTCTGGATTCTTGAACAACTCAGATTTATCTTGGCCAGTAGATCCAGCCTCTCCTTCTGCATCACTGATGGACACTCTGCACTGAATATTTGGATTGTTGTTTTGATAGTTTTTATGTCAATGACATGGACACTGTCATAGAAATCTCAGCCTCTGTTTCCACCTTGGAGTCTTTAAAGGATCCATCTGACAACTTTTCAGAGCTTGCTGACTTTCTCTCCAGCTTTTTCTGTTCTCTATTCTCCCTGTTTGGGTTTCTGGAGTGCTCCCCATTTCTCACTCTCCACTGCTCCCAGTCTCTCAGCTCCTCCTCTCCCTCTCTTCTAGGTCTGCATCTAGGTCCAGGTCCTTGTTGCGTCTGTCTGTCCCTCTCTCGCTCCTGCTGGGCCCTATTTCTGCTTTTTCTCCTTCTCCCCTTCCTTGTACTTGTCCCTCTCAGCACCTTTATGTCTTTCTCCATCATTTTCCTTCTCCCTTTCTTTTCCTCTTGACTTTCTTTCTTCTTTCAACTCTTCTGTTTTCCATCTCTGCTTGAATTTCTTTTACTTCAGAATTTCCTGTATCCTCTCTATCTTTGTGAGCCCTGGAATCTTCTTCCCTCACATTCTTACTGTTCAACTGGTGAGACTTCGAGGTTCGGGTAGCCCTTCCTCTCATGTCCGGCCTCTCTCCACTGAGTCCTCTCTGGAGAGCTTGTTGATGCTGCACTTTGCACTTATCTGATGCAGCTGAGTTGTTCTTTCAGGCTGGTGCCCAGTCATGATCACATCTATGGCCTTCTGTAGGAAGCTAATTTTTGCATCTTTATACTTGACATTGTCTGACTTCATCTCGACATCTGTGTAGAGGCCCTTTAAGAACCCGGTGGTCCTAATAACCTCCGAGACCGTGTCCTGCAGGTAGCGGAACCCGAGCTTGTTCTGCAGCTTCTCCAACACTGGAAGTCTGCAGATCACCTTGGCCGGCGACTCCTGCTGCATCACCACCTCGAGCTGCCCGCCCATGGCCTCAGCCAGACTAGTCCAGCAAAGGTGATGAGCCAGGGTCCCATCCTATAGCCACGAAAGAGCTGAGCAGTCTTAGCAACTGACCCGGGTAGCGCCCTCCCCACCCGAAGCCCTGCCCCTTAAGTCAGATATTTCTTTAGTGTGGAATTCTTTTTTTTTTAATAAATAATTTTTGGTTGTTGATGGGCCTTTATTTTATTTATTTGTATGTGGTACTTAGAATCCAACCCAGTGCCTCATGGATGCTACTAGGCAAACACACTACCACTGAGCCTTTAAAATTCTTTCCCAAACTAATACACTGTAGGAAGTATTTGCAATTTATATGTGATGACAAGAAATTAACATAAAAGCTCATAATAGCCTTGGAGAAACATTAAAAAGTAGAATACAACAACAAAACATAAAGAAATATCATCAGTAAACAAAAATTTCAAAAAGCAAATTTTAAAAAAGGATATATGTGTAAATTTGTAAAAATGTACAATTTTAAGCACTTTATCATATTGAATTATCTGTATACATAAAATTTTCATATTTCAAAAATATTTTCCTCTCATGAAATTTGCAAATTTCAAGAGACAGATGATATCCATCCTGTACAGATGACATACTGTACTGATATAATGGTATCAGAAAACACTTTGGCCACATGATTGATTTAGTGTGTGGATATGCAACTGTTTCAATAATTAGGTAGAAAAATCAGTTATTACAAGGATCACTTTTTTAACGTAGTTCAAACCTTATCAAGCATCTAAGTCTTCATTATTTCTCTCTGTAAAAGGGAAGTAAGTCAGTCTAGCACAAAAATAAGTTGAAGAGTAATCCTAACCTGTAGCTCTTGATTACAAATTACATGCACAACTTCTAAAAACACATTTCTTTATCCTTCATTTAAAATGAAACATACAATTATCTAAGCAGAATTTTGTATTGTGTTCTACTGACCTCCCTCAATGTATATACATTTTGGAATTTGTGTACTTGAAAACCCAGAAAGAAAAAGAAAATGAAGTATCAAACTACCAGGACAACAAAAGCAAAAGTACCTTATAAAACTACTGAAGAGGAAAACATTGATTCAGATGACTTGGGCTGTGCATGATTAATTGTGCTGAGATCTAGACAAGTTTAAGCCATCATTCATGTGGACTTTGTGGTGCAGAATAGCCTGTAAGAAAGCAAAAGTGATACCTTCATTCCCTGTGTCCCCTTCCCAAGCCAGTGTCAACATCATGTGCCCTGAAATCACTGAGAGTAAAAGCAAACAGAATCAAAAGGCAGGTAAAGACATCCCAATGCCATTGTGTTCAGATTAAATCACACATACAGCTCCCTGTACAAACTAGCTTTCAATATATTCAGTTATTGTTTTACAAAATGTTTCAATAAATATTGAACCAAACAAAACAAATAGCAGGGACTTTCCACATATTTATATTCAACAAATGATCTCTGGCCTCAGCAAACTGTGAACAAGTGTCAAAGGGGAGATTACACCTTGCCTCCCACTCCTGCAGCATCACAGCAGTTCCCGAAGCCTCGAAGTTCAAAACCGAATATTTTTGTTAGCTCCATGCCCTGAGCTCCCTCCTGCCCCATCTTCAAAGCACTCTCCATTTTCTAGACTCCATAGCATGGCTCAGTCACACACTGTGTGTGAGTAGAATCAACAGCATGTGCTCCTGAGAGTCTGTCCTCCTGCAGGGACATTTCCAACAAGGTAGCTCAGTACAGTTGCTCAAGCACAGGAACTAAAATTAGTGATTGCAACTAAAATTACATACTACCTAGAAAGCAAGTAAAGAGGAACTCCCAACACCAAACTCAATGAGACAAAGATAATTTGCAGTCAAAGGCAAGATTATAGCCAGGCATGGTGTTGCACACCTGTAATCCCAGCTACTTGGGAGGTTGAGGCAGGAAGATGACAAGATGGAGGCCAGCCTCAGCAACTTAGTGAGACCTGGTCTCAAAATGAAAAGAAAAAAGAACTACGTATGGAGCTTTTTGGTAGGGCACTTGCCTACCACATGCAAGGTTTTGCATTTGATCACCAGCACCACACACACACACACACACACACACACACACACACACACACAGGATTATACCATCCCATACCTTTATTAAGAAGGAATGACTAAAATTATAGAGCTAATTACTCATTTTAATATTTCAATAAAAAGAAGACTAGATAAAGTAAAAAAAAAGTGAAGTTAATGAATCTAAAAGGAGAACTAATGATCTAGAAGTAAAGCACTAGAAAGAATGAACACAAAATTTGATTCTCTGACAAGGTAATTAAACCTCTAACCAAGCTAAAAATAAAATAGAAAGCAAAATCAAAGACGAGAAATTTTTTAATTGATGAAAAAAGACCAAAGAAAAATGACATTTTATAGGGCATGAAAATGGTATGAAATGCAAATGTAACTACCAATGAATAAAAATAATTTAATTTTTCTTATAAATACATACTCAATAACTCTGAATAAAATGAATACATATAAATCTAGTAGCATTTCAAAATAACAACACATTATGGTCAACTAGAACTCATTCTAAGAATGTAGGGATTTTTCAACAATTGAATATCTGGTAACTTATTATCAATGAAACAAGGACCTTAAAACATGATTTTTACCTCCTTTAATTGATCAACTTTAGCAATTATTGTTAACTCTTTAAAAGCTAAGTAAAATCAGAATAGCAAGAGACTACTTATATATAAAAATAACATCCATTGTCCTAAGGATGCAAAACTTGTGACTTCTATGAATCAGGAGTGAAAAGATCTCTCTGGCAAAAGAGGCAGAGGCTAATTTGGGAGGGGATGCTGGGCAACTATCCTGGGCAACCTTAAGGAAAATGGAAATGTCTCACATGGAGGTACAGTGCAACCATCTGTCAAAACTCTACAGTTAAGATATGATGTTGAAATTAGAGAAAGTTGATTCCTACTAAATGCAAATAAGTAACAGCCGGAAGCTACTATGAAGTAGCAGGAAGATGGAAGTGCTATAGAAACAAAATGAGAGCATTGTTGATGGTGAACAATGGATTATGCATCATGCTACTTTTCTATTATCTTGGTTGCCTTTTATGTATTTAAATTTATTCAAATTCATTATCTCACTGCCTCAAGCACCTTGGCTCTACATTCTGTTATGACTTGTTCAGTTAGTTAGATGCAGAATTGACATTAGAAGCCTTGGCCTCTGTGAGGTTCTGAATTTTGTACTCCTTTGGTGAATAATACCCTGTGTCAAATAAACTGTGCTATGTAGTGAAAAATACAGGTTGTACAACAACAAAAACAAAACTCAGACTAATAATCAAAGTCAAAATATGATACACGTAGAATTCGTATATGGAAAGACCCACGAATTAGTTCCACTTCAACTGGTTTCCGAAGAAAACTCCAACTCAACTGTCCACCTCCTAAGCAAACGCCTGGGTCCTACCCACCACTAGCTGCTCCCTGCAGGAGCTCAGGCTTGGCCTAGGATTGCCTCCGTCCACCGGCAGACTTCTGCAGAAGCTCAGGATCCGGACAGATCTGCCTCACTGACCTGCATGGGAGCCCGGACACAGGGTAACCCAGGGTCCATTCCACCACTGGCTGACTCCCTCCAGAGGTCAGGCTCCTCCCAGGACCACATTTGCCCACCAGTAGACACACGACGGAACTGAAGCCTGGCCCCCAGGTCCGCTCTGCGGACCTGCGTGGGAGCCAGGGCCCATGGTAGTCCTGGGTCTGTCCCACCACCAACAGACTCCCACCAGAGCTCAGATTCTGCCCTGTTACACCTCGCTGCCTTGGGGGTGGGTGGGGGGCAAGGAACAGGGTAAGCTCGGACCATCCCACCACTGACACCCGATGGAGCTCAGGCCTGGCACAGATCCACCTCTCTGAACTGCGCCGGAGCCCTGGCATAGGTTGTCCCCAGGCCCATGCCGCCACCTGCACATCTAGATGTCCATCAGAAGATGCATAGGTTTACAGATTGTGGCTGATCACACAATGGAGCCTTAAAGAAAGAAAGAAGGCCTGCAGCTCATGACAACACAAGGGAGTCATAGGGGGCCAAGAGAAGTGGGCCAGTTCCACAACAAACACTGCGGGACTCCACTCACATGAGGTCCATAAGATGGTCCAAGTCATAGACACAGAGAGTAGAAGGGGGGTTGCCAGGGGTGGGGTATGGGGACCTGTCAATCACCAGGTCTAGAATTTCAGGGATACAGATGAAGCAGTTCTAGAGAGCTGTGCTTGTGGATATCCAGGCTGCACTGCTGTGACCTGGAACTTAGTGAAGGAGGCTGCTCCCCTCTTCAATATTACCAAATTCTAACAAAAAATAAATAAATTGAATTACAATCACTTTCACAGAGGCCTTGGAACATTTTCTAAACAGAACCCGCTATCTACTTCAGAAATTAAATTCATATGTGTATCCATAGGTGTTTAATATTTTCCCCAAATTTAACAAAGCTGTTTGGTCATAAAAGATTGTTTTTACAAAAGTCATACTGTGCATGATTTTAACTGGAACTTGCATCATTCTGGGCAAAGCTTTCAACAAGAAGAGGCCACCCATGCCTGACATTCAGAGTGCGGGGACTACAGGGAGGGCAATGATTTGTTTGTGACCTTCCTGCCACACATACCATCAAGGTCATTAAGTTCTCAGCCCAGGGACCAAGGCATGTAACACACAGGAGTGTTATTTGGCCTGATTCGCTCAAGTGTCCATAAGCAGAGGTTTCTAGAATTTTCTGAAATGTTTTCTTGTTGCTCTGGAAGTTCAGTCTAGACCCACATGGAGCTGGGATTGGTTACGCACAGATCCATCCAATCCAGCAAGACATGCTGTGCCATCACTATTGGTCACCCAGGATACAGCAGGTCCTCAAGTGTGACATCTCCCTGTGCAGTCACCATAAGCAACAGCAGATATTGTGCACAGCCTGTGCACTTTGCATGTTTTTTCTCCATGTTTGCAGTTTTGTGAAAGCAGGGATTGAGTTCAACTGATCTCAAATTCTAAGGGCCTAGAAAATTACCAGCCTGTAAGTGTGGCTCAAAAGCATTTTTGTTGATTTCTTCCTGAGCAAGACTTCAGCTCACTCTGAACAGAAGATACTGTAACATTGGAATGTGCTTAGCTGCAGTTTTAGAACACTCAGCAAATGGTTTTAGGATTTAAAAGATATCTTCTTGTCCCATAAGAACAAGACTCCTGGAGCCCTGAAGTCCTAGGGCTGGAGTGGCATCAGTGTGATATCACTGTGGATGCAGGGTCTTTCTGCAACTTTCTCAGCACATCAGGTCTTCATCTCTTGCCTGCATCCTCACAGTCATAACATGGATGCCAAGCTCCCACTCTTCAGTTCCTAGAAGGGACAGTGAGCCTTCTTAACTCTGCTCAACATGCAAGCTTGTCCTAGTAACTTTACCAATGGAGACCAATCACCTTCCCTACCTGAAAGTACCCCTCAGTCACCTGCCACCCTTTTACTGTCTAGCACAACTCCTGATTATGTCCTGCACAGCATAAATGTATCACAATGCAAAGTTACTCTTTTCAAAGTAAAAGAGGTTACTAACCCAAAGGGATGCTCTGAAGGTGAGTCTTCAGCCTGTGACATTTTCACATGCAGAAAAGGAAGGCTGGTGGAAACAAGGCCAAACCCAGTCCACAAAGTGAAACTGTCCAGATGAACAAATTTAAAGACAGATCTGTGTTCCAGTTTTAGAACCTCTGGAGTTTGACCATATTCAGTCAATATACCTATGCATGGTGATAATCAGCTGAAGATGAGTGGCAGGTTCCTGCATCCTGGGTTCTCCACTTTGCCACAGTCCCCATACGCCCTGCTGTCCTGTGTGCCAGCTCATCCTTCTGCTCATTCATGTTCCTGGCCTGGCCCTGGAGGTGGCTGGGCTTATGTTCCTGCTTTGGTGTACAAAGAATGTTCTTCAAGTTAATTTCCCTTCACTCTTGTGACCTGGACATAGAGAATAGATATGGTTTTCTGATGGGAGCTATGAGATTAGAGAGGTAGAGATGTGTCCAAGGTCAAGCAGGTCACTCCCCATCTTCAGGGGTCCTAAGCATGCACTTGAGGTTCCTGCAATTGCAGGCTACTCCCACCATGTGGAAAGAGCCAGGAGTCAGAGCCCAGGTGGGAGACAATCTGGCTGTGCAAAAGGGGCTCAGTGGAAAAAATCAAGGGGCTCACAGGGCAAGACTAGGGTCAAAGCCAACTTGTCACAACTCCAACAGTTCCCAGCAGCTTCTGCTCCAGCTCCCAACACACTGATCCCTATTTGTGGTGGTATGTGGGGCCCACAAAGGGACAGAAATAGGACACTTCTAAAGAGAAAGATAGAGATAGAGAAAAGTGTAAGAGGAAGACAGACTGAAAGGGTCATAAAAAGAGGCTGAGGGAGAGAACAGAACTCCAGAGAGCGGGGGGGGGGGGGCGGGGAGGGGAAGGCCGGGGTGGGACAGAGTCCAAGAGCTTCAGAGAGCTGGTGACATTAGGCTCCAGGCACCAGGACTCCAAGACAAGATGCTACTTCCATGTCCCAGGAACTCATGCAGCTTTTTCCTGGGTTCCTGACACTTGACTCACAGGACTGTGAGTGCTGTGAACATTGGACACCACAGGCCTATGTCTTCAATGGGTCCTGTCTGCCCAGCCCATCTTTGGCTTTGTCTCCCAGACTGTCACTCCTGGAGAGAACAGACAGCCCTTCCTTCCCGCTCTCCCATGGGTAGAGGGAATCCTGTGAGGTTCTGGTGGGAGTGCCCCCCCAATCACTGCACAGACTCTGGGTCCTGTGGTGTGGATTCAGAGCAGATGCCCTGCCCAGGAAGTGCAAGGGAACATATTTGCATCTTTTGTCTCCATGGAGACCTGCAAACAGGGCAACTCCTTGGCAGCTGGGTGGTTATTTATTTATTTATTTATTTTTGGTAGTGGGGATTAAAATTTGGGGCATTCAACCACAAAACCACATCCTCAGACCTACTTTGAATTTTATTTAGATACAAAGTCTCATTGAGTCGCTCAGCACCTTGCCTTTGCTGAGGCTGGCTTTGCACTTGGAATCCTCCTGCCTCAGCCTCTTGAGCTGCTGGGATTACAGGTGTGCACAACTATAACCAGCTAAGCTTTTGTCTTTGTCAAGTCTTTTGTGCAAACACTATAAGTAAATCTGCCAGGCATTCTGAAGGACAGAAGTTTTCCTCCTGTCCACATGGAGGCTAGTGGTCCACGAAACCCATTTGGAACCCTTCTACTGAGAAGTTTCAGAAAATACACCAAAATTTAAAGTACACCCTTAAATTATGTATTGTTATTGTGGAAAATTTTTAAATTTTATCTTGAAATTGATCATTGTAATCAAGGCTCCCACTGGCTGGGGCAGATCTCAGGTCCCTGTGGGAAAGTCACTGGGCACCATTTCTCTGCTCACACCCATGCCTATCCTGGGGGCTGCTTAGGCTCATAAAAAACCAGGTCTCTTTGCAGAAATGTCTCTTCCAGTCCTTAGCCCATGATTTCAGTGGATTATTAACTTTTTTGCTATTAAACTCTAGGGTTTACATATATTTTGGAAATTGACAGTTTGCAAATGTTTTTTCCTGTGTTGAGGTTTTTTTCTGCCCTGACATTTGTCCCCTTCTGCAATTTGGGTTAATGTTGTCCACTATCTATTCTTGCTTTTGTTGCCTGTGTTATTGATGTTGTATCAAAAAAAAATCATTACCAAGACTAATATGAATGACTATTGTGAATGACTGGACAATGTAGGTTTTATCTCTGCAGAAGAGTTTCAACAATTTTGCGTTGCAATTATCAGAGCATGACAATTCCATTTTCCAACACTGTCAACATTAGGTTTTCTCATTCTCTTTATTCTTTGTAATTGATAGGCAAACACACACGTGTACTTTGTTTCCTTTGGATTACTATACTGTTGACATGGAATGTCATCTCAAGTGTTTGGTATGTCATTTTTATAAACAGCCTATATTTGGCATTTCCCATTTTTAATGGGCTGTTTGCTTAGTTTTATTGACTTGCATGAGCTCCGTATGAGATTAAGCTCTGGTGACCTGTGCAGACACCCACAGGATCAGAATCAAAATACTGTTTTCAAGCAACTGGCAAGAGTTTTGCCTCATGCAGAGAGCCCTTTGCCAGCTAGGGAATTCTGGTCAGAATTCTGTGGTCAGAGTTAGTTTACTTAGATTTCTGGTAGCTCCACAGCCACATATAAGCATCTCAGAAAGAAGCATGGAGCAGTGCCCCTTAGAGGATTCTGGCTTCTATTCAATGATTCCAAGATGTGAGTCAGGACAGGGTCAAGAAGTGAGGCAGCTTGATGCCCAATGGCATCTTAACTACTTTTATCTCAGGGGTGGGAAGATTAATGGAGAGTCACAGTCCATGTTGGTAAAGAAGCAACTGTCACTCATGTTAGAAAAAGGATGGGCACAATGATCTCTGTGGCTTCAGAGTCAGTTTCTGCCTATTTTTTATATGACCACCATGTAGTCCTGTCTGAGGTTTTCATTCTATTAGAATTGCTTGTGTTGACTTGAGGAGATCATGGACGAGCCATCTACTGGCAGGAAGGTCATTTTTCCTTTTCTCAGTTCCTCTCAGGGTCGAGATGCAAACAGCACTAATTTATTTTATCAATGATTGTATTGCAGAAGGCCTTGACTTTTGGTGTGAGGAGTTTTATACCTAGTATGGTAGATGATATTTAGATAGGAGGTATCCCCCCAAAAGCTCATGTGTGAGACAATGCAGAATTGTTCAGAGGCAAAATGATTATATCATGAGAGCTGTAACCTAATCAGTGGATTAATCCATTTGGTGGGTTAATAATTTAAAGGGGTTAATGGGTGATAATTATAGGTGAGTAGGATGTAAGCAGGTCATTGGGGGTGAACCTTTGGGTTTATATTTTGTCCCTGGCCAGTGAAGCTCCCTCTCTCTCTCTCTTCCTCTCTCTGCAAGGAGCCATGAGTTAGGAAACATTCCTCTATCTTCCACCATGATGTTCTGCCTCACCTCAGGCTCAGAGTGATAGAGTCAGCCTAGAATGGACTGATCTACTGAAACCATGAGCTGAAACAAGGTTTTCCTCCTCTGGGTTGTTTATTGGGTATTTTGGTGACAGTGATGGAAAGCCAACTCACAGAGTGGATAATAGAGGCACCAGGACATTTGGGTGCTGGAGTATTCACTTGAGCATCATGCTGGAGGGATCAGCAGCAGTCAGTCTATGGGGAGACATATGATCTGAGGCAGGACTAGGAAGAGGCAGTTCTAGAGGTACTATTGGAGTGTATTCTATTGTCAAACCATACCAAGATGTATACAGATAAAAATAATCATTGCCTCAGTTTCCCTACAAAATTTTCCTTCACCTACAAAGATATATATCTACATTTATATTAATATAGACAAAACAAATGGTGTTTGAATTATGAAATAGTATTATGTGGCACATTTGCATACTGCTTGCTTTATCGCTTATCAGTTTCTCCTGGATGAGCCAAATGCTCCATTCACAGACATATAACTCATTTTCTATTTAGAACACCATAAACTGAGGTTCTAATTTAATTTGCATTGAAATGTGTTAAAACACAAAAGGATTTTATTATTTATTTATTTATTTTTTTTTATCAAACTACTTTTCTATCCAGCATGGCATACATGTTCACTTACTGAGTTATTATTACTTCAAGAAAGTTTACAATATGCATATTCTAGTTGTTTATTAAATGTCTCTTTTTATAGTTTTGTTTTTGTTTTTCCTATCACTAAAAGCATTCTGTGCCCCTGTGGCCCTGGGATGTGGGCTGTGGGATGCAGGGAAGGCCCGGCAGTGACTTGGAGCAGAGCGACTCTATCCTGAGCCATCCTGACCCTGGTGAACACCCCATACAAGCGAGGGTTCTACTGCGGAGATGACTCCACCTGATGCCTCTACCACTGGGACACCATGAACCATGGGCTCATGGCCAGGGTCACCATCATAGCCACCATTATCCTGGTCTCCACAGGGAAAGCCTACCTGGTGTGCACCGACGCCTCTACTCCCATTCCCTCTACAAGGTGCTGGACACCTTCCTGTTTGGGGCAGCCATGAGCCAGTCCTTGACGGACCTGGCCAAGTACATGATCAGTTGTCCACTCCCCAACTTCCTGGCCGTCTGCAACCCAGAGCTGGGTCAACTGTTCGGTCTACGTGCAGTTGGACAGGGTGTGCAGTGGGAGCCCTGCCAATGTCATCAAGGCCAGGCTCTCCTCCTACTGTGGACACTCCTCCTCTGGGATGTACTGCGTGCTGTTCTTGGTTGTTCTTGCAGACGCATCTCTGTGGGAAGTTGGCGCTGCTGCTGCGGCCTACTGTGCAGTTCTTCCTGGTGGCCTTTGCCCTGTGCGTAGGCTACACCCACGTGTCGGACCACAAGCACCACTGTCGCGATGTCCTCGTCTGCCTCCTGCCAAGGTCACTGGAAGTTGGCCTACACTTTTCAGTATGTCTCAGACTTCTTCAAAGATCGACCCCCTCATCCCTGCCTGGAGGACGTGGCAGAGCGCAAGCCCAGCCTATGATTGAAGTTGACTGTGGGCGAGGCTGCATACAACCACCGTGGCTGTCCGGTCTTCTGAACCAGGACAGCCAGGTGGTCATCTATGGGCCAGCCAAACCCTGGGCCCTGGTCAGCAGGAAGGCTCAGACAGGGCCCAGGTTTCCAGCTAGCGACAGTGACAAGCAGTGCCCCCATGGTCCAGGTGTCCTGTGGGCTGACCTCCTTGGTTCTTGAGCCAAGAACCTCCTGGTTCTTTCCCAGGAGCCAGGCACCCTATGCTGCATGGTAGGTGTGCGTGTGGGTTTCTAGTAAAGCAAACATTTTTTGAGGGCCATGCTGCCAGGATGGCCCCCTGCTTCTCTTTGGCCTGCACACGGTGCTATCTCATGCCCAAAGTACCTGAGCAGCGGGCCTGCAGGTTATGGATCCCAGGGCTGTGGCAGGAAGGAGGTCTGGCTGTGGAGGCCGTGGGTTGAGTGCACTGAGGGAAGGCAACCCCTTGGTGCACAGTCAGGCACCTGAGCCTGCAGTGGCTTCAAAGACCAGACAGATTGGTTTTACTTCCTGAGTCCTGCCCTCTCCCCTCCTCAACCCTCTGTGTGCCCCCAAGGCCTCAGAGCGCCTCTCTATGTGTGATGAAGATCCTTCCCTCTGAACTGCCTGTCCAGCAACCCTCCTCCCCTCTGTACAGACCAGGTTCCAGGCCCTGTAGGAAGCACTGTACCTACATTCCCTGTGCTTCCATGGGACTCTTGCCTGAGCCCTGCAGTCCTGACCCTCTGCCAACACAGCCGGTTCTGAAGCTGGATGCTGGATTGCTGCCTCTCAGCCATTTCAGAACTTTCTGGGTTTGCCCTTCAGTGGGAGATTGAGTCATAAATTTTGTTTTTTCCCCAAAAAATAAAAATGTGTGTTCCATTTATATCTAACTGGTTATCATTTGAATGTTTGACTTTATTATTGGCCATTATCTCTTCCCTCCTTGATAAGAAGATTATATATCCATGCTTGTTCTATATAACTTGAGTGATTAGTCAACATTTTGTCACTATAATGAAATACTAGAGGCAGGCTACTTATGAAGAAAAGAGCTTTATTTAGCTCACAGTTTTGGAGGTTCAAGAACATGGTGGAGCACCAGCTCAGTTCTGTATAGAAAAAGCAGCAGTCAAGATATCAGCATGTTTGGATCAGTTCCCTAAATCTCCATTCCTGCAGTGGTGATGTGAATGGGTCTAGATGTATGCCTGGACAAACAGTGGGATGCATTATGAGAAAAGTGCACTGGGATTGAAATCCCATTATTTTGTCACATACAGTGAGCAATTCTATTTGTTGCCTCAGAAGTAGAAATTAATTCATCTCTCAAGGTTGCTCACTGTAAAAACAACCCTGATAATATGATGGGTAGGAAAAGATCAGGTTCTTGCATATTTAGCATATCTAACAGGACATGTGAGAATGTGTGAGACCCTTGTAGGAATGACATTCAACACTAAGCCCCAGCTTTTTGTGATGTTAATAAGAAATTTCTGCTATTGTAAGTCACTATGACATTTATACTCCTTTGGTAATTCAACAAAGTTGCAGCTAGTACAGAGGAAGTCATTGATATTTGTATATTTATCTTACATTTTGCCACTTTACCTAATTCTCTTATTCAAAACTCAGTGTTTTAATATTGTTTCTTGGGCTTCCTAGGTATTATAGCATCTGCAAATAATGTAAATTGCCTATGGTTTTCTAGTACTGAAAGTAAATCATTTACTGAAAAAGGAAACATTCCTTATTTTCATTGATTTTTTCCTTCTGTATTAGTACAAGTTTCCAAAACAATTTTGAATAATAATGATAAGAGTAAATATGAGGTTTTTATATCTTACCTCCAAAGCTACCATTTGATATTAAGCTTGTGATACTTACTTTGGAAATTTGCAATTCAAATCACATTTTTGCTTTAGATTTTGGTTCCCTATTAAAGTCTGCAGATAGAGGCATTGCAAGGAGATCCCAGGCTAGGGGTGACTTAAACATAAGGAAATAAAAATAAGTTTGTAGGGTATGTGACATACCCAAGGGGTCTATTTCAGGGAGTCAAAATGGGAAATTGAGGAGATTTGTTTTTTTTTTCAAAGTGAGTTTATTAAGACATGCAAATTTTCACATTCTCATTAATTGTGTAATAAGTTTAAAATTCTATACAATTGACTTAAAGAAGAAGTTTGATCAAACTTTTTCACCATCCCTCTGGAATGATAATCAAAGGATGAAAATATAAACTACACATCTATTGTTGACATATATTAGGCAGCCTCCCCCTTGTGTAGTCTGTATAGATTTTTTTTTGCATTTACTTTGAAAAATCTGATTTTCTCTTCTGAATCAAAAAGAAGTGTATTTGTGTTAAATTTAGAATGTTTAGCTTCTCCATTTATCTTTCAAAATACTTTCCAGACTGTGCTCAGAACTGTGTAAAAGTTACCATCCAATGCCATGTTTTCTAAGAATTTTTTTCTTCAAGGCACTGGCAAATATAATTTAAAAATAAAAGAATTTAACTACTATTGAAAATCTCTGTGACAATGGGTCTCAAGAGCTAAATCAGATTTCTTTTAAGACAGAATTTTTAAAAAATTCTGAAGGACTCATACCTGACAACTCCAATTAAACATAAAACCTCCCAACATCCAAACTATTAGATGCATCATTTCAACAAGATAGGAAAATTATAAAATGGAATTTTATTTCATTTCATTTCATTTCTCACATACATATACACACACCATTTTAACCATCATGTTTGCTAGCAAAATCTTGAAATAAAAACAAATTCTACATTCAAGGGACAAATTGTAAGTGCTCTTTTATTACTTAAGAGTCCATCTTATTCTTTGTTGTTTTCTACCCCTGTATTTTAAAATTATGACCAAAGGCCAAGAGTCAATCCATTTATCTGAATTGAGCAGTCAGTAGGTTCTACTGTTCCTATATTCAGCATGTGGTCCTTTAACAAGCCCAGGAATCAAAATGTTGGAGCATTTCTAAAAAAAAAAAAAATATTTAGGAATACTTGAGAATTCCAAAGTGACTCTGAAAGCCGCATCCCAAAATCTAGTAGATATTCATCATGGGCTTATCCATGATACTGAAGCATATCCCGCATGCACACAAACTTACTTGTTTAAACTGACATAAAACAGAAAACAATACTTAATATAACAGAAGCTAGATAATTAAGACTAACCTCCTTTTGTTGCTTATTTCACAAACTTTTAAATTTTCTCACAAAAAAGAGACCCTAAAGCCAAATTTTCTGATTTCAGTCATTGAAAAATTAAGCCATTTCTTTTAAATCCATTCTTAGTGAAGAATGTTTTGAAGGAAAACATTTCCCACAGAACCTAATGCAATTTCTCATTGTTTTTCAAATTTAGAAAGAACTCATGCCTGGATTTGATTTTTTTTCAGATAGCAAACAATACAGACAGGATTCATAAATAGGATTTTCTGACACAGGCAGGGAAGTCTGCTAACATTCACAACATTCCAACCACTCTTCTTTCAATCAAACAGATGGCTGAGAATTAGTAGTTATTATCAGTACAAATACACATTTAAACCTTTATTTTTTGGCCAACATATTTAATTGTCAAATTTTATTCCACTTCCAGGGCTCAAATCAAACAAAAAACAAATGAAAATTACAACAGGCCACAAGGCCCATATGCCAAAGTTATTTTTAACCAATAATTGTAACCTACTGCCAGTAATTATTTACAGATATCTGCTTGTTTTATTAAATAAACACTGGTCAGTTATGTAAGAGAAAATTTGCAAGAATGGTACTTGGCAATGGAATATCTTAAAGCTTCTGGAATAAATAAGCATTTAGAAAACACCAGCTCTTAATCATTTTTTATCTGAAATTTGAGTTAACAAACACATTTTTAGATATTATTTTTCCACTGATAGATTCTGGGGAGTCTAGACACAGGTAACAAAGATAATTTTAAAAAATCCCTAAGCCACATGGTAATGTAATACTATAGTTGCTTTTAATATGATATGGAAACAGTTTCAGGCAGACAAAAAGAAAATCTGTCAAATCAAAGTATTATAAATAAAGTTCATTTTATGTATCCCCAGCAGAAAACTGCAGAAACATCCCAATCAAAAGACTACCCACTCCCCCCACCAGGCAAAAAAAAAAAAAAAAAATCACCCCAATTGTTTTATTTCTCAGCCTAACATTTCCCTAGGATGTTAATAGAAGTTGTAAAGCACTTAAAGCTGCAGCAGTAACTGTTGAAAGTGCCACCCTACAGCGATAAAGTCCTAAAGAGTTCAGGCTACCCACACATCTCTCACCACCCCTCACCCCAGTAATATGTAAAAGCCCCTGTTAATTATTTTTTCTGCTGAAGTTTTTTTCCTTTAAAAATTATGCTGATTTTATTTTTGTTGTTTGTTTAAAAATATTATGCTAGTTTCAACAATAAATAAATTAATTAAATATTTTACAAGTATAGACTGAAGGGAGAAATTATGTCAAGCAAATATAAAGGAAAATTATTTAGGACACTTTTTTTAAAAAGAGAATGTGACACTTTGGAGTCTTGAAGTACTGTGTTATTGCTGTTTGTTTGTTTTATCAAAATCTCAAAGTTTGAGAAACTATAGATGGTATGAATGGAAAAATATGGTGGGGAAAAAAGCAAAAACAATATAATGAAGGAACTTTAGCAAATATTTAGTTCCACACAACATCTTTTCCATTTTGAAAATAAGTCTTTGCAGGTGTGCTGAGAGCCACGGCCAAGTCTGTATGGCCCCTGGCATTTTGCCAACAGTTTTGGTTGACAGGCGAGGCATTACTATCCTCCTCTATAGTTCACTTTGTTTCCATCCCACAGGCAGCATTTGTTCATTTGGTTCTTATGTTTCAATGCTGCTAATGTCAAGCTCCATTCTGAACTACCAATCTGTAGAGAGATAAATATTGGAATTTGGTACTATGAATTTAGACCAGTAAAAAGATAATTTTGTCTTATTCAACCCACTCTAGCGATATTTTGCAATGTTTAGAGACATCTTTGGTTGTCACAACTATGAGTGGGATATCTAGTGGGTTGATGCCAGAAGCATCCAACAATTCATACGACCACCTCCTAACAACAAAAAAAAAATTAACCAGTTGTAAAAGGTCAGTGCTGCTGAAGTTGAGAAATTCTATAAATCTCTCTTATCACTTCATTTATTTCTTCCCTCCTTTCCTCTCCTCTACTGTCCACTCCACTCTGCTCACATCACTCTTTCTTCCTTTGTTATGTTTCTATCACTGGGACAGAGTATCTGAGATTAAAATTAGGAAAGATTTATTTTGGCCTAGGATTTTTGGTGAGGGTCAGTCCATGACTGCTTAGCCCACTGCTTTCAGTCTGTGATGGCACAGTACATCATGATGGGTAGTGCATAGTGGCTGGGGAGCAGAGAGGGAGAAAGAGAAGGAGTACAAGAAGGAGATGGGATGCCAATAAAGCTTTAAAGGGCATGCTGCAATGACCAGACTTTCTTCCAATAGGCTTTATCCCCTGAAGTTTCCAGCACCTACCAATAAGGCCACAGGCTGGCATCCAAACCTTTGGTACGTGAACCTTTGGTGGATGTTCAAGATCAAAACCATTTTTCTGTTCTGCTGTGCTCTGCTCTCCTCTCCTCCTCTCTTTTTTTTCCCCAAATTTTCCCTTCCTGTGTTCTCTTTCTCTTTTTAATCTGTCTTTTTCTTAGTTGTCTCCCTCCTTCCCTCTTTATTCTTTCTGCTTTCCCCAATGGAGGTGGTAGTTTTTTTAAGTGGCAAATGCCTGAACTGGAACAAAAGGTTTTGTTTTGCTGCTTTTAGTTTGTTGGATATTGGGGCTAATTTGGTTCATTAATTGCACAGAAAATAATTCTTGAAACTAGTGTCAATAACTTTAAATATTTTTGGTTGGCATTGATCTAGAGCTTTTGTTTTTTTTTAACTATGAAAATTTTTTCTTATAAAATTAATGTAATTTGGACATTATACAGTACTGCATTTTAACAGGTTTGCTAGTATAAATTTTCTTTATTTTTTTGTACATGCTGTCTTACAGTTACTTGATTATAGTTCAAAGATCCTTTTTACTTTAGTTTTCATATGTCATTGTCATAAACACCCTGTAAAATATGCAGCACTACATTATCTTCATTATTTGATGAATAAGGAAACAGACATAGGTCAGAGGACTTTCCATATTGTTGAAGCAAGTTAGTGATAAGGAAGTCTAAGATTTGGAGGTAGGTCTTGATTCCTGGGACCCTTTTAAAGTCACCAATTATTTGTTAGCCCATTTAATCTTCTCGAAAACCCTTGAATTGAATAATTGTTCCCAAATTTATAGATAAGAAAGTTGGTTTAGGGAGATTACATTGTGTATTCAAGATCACCAAACTCATAATGTCATTTTTAAAAATATTTTGTTTTAGTTGTAGGACACAACAACTTTATTTTATTTTTATGTGGTGCTGAGGATTGAACCCAGCACCCCCTGCATGTGCTAGGTGAGTGCTTTACCCCTGAGCCACAATCCCAGCCCCTCATAATGTAATTTTTACTGTTAACATTGAGCTGTGTTGCCTCTTCAAAAATAAAATTGTAAATTTCTATATAAATTCACCTAATCTTTGGTTACATGACTAAATAGGTCTCTTGACACATAGTATAAATTGCCACTTGAATTGTTTGGTAAATTGAGTGTTTGTAATACTGCTCAAAGTTGGAACTCTGAAATTTCACTGAGTTTTGTTTTATCATAAGGTAGCACTGTTTGCTATTTAGAATATATTTTTTGAGACCACTGAATCCAGAAGTAGTCCAAGAGATAGCTCTCAGCTGATTTTTGAGCATAGTTAAGACAGATGGTTAGCATGATAGGATTAATGTTACCATTCTGATACAGATGGATTTGTGCAAGGGTTAAGCCTCCCATATATCACATTTGCTAATTTGATCCTATAGACAAATGATATAAATTGGGTAGCCATTGTTTATATCATGTTTGAGGCTGTTTATTCCACTGTAACCTAAACCTCAAACTGACTTGACTTTAACAATAGAGTAAATGATAATAATATATTTTTTTATTTTCTTTCTGGAACATTCAGAGTTTATTCTACTCTAAATGAGCATGTCATTTTTGTGAGGTGATAGGAACTGGTGATAGTTATTTTATTTCCTAACTGGGGAATTTAAGAGTTTGTTATTTTGCCCAAACAAATTCAAGATAGGATTTTGAATTTGGAGTTTCAAGTTTTATAGAACCAAGCTAGATAATTATTTTTATTAGGTTAAAAAGAATATATACTTAAATAGTTAAGCTGTATTTAAAAGATTATTTGATGTTATTCAATTCTTTGTATAAGTTTTAGAGGTTGGATATTATAATATTTCATATAGTAAATTCATTAGCTGGATTTAGACCATTGATAATATGAAATTGTGGATTTTGGAGGAAGGGAGAGAAGGAGTCCGACCTTTGCTAGTGTGCATGTATATTGGGCAAGAAGAATTGTACTTTTTTATAAAAGATGAATATTCCAAACTTGCCATTATATTGGATTATTGTATATTTTTTTATTTCAGTGAGGAAAAATACTAATGTCTAAATACTCATTTATTATAATAATGAGTGAGGAGATCACCATCAAATATTGCTGAAATAAAGCTGAATTGCATATTTTCTAAGCAACGGAGAACTCTGCTTAAGATCACTGTTCTCCCAGCAGGTAAAAAATGTTCTTACGTGGAATTTGAAAAAGCATGGAGTTTTGAGGAGGAAGCCCAGCGCCAAGCCAGACAGGAGGAGGAAGCTCGACCCCACCCCTCACACTAGTACAGAAGAAGCCCATCAACCCTTAAAACCCATCAAAGGAGGTGTGGCTACAAGCACGGTTCTGGGGCTGATCCAGGTACCCGTTTTCCAACTCCCCCACCCTTAGCTGCGATAACTCAAAATATTTCCACAAGCTTTTGGGGGGTGTAGCTATCAACGCAAAACAACAACTGTAGAGACACCTGGTATCCACCTCAGAGACTAGAGTAGGGAAGATACAGGTGGAAGCTCATGTCCTTTCACACTGGGTACATCCACCACCCTGAACGCAGAGACTCAAGATCGGAATAGACAGTGCCACCTACTGGAAGAAAGGAAAACAGAATTCTGAAAGGCTTTTTTTTCTATTTCTCTCTTCTTTCTCTTTCACAACCGCAACATATGTGAAACCAAGAACTGTGAATGAACAACCGAATCACCAAAATAACATAATATAGAGAAATTGCATAGGCCCACCTTGCCCCCATTTTTTCCTTATTTCTTTCTTACTTTCTTTTTCCTTCTCTCTTTTTTCTCTTTTCTTCCTTGTTATTTTTTTCGTTTCTTCATTCGTATTCCCTCTATCCCACTTTTAACCCCCTAACTTTTACTATCTATACACAGGATAACTATCTAAATACAGATAGGAAGTTGAGTCTATACATTCTTCCATAAATTACCAGTCGATTGGTTAGAGTTCTCCAAAGTTGCTAAGTTAGTTTAACCTCATACCCTCACTCCTTTCCCTCTAAGTATAACATCCTTCATCTGAAATTCAGTTTTCTATATGCCACCAGATATGGTATGCCTTTTATGAAACTAATGGCTATATTCTTAAATAATAATTGAAACCAATATCTGTAGACTTAGATTCTAATTATAAATGTATTAATAATGAAAACTTGTGCTTAGATGATGTACTGTTGATATTGGTAACTGTTAACATTGTCTTTCTCTGCAAAAGAGGGATTTTGGAGCTATACAAGAATAATATAAATATATAAGGGGAAAACCATTAGCACAACAGTTTCACAAAGCTTGAAAGAAACATGAGCAGTATGAAAAGACAAGGAAAGAAAGGACCACAAACAATGCAGGACAATTCAACATTAGATGAGGTAATATCTGCAACTGATGGAATGTCAGATAAAGAGTTCAGGATATACATGCTTCAGATGATCTGGAGTCTCAAGGAAGACATTATACAGCAAATTCAGACAATGAAAGATCACTTTGACAATGAATTACATAAACAAATCCAAGAAGCAAAAGAACAGGGAGATAGAGGATATATATATATATAAAAAAGCAGAAATCCTGGAAATGCAGGAAACAATAAACCAAATTAAAAACTCAAATGAGAGTATACCAGCAGAGTAGGACACTTAGAAGATAGAACATCAGACAACGAAGACAAAGTTTTTCAACTTGAAAAGAACATAGACAGATCAGCGAGAATGTGAAGAAATCATGAGCAGAACATCCAAGAATTATGGGATAACATAAAGAGACCAAACTTAAGAGTTATTGGGATACAAGAGGGAATAGAGTTCCAAACCAAAGGAATGAGCACTCTATTCAATGAAATAATACTAGAAAACTTCCCAGACTTAAAGAATGAAAAAGAAATCCAAATACTAGAAGCCTACAGGACACCGAATGTACAAAATCATAAGAGATCCACACCAACACACATAATAATGAAGGTGCCCAACATACAGAATAAGGAGAGAATCTTAAAAGCCACAAGAGAAAGGAAGCAGATTACATTTAGGGGTAAACCAATCAGGATAATGGCTGATCTTTCAACACAGACTCTGAAAGCTAGAAGATCCTGGAACAACATATTTCTTTTTTTTTTTAAGAGAGTGAGAGAGGAGAGAGAGAGAGAGAATTTTTAATATTTATTTTTTAGTTCTCAGCGGACACAACATCTTTGTTGGTATGTGGTGCTGAGGATCGAACCCGGGCCGCACGCATGCTAGACGAGCGCGCTACCGCCTGAGCCACATTCCCAGCCCGGAACAACATATTTCAAATGCTGAAAGAAAAAGGGTTCCAACCAAGAATCATGTATCCAGTGAAATTAAGCTTCAGGATTGAAAATAAAATAAAAATCGTCCATGATAAACAAAAGTTAAAAGAATTTGCAGCTAGAAAACCAGCTCTTCAAAACATCCTTGGCAAAACATTACAGGAAGAGGAAATGAAAAATAATAATGAAAACCAACAGTGGGAGGTAGTGCAGTAAAGTAAAAACTAATCTAAGAGGAAAAACAAATCATGTTAAGTAACATAAATAACCAAATATGGCTGGAAGTACAAACCATATCTCAATAGTAACCCTAAATGTTAATGGCTTAAATGCACCAATCAAAAGACATAGGCTAGTGGACTGGATTAAAAACAAAGATCCAACAATATGCTGCCTACAGGAGACTCATCTGATAGGAAAAGACATACACAGACTGAAGGTGAAAGGTTGGGAAAAATCATACCACTCATATGGACCTCGGAAGCAAGCAGGGGTGTTCATACTTGTATCAAATAAAATAGACTTCAAGCCAAAGTTAATCAAAAGGGATAAACAAGGACACTACATACTGCTCAAAGGAACCATACACCAACAAGACTTAACGATCATTAATATATATGCCCCAAACAATGTTTTGCAGTTACGTTCATTAAACAAACTCTTCTCAAGTTCAAGAGTCAAATAGACCATAACACAATAATCATGGGAGATTTTAACACACCTTTCTCACCACTGGACAGATCTTCCAAATAAAAGTTGAATAAAGAAACCATAAAGCTCAATAATACAATTAATAACTTAGACTTAATTGATATATACAGAATATACCACCCAACATCAAGCAGATACACTTTCTTCTCATCAGCACATGGATTCTTCTCAAAAATAGACCATATATTACGTCACAGGTCAAATCTTAGCAAATACAAAGGAGTAGAGATACACCATACATTTTATCTGATCATAATGGGATGAAATTGGAAATCAATAATAAAATAAGAAAGAAAAAATCCTACATCACATGGAGAATAAACAATTTGCTACTGAATAAACAAAGGGTTACAAAAGACATCAAAGAGGAAACTAAAAAATTCTTAGAGGTAGATGAAAATTCAGACACAACATATCGAAATCTCTGGGACACTATGAAAGCAGTACTGAGAGGAAAATTTATTTCATGGAGTTCATTCCTTAAAAGAAGGAAAAGCCAACAAATAAATGACTTCACACTACACCTCAAAGCCTTAGAAAAGAACAAATCAGCAGCAAATACAGTAGAAGGCAAGAAATAACTAAAATCAGAGCTGAAATCAATGAAATCGAAACAAAAGAAGCAAACAAAAAATTGACAAAACTAAAAGTTGATTCTTTGAAAAAATAAATAAGATTGATAGATCACTAGCCATGCTAACAAAGAGAAGAAGAGAGAGAACCCAAATTACTAGCTTATGGGGAAAAAAGGAACATCACAGCAGACACTTCAGAAATACGGAAGATAATTAGAAATTATTTTGAAACCCTATACTCTAATAAAATAGAGGACAGTGAAGGCATTTGATAAATTCCTTAAGGCATATGAGCTACCCTGATGGAGTCAGGATGATGTAAACAACCTAAACAGACCAATATCAAGTGAGGAAATAGAAGAAGCCATCAAAAGACTACCAACCAAGAAAAGCCCAGGACCGGACAGATGTACAGCAGAGTTTTACAAGAACTCTAAAGAAGAACTAATACCAATACTCTACAATCTATTTCAGGAAATAGAAAAAGAGGGAGTACTTGCAAATTTATTCTATGAGGCCAACATCACCCTGATTCCAAAACCAGAAAAAGACACTTCAAAGAAAGAAAACTTCAGACCAATATCCCTAATGAATTTAGATGCAAAAATCCTCAATAAAATTCTGGCAAATCGGATACAAAAACATATCAAAAAGATCATTCACCATGACCAAGTGGGATTCATCCCTGGAATGCAAGGCTGGTTCAATGTATGGAAATCAATAAATGTAATTCACCACATCAATAGACTTAAAGATAAGAACCATATGATCATCTCAATAGATGCTGAAAAAGCATTCAACAAAATACAGCATCCCTTTATGTTCAAAACTCTAGAAAAAGTAGGGATAACAGGAAATTACCTCAACGTGGTAAAAGCTATATATGCTAAGCCTCAGGCCAACATCATTCTAAATGGAGAAAAATTGAAGGCATTCCCTTTAAAATCTGGAACAAGACAGGGATGCCCTCTCTCACCACTTCTATTCAACATAGTTATTGAAATACTAGCCAGGGCAATTAGACGAAAGAAATTAAAGGCATAAATATAGGAAAAGAAGAACTTAAATTAGCACTATTTGCTGATGACATGATCCTATACCTAGCAGACTGAAAAAGTTCAACCAAGAAACTTCTAGAACTAGTAAATGAATTCAGCAAAGTGGCAGGATATAAAATCAATACCAATAAATCAAAGACATTCCTGAATATCAGTGACAAATTCTCTGAAATGGAAATGAGGACAACTACTCCATTCACAATATCTTCAAAAAAATAAAACACGTGGGAATCAACTTAACAAAAGAGGTGAAAGAGCTATACAATGAAAACTACAGAACCCTAAAGAAAGAAATAGAAGAAGACGTTAGAAGATGGAAGGATTTATCTTGCTCATGGATTGGTAGAATTAATATTATTAAGATGGCCATATTACCAAAAGCACTTAAAGATTCAATTCATTTCCCATCAGAATCCCAATGACATTCCTTGCAGAAATAGAAAAAGCAATCATGAAATTCATCTGGAAAAACAAGAGACCCAGAATAGCTAAAGTAATTTTAAGCAGGAAGAGTGAAATTGGTGGTATCGTGATTCCAGATTTTAAACTATACTATAGAGCAATAGTAACAAAACAGCATGGTACTGGCACCAAAACAGGCTGGTAGACCAATGGTACAAATAGAGGACACAGAGACAAATCCACAAAATTACAACTACCTTATATTAGACAAAGGTGCTAAAACCATGCAATGGAGAAAGGATAGCATCTTCAACAAATGGTGCTGGGAGAACTGGAAATCCATATGCAACAAAATGAAATTGAATCCCTTTCTCTCAACATGCACAAAAGTCAACTCCAAATGGATCAAGGAGCTAGAAATCAGACCAGAGACTCTGAGTCTAATAGAAGATAAAGTTGGCCCTAATCTTCATCACGTGGTGGCAGGCCCCAAATTTCTTAATAGGACACCTATAGCACAAGAGTTAAAACCAAAAATCAACAAATGGATGAATTAAAACTAAAAAGTTTTTTTCACAGCAAGAGAAATAATATCTGAAGTAATAGGGAGCCTACATCCTGGGAACAAATTTTTACCACTCAAACATCAGATAGAGCCCTAATCTCTAGAGTATACAAAGAACTCAAAAAGTTAAACAACAAAAAGCAAATAACCCAATCAACAAATGGGCCAAGGACTTGAACAGAAACTTCTCAGAAGAGGATATACAATCAATCAACAAATACATGAAAAAATTCTCACCATCTCTAGCAATCAGAGAAATGCAAATTAAAACTACTCTAAGATACCATCTCACTCTAATAAGAATGGCAGCCATTATAAAGTCAAACAACAATAAGTGCTGTCGAGGATGAGGGGAAAAAGGTACACTCATCCATTGCTGGTGGGACTGCAAATTGGTGCAACCAATTGGGAAAGCAGTTTGGAGATTCCTTGGAAAGCTGGGAATGGAACCACCCTTTGACCCAGCTATTCCCCTTCTCGGACTATACCTAAAAGACCTAAGAAGAGCATACTACAGGGATACATCCACATCAATGTTTATAGCAGCACAATTCACAATACCTAGAATGTGGAATCAACCTAGATGCCCTTCAATAGATGAATAAATTTTTTTAAATGTGGCATTTATACACAATGGAATATTACTCAACACTAAAAAATAACAAGATCATGGTATTTGCAGGCAATGGGTGGCATTAGAGCAGATTATGCTAAGTGAAGTTAGCCAATCCCTAAAAAACAAATGCCGAATGTCTTCTCTGATATAAGGGCATGCCTCAAAATGGGATAGGGAAGAAGAGCATGAGAAGAAGACTACCACTAAATAGGGAAGAGAGATGGGAGGGAAAAAGAGGGAGAAGGGGAGTTGCACAGAAGATGGAAGGACAACCTCCTTAAACAGGTTATACAGAAGGTTATACAGAAGACATATATGATGTGGTGATGAGAAAAAGAAAAAATGTGTGTCACATTAGATTGGATAGAGAGAAAGGATGGGAGAGGAGGGGAGGAGTAGGGAGGATAGGAAGGGCAGCAGAATAGAATATACAATATGATTAATCTATGTACATTCCATGTTTGTATTATATGTCAAAATACATTCTGCTATCATGTATGACTAAAAAAAAATAAAATAAAAAAGTGCCATATAAAAAAACATGGAGTTTTAAGATTGGGTGATTTTCAGATGTTAGACAATTTAAGAATTGGTTAACTTTAAGCCTGGAATTTTAGAGACTGACTGACTTTGAGAAGGTTACTAAATCCAGGAAGTTGCTGATTGGCTGATTTTCTTCACTGAATGGAAAAGTTGAGTCGACTTTAAAGATTGATTGGTCATGGCAAATTTAAAACTAGATTTGGAGTTAAGTTGTTTCTAACTTGGGGCGAGAGCAGAAGAATAATCTTTTTCTTTCTTGAAGTTGAAGAATAGATATTCTTTATTTTCTACATTTATATTAAACATATTCATGTTAGCTATTGTGATAATATAGTTCTTATTTTGCTTTTGAACCTTTAAAAAGGGGGGGATGTAACAAATATTACTTTTTTTCAATCTACCAATTTCAGGATTATTCAGGCTGCTTCAAGAATTATTAAGAATTATTAAATGTATTTTTTGGTAGAAGTACTGTAAAAATAATGGTGAAGATTGTGTTACTTTTATGTCTTTTATTCTCTGGTTGATGATGTGTTTGCCAAGATTAACCTTCATAGATGATGAATTATGGATCTGAAAGTTTGTTGCTTTTTTGCTTTTTATTAGATATATATGTAAAGTATATTACTTTTGGAAGGAAAGTTAACTAGCAATTATTCCTGTTAACATTTTAGAAGGTTTGATGATTATATCATGTTTTTTATATGATAAGGTATGCTGAATCATTTTAGTATCTTTAAATCATTTTACCACAATTATTATATCATATTATATCATAGCACTATTTATATAAATTAATTCAGTTATTTAATATTTATAATATATTCTTCAGAATGAAATAAAATGCTACCATTGAAATACCAATGAAATAAAATGACTACTGGAAGTGTAACAAAGCATTTTTAAAAATTGATTTACAGTTATTTTATTTAAATTTATTTTTCCTGTATAGATGTTAAGATAAAGTGGGGGCATTCATTATCTTGGAAGTAAGAGAAGCCAAAATGAGTTTTTCATATAGTATCTTTGTTAAGTTCAAATTTTATTTTAAAGTACTATATTTACATATGTAATAAGTTCAGAATAACTTTTAAAATAGTGGTTATTGTTTTTTATGAAGCCTGTACTTTTTTTCTTAACCTCGGTTTTTATGTCATACCTTGTACCTTCCAGATAGGTATTATCTAGTAGTGAAGCTATAATTGTGATTCTGATAAAACAATTTTATATGAAATCTCTTTAAAAAATGTAAATCCTTACTCTTATTTTTGTTTACAAGCCAAATTTCTTAACCTGTGAGGATCACCAATTACATTAATCTTAACCCAGCATTAAGATTGGTATTATAGTATTATTTATGAAAGAGCTATTGTTTATCTACCACATGATATTCAGTAATTTTATTCTTAACATTTAAACTTTAAAAATTTATACTTAATTAGTACCTGTATTTTTTTAAGAGAGAGTGAGAGAGGAGAGAGAGAGAGAGAGAGAGAGAGAGAATTTTTAATATTTATTTTTTTTAGTTCTTGGCGGACACAACATCTTTGTTTGTATGTGGTGCTGAGGATCGAACCCGGGCCGCACGCATGCCAGACGAACGCGCTACTGCCTGAGCCACATTCCCAGCCCAAGTACCTGTATTTTGTAAGAAAAAAAAAATGTTGCTGATTTCCAAATGTGGTTATTTGTTTATTTCTGTGCTCTTTATGGTATAAAGTAATAGAATTTAAATGTGTCTTTTTGCATATCCAGAGACTAGTTGAGCATTTATTGCCTAGTTAACTGATTTTTAAAAGTATCTAGATTAGGTGGTAGGTTGTCCTTTGTAATAAATTGGGGAAAAAATCGAACATTGTATGCTTTTCAACAAAAGCTTTGTTTTCTAGTCTTTGCTAATATAATAGGTAAAATGGCATTTTTGGTTTAATTTTGGTTTAATTTGATTGCTGGTAAAGCTGAACTTCTTTTTATTCACTTGTTAGCTCTTTGGATTTTATCTACAGTTGCCAAATGTATGAAATAAAAATAGAGGATGCTTTGTCAAATTTAAATTTCAGATAAACCACAAATAATATTTTTGTATGTGCCATGCAATATTGGGGATCTATTTATGCTTGAACAAAAGTCAGTGTCTACCTGAATTTCAAATTTAATATACTGAATTTTCTTATAATGCTTATTTTTTAACATATTTATTTTTAGTTTTCCATGGACCTTTATTTTATTTATTTATATGTGTTGCTGGGAATTGAACCCAGTGCCTCACACATGCACTCTATCAGTAAGCTACAAGCCCAGCCCATGGTAACACTCATTCTACTTTCTGGTTTTTTTCCAAATTTTCAGTTGTATTTCCTGTTTTTACTGTTTTTGTAAGAGTACTTTGCATAAACTGAATATTAGTCCTTTGTCTTTTTAGATGTTACAAACATATGCTTCTGGTGTTTTCTGTCTTTTAGCTTTATATTGTCCTTTGTTGAAAAACAAGTCCATAATTCAACAGAATCGGTTTCATCAAAATTTCCCTTTGTTGCTTATACTTTTATCTTAGAAATCATTTACAGTTGCAAATATATTATTCTACCTTTTTTTCTTCATTGGTCTTAATAGCTTCATTGTTCATATATATAGATTTTTAGTCTATTTGGTTTTATTTCATGTGAAGAGAGCACTGGTAGCTCTAGCACTTAAAATGGCTAGACTTATAATGGTTTGATTCAAGGATTTTTCATCTTGAAAGCAATACATATTCAGTAGGATAGTATTTCAGATTTTGAATTTAATCTTTTGTTATGCTAGTTATATGCAGTATGATATTTGTTTTGAGTAGAAAAGAAATTAGATCCATTGGTTAACTATCACTGAGCTACATTTCCAGCTCTTTTTATTTTAAGACAGGCTCTTACTGACCTGGAACTTGCAGTCCTCCTGCCTCAACATTGTCAGGAGCTGAGGTTAAAGGCATGTGCCATTATGCCTACAGGATATTCTTTTTTTGATGCTGAGCAACAGCAGGGAGCTGAAGATCATGACTGGTGCTCTAAAGTGTGCTGGGCTGCTAAACTGTGATGTTTGGTAGGCCAGGTGTATTAAACACATTCTTGAACTGTATTTTACATTATGATAGTTTTGAGATGTAACCCATTTAAATTGAGAGGCATCTTTATTAGGGATGAGGTTAGGGAGTTAATGGGGGGGAACAGAAGTGGGGAGACTTGTAAGTCATGGTGAGGACTTTGGGTTTTATGCAAAGTGGATTTTCAACAGAGTTGTTATAATCTTAAAAATGCTTTTAAAAAGAAGATTTCTAATGACTATTAAGGAAAGATTGTATGAGAGTATGGCAGAGACAAGCTAATTCTTCTCCATTTTCTAGTTCCTTCTCCTTTAATTCTAGAATTAGATGTCCTGTGGTTTAGCTGGCAGCATAGTTACCAGTTAGACAATCTAGATTTCATCATCCTCTAATCAGTATTGGCTGTGTGCTTAGGTTTAGGCCAGTTATATATGAACAGCAGTGAAATATGCAGCTTCTGAATTGTCTTTTTAAAGGTGCTCATCCTGGATTTCATGTGCCCATCTTCTTTTCCTTTCCACTGACTGCAGTGTCAACTGCCTTGAACTTATATGAATCCCTGTCCTGAGGGTATCAGCCCTGGATGACCTTGTGGAGAAAACCAGTACTGCTTGCTCTCCCGGCAGCCACCTGTGTAGCTCCATGTTGTTTCATGAAAAAGAATACATATTTTTCTTTGAGCCAGTGTATTTTGGTATCACTTCATTACAACTATTTAACCTATACCCTATAAAATGCCAAAATTGAGAACCTGAAATTAGTTATTTTATAATAATAAAGTTTAAATGCATGATATATGCTAAATCATTGGCTGACCTACTTTTAAAAAACATTATACACTAAAAAAACAGTGACTCTCAATTATACAGTGGTACAATATTTGGTGAAACTGTCACCTCTGATAATTTTTATATGGCACAAGTTCGCCACTGTGTTCCTGGCAGCTACAACTGTGTCTTCACCCCCATTACCAACTGGGGCTTCCTGAGATCCCCCTTAGCCACTGGTTATGAGTTGGGTAGTGCTTTCCTGGGATAAACCAAGTTTCCTATACTCTTCAATGCCCTCATGCCCTATCATTTTTTTTGCATTACAATTTTTAATGCACATATATACCACGATTTTTCATAACTGTTTGTATATAAGGTATGTTGACACCCAATTCAAGTCTTCATCCATGTACTTTGGATAATGATGACCATCACATTCCACCATCCTTGCTAATACCCTTCCCCCTCCTTTTCCCTCCCACCCATCTTCCCTATCTAGAACTAACCTAATCCTCCCATGCTCTCCCTCCCTACCCCACTATGAATCACCCCTCTTATATCAGAGAAAACATTCTGCATTTGTTTTGGGGGGGATTGACTAACTTCACTTAGTATTATCTTCTCCAATGCCATCCATTTGCCTGCAAATGCCATGATGTTGTTATTTTTAATACTGAGTAATATTCCATTGTGTAAAAATGCCACATTTTTTTTTATCCATTCATCCACTGAAGGACATCTACGTTGGCTCCACAGTTTAGCTATTGTGAATTGTGCTGCTATAAATATTGATGTGGCTGTGTCCCTGTAGTATGCTGTTTTTAAGTCCTTTGGGAATAGTCTCAGAAGAGGAATAGCTGGGTCAAATTGTAGTTCCATTCCCAACTTTCCAAGGAATCTCCATACTGCTTTCCAAATTGGTTGCACCAATTTGCAGTCCCACCAGCAATGTATGAGTGTACTTTTTTCCCTACATGGTTGCCAACAATTGTTGTTGTTTGTCTTCATAATAGCTGTATTCTGACTGGAGTGAGTTGATATCTTAGAGTAGTTTTGATTTGCATTTCTCTGATTGCTAGAGATGATGAGCATTTTTTCATATATTTGTTGATTGATTTTATATCCTCTTCTGAGAAGTGTCTGTTCAGGTCCTTGGCCCATTTATTGATTGGGTTATTTGGTTTTTTGTTGCTTAGCTTCTTAAGTTTTTATATACCCTAGAGATTAGTGTTTAATCTGATGTGTGAGGGGTAACAATTTGCTCTCTCTGTTCACCTCACAGATTGCTACTTTTTCTGAGAAAAAAAAAATTTTAGTTTGAATCCATCCCATTTATTTATTCCTGTTTTTTTAATTCTTGTGCTATAGGAGTCTGATTAAGGAAGTTGGGGCCTAATCCCACATGATAAAGATTAGAGCCTACTTTTTCTTCTATTAGTCGCAGAGTCTCTGGTTTAATTCCTATGTCCTTGATCCATTTTGAGTTAAGTTTTGTGCATAGTGAGAGATAGAAGTTTAATTTTTGTTTTTGCATTTGTATTTCCAGTTTTCCCAGCACCATTTGTTGAAGATTCTATCTTTTCTCCAATGCATGTTTTTGGCATCTTTGTCTAATATAAGATAATTGTAATTTTATGGGTTAGTCTTTGTGTCCTCTATTCTGTACCATTGGTCTACTGGCCTGTTTTGGTGCCAATACCATGCTGTTTTTCTTACTATTTGTCTGTAAAATAGTTTAAGTTCTGGTCTAGCGATACCACCTGCTTCGCTCTTCCTGCCTAGAATTGCTCTACCTATTGGGATTTTGATCAGAATTGTATTAAATCTGTATAGTACTTTTGGTAGTATGGTCATTTTGATAATATTAATTCTGCCTATCCATGAGCAAGGTAGATCTTTCCATCTTCTAAGGTCTTCTTTGATTTCTCTATTTAGGGTTCTGTAGTTTTCATTGTATAGATCTTTCACCTCTTTTGTTGATTCCCAAGTATCTTATTTTTTTAGGATATTGTGGATGGGGTAGTATTTCTCATTTCCTTCTCAGAGAATTTGTCACTGATATACAGAAATGCCTCTGATTTATGGGTGTTGATTCTATATCCTGCTACTTTGCTGAATTCATTTACTAGCTCTAGAAGTTTTCTGGTGAGTTTTTTTTTGGGGTCTTTTAGGTATAGAATCATATCATCAGCAAATAGTGCTAGTTTAAGTTCTTCTTTTCCTATACTTATTCCTTTAATTTCTTTCATCTGTCTAATTGCTCTGGCCAGTGTTTCAAGCACTGTGTTGAATAGAAGTGGTGAGAGAGAGCATCCCTGTCATGTTCCAGGTTTTAGAGGGGATGCCTTCAATTTTCCTCCATTTAGAATGATGTTGGCCTGAGGCTTAGCATAGATAGCCTTTACAATGTTGAGATATGTTCCTGTTATCCCTAGTTTTTCTAGTGTTTTGAACATAAAGGGGTGCTGTATTTTGTCAAATGCTTTTTTTGCATCTATCACGGTGATCATATGGTTCTTATCTTTAAGTCTATTGATGTGATGAATTATATTTATTGATTTCCATATGTTGAACCAACCTTGCATCCCTGGCATGAATCTCACTTGATCATGGTGCACAATCTTTTTGATGTTTTTGTATTCAATTTTCCAGAATTTTATTGAGGATTTTTGCATTTATGTTCATTAGAGATATTGGTCTGAAGTTTTCTTTCTTTGAAGTGTCTTTGTCTGGTTCTGAAATTAGGGTGATATTGGCCTCATAGAATGAATTTGGAAGTACTCCCTCTTTTTTCTATTTCCTGAAATAGATTGAAGAGTATTTCTTTAAAGGTCTTCTAGAACTCGGCTCTGTATCCATCCAGTCCTGGGCTTTTCTTGGTTGGTAGTCTTGATGGCTTCTTCTATTTCCTCACTTGAAATTGGTTTACATTATGTATATCTTCCTGACTCCATCTGGGCAGGCAATATGACTTAAGGAATTTATCGATGCCTTCACTGTCTTCTACTTTATTATAGTATAAGGTTTCAAAATAATTTATAATTATCTTCTGTATTTCTGTAGTATCTGTTGTAATATTGCCTTTTTTCAACATGTATGCTGGTAATTTGAGTTTTCTCTCGCCTTCTCTTCATCAGCATGGCTAAGGATCTGTCAATTTTATTTATTTTTTCAAAGAACAAACTTTTAGTTTTGTTTATTTTTTTTCAATTGTTTCTTTTGTTTTGATTTCATTGATTTTAGCTCTGATTTTAATTATTTCTTGCATTCTACTTCTTTTGCTACTGATTTTTTCTTCTTTTTCTAGGGCTTTGAAATGTAGTGTGAGGTCATTTATTTGTTGTCTTTTCTTCTTTTAGGGAATGAACTCCATGCAATGAATTTTCCTCTTAGTACTGCTTTCATAGTGTCCCAGAGATTTTAATATGTGTGTCTGTGTTCTCATTTATCTTTAAATTTTTTTAAATTTCCTCCTTGATATCTTCTGTAACCCATTATTCATTCAGTAGCATATTATTCATTCTCCATGTGATGAAGGACATTTTCTTCCTTATTTTATCGTTGATTTCCAATTTCATTACATTATGATGGGATAAAATGCATGGTAGAATCTCTACTCCTTTGTATTTGCTAAGAGTTGTCCTGTGGCATATATATGGTCTATTTTTGAGAAGGAACCATGTTCTGCTGAGAAAAAAAATGTAACTGCTTGATATTGGGTGGTATATTCTATATATGTCAGTTAAGTCTAAGTTATTAATTGTGTTATTGAGCTCTATAGGTTTTTTATTCTACTTTTGTTTGGAGGATCTGTCCAGTGGTGAGAGAAGTGTGTTAAAATCACCCAAGATTATTGTGTTGTGGTCAATTTGACTCCTGAACTTGAGAAGAGTTTGTTTGTTGAACATAGTTGCACCATTGTTTGGTGCATATATATTTATGATTGTTATGTATTGTTGGTGTATGGTTCCCTTGAGCAGTATGTAATGTCCATCTTTATTCCTTTTGATTACCTTTGACTTTAAGTCTACTTTATTTGATATGAGTATGAAGACCCCTGCTTGCTTCCGCAGTCCATGTGAATGATATGATTTTTCCCAACCTTTCAGTCTGTGTATGTCTTTTCCTATCAAATGTGTCTCCTGTAGGCAGCATATTATTGAATCTTTTTAAAAATCCAATCTGCTAGCCTATGTCTTTTAATTGGTGAGTTTAAGCCATTAAAATTTAGTGTTACTGTTGAGACAGTTTGTATTTCCAGCCATATTTGTTTATTTTTGTTATTTAACTTGATTGGTTTTCCTCTTTGATTAGTTTTTCTTTTAGTGTACTACCTCTTTCTGCTGGTTTTCATTGTTGTTTTTTATTTTCTCTTCATGAAATATTTTGCCAAGGATTTACAGATGGTTTTCTAGATGTAAATTCTTTTAACTTTTGTTTATCATGGAAGGTTTTTATTTAATCTTCAAATCTGAAGCTTAGTTTTTCTGGATACAAGAATCTTGGTTGGAACCCATTATCTTTCAGAGTTTGAAATGTTTTGTTCCAGGATCTTCTAGCTATACGGGTCTGTGTTGAAAAATCTGCCATTATTCCTATTTGGTTTTTCCCTATATGTGATCTGACTGCTTTCTTGTGGCTTCTAAAATTCTCTCCTTATTCTGTACATTGGACATTTTCATTATAATGTGTCTTGGTGTGGATCAGTCGTGATTTTGCACATTTGGCGTCCTGTAGGCTTCTTGGATTTGGATTTCCATTTCATTCTTCTTGTCTGGAAAGTTTTCTGATATTATTTCATTGAACAGATTGCTCATTCCTTTGGTTTGGAGCTCTATGCCTACCTCTATCCCAATAACTCTTAAATGTGGTCTTTTTATGCTATCCCATTTTACTTGGATGTTCTGCTGTGGTTTCTTCTCATTTTCGCTGTGCTGTCTATGTTCTTTTCAAGATGATATACTTTGTCTTTTTTATCTGATGTCCTATCTTCTAAATTGTCTAATCTGCTGGTGATGCTCTCATTTGTGTTTTTAATTTGGTTTATTATTTTTTTCATTTCAAGGATTTCTGGGTTTTGTGGGTTTTTTTAATAACCTCTCTCTCCCTGTAGAGGTGATCTTTTGCTTCTTGGATTTGTTTATGTAGTTCATTGTCAAAGTGATCTTTCAAAGTGTTGTCTAATGTCGTCTTTGAGATTCCAAAACATTTGATCATGTAAATCCTGAAATCTTTATCTGTCATTTTTTCTGCTGTTTCTGTTAATTCTTCTAATGATGTGTTGTCTTTAATTATTTGTGGTATTTTCTTCACTTGTCTTTTCATGTTGCTTGTGTTTCTTTCCTGCTCTGTGGGACTGGTGTGTTATTATTTTTACCCTGTAGATTTGTAGCTCTCGTATAGTTCCAAGATCCCTCCTGTGTGGGGAAGGACAATGTTGATAGTTCCCAATATCAACAATACATCACCTATGAGTAAATTAGTGTTATTAAGACATTTATGGTTATTATCAATGTCTAGAAATCTTGGATTCAATTATTATTTAAAATATAATTAGTAGTTTCAAAAAGGTGTACAGTTTCTGGTGGCAGACAGAGAACTGGAGGTCAGATGTATGATGCTATATTAAGGGGGAAAGATGTGAGGGTATGGGGTTAATATAACTTAGGAAATTTGGGGGAGAACTCCAATGAAGAGGCTTAGTAGCAGGGGAATAGATAGGAGGTAATTTAGGGTAGACAAGTATGTGAGAGAACTGTAGAATGCATAAAAACAAACACATATATGTATTTGGAAAATTACAAAAAGTAAAAAATAGTAAAAATTAGGAGGTTGAAAGAGGAAGAGAGGGAGGAAGAAAAATAAAAAGGAAAGAAAGAGGAAAAAGAGAAAAAAACGGGGGGTGGCTTATGAATTTCTCTATATTATATTATTCTGGTCACTCAGTTCTTAAAGTTCTATTTCATGCAAAGTTCTCTTCAGTCACAGATCCAGGCTGGTAGCCACACCCACCAAAAGATAGCAAGAAAGTTTTTCCAGATGGAGTCCATCTGTTTTCTGCGTTGGAGTGTCTGGTGAGGTGGAGGGAGCTGGGATGTCCTCCTGCTGTGGCTAGAATGCGGTCTGGTGACCTGCGTGGGAACAGAGCAAGTCTGGAGTTCTGCTGCTCTGTAGAGGTGCTGATTTGATGTTTCTGTGCCACAATTTGAGAGTCACTGTGTGCTCAAACTGCGGGCTTTGAGACGGGAGTCTGGAGTTGTACCAGAATACAGAGACTCTGAGTTCTTCTAGCTCTAGTGGATTCTGTGAAAATCCACTGTATGGGGTCCTGTTACATGCTCTGAGATGTTGTATTATGTCCAGGCGAGACCCTTGGAGAAGCTGCCTGATAGCTTTCTCGGATTCATGCACAGAACAGCCAAAAATGGTATTTCATCTACTCCACCATCTTGCATGCTCCCTGATTGTATTATTTTTAATTGTCTCATAAAATTGTGGGTTTTTTCAAAGTTGCATTTTATGATTGCTAAATTTGAAAACATTGAAAAATTTGAAAAAAAAATTTTTCAATAACTGCTTTTTCCATGAATTATGATTTAAAAATTTTAGAATAGGCTCTCTAATTATAAATGCTAAGGTAACTATTGATTTCAAAGTAAATTCTACCAAATTGAGATTTTTCTAAAATTTTGATTTTTAAAATATATATAATTTCATCTGTAAACATAAGTTGTGTACATTTTATAGGTTTAGAGAATTTTACAAAATTTATATGTTATTTATATTTAGACATTCTTAGGTTCATTTAATTCTGCCATATATGATAAACCTGTCTTAAGTCAAAAGATAAATAGTCTCTCTTTAAACACTACATACTGAATTAAAAGATTTTTATCTTAATTTGGACTTCTATTAAAAAATACCTTAAATTGGATAACTGAAATAACAAGCATTTATTTCTCATAGTTCTTGAGGCTGAGAGGTCTTAAGACCAAAGTGCTGGCAGATTCATTGTCTGACAAGGGTCTGCTTCCTGGTTGCAGAGCTGCTTTGATCTTGTGTCCTTACATGGCCCTTTCTTCCTGTTTGCTTATGTCCTGAGAGGAAGGAAGGAAGAGACAGAGAAAGATCTTGTCACATCCTTTTATAAAGGCATTAATATCAACATGAGGCTCCCAACTACATGACCTAATCTAACCTTAATCACCTCCCAAATGCCACACCTTCAAATATCATCAACATAAGAATTTGGGGGGGGCACATTTTTAATCCATAGCTGTTACAGATGACTTTGAACAAAGAGGAAACCAAGATTTAGAAAGTGATTGAAAATCATCAATTATATTGATTTTGCCAAGTGGATCTTAAAAGATTCAAAGAATTCTAAGACAGGTAAACAAAAAGAAGACATGTACTACATGTACTACTATGTTGAAGTATTTTTAAATTTGACATCATCTTTATCACAAAAAATATTTTAATTTTCTTTCTTTTAATTTATTTATTTTTATTGGTACCTGGGATTGAACTTGGGCACTCTAAAAGGACATTTAACCACTCAGCCACATCCCCAGCCCTATTTTGTATTTTATTTAGAGACAGGGTATCACTGAGTTGCTTAGAGCCTTGAAGTTGCTGAAGCTGGCTTTGAACTCGTGATTTCTCCTGTCTCATCCTCCTGAGCTGCTGGGATTACAGGCATGCTCTACTGATCCCCTTTCTTTATTTGTGTCTAGATTCTCATAAAATTTGGTAGACTTTTACAGCTTCTATGGATGGAAGTGTGGAATTGCTTCCAATGTTTTTGGTAGTAGTATATTAGAGTTTATATTGGCACAGTTGTGAATTATATGTGAACCACACACCAAGTCCAAATTTATTTTTGTTTCATAATTGTTTTTATTTTAGTGAAAATGTTATTTTTCCTATGATGCTCTCTATGCCCCACAAAAATTGTAGCTGTGGGCTGGGGTTGTGGCTCAGTGGTAGAGCACTCGCCTCAAATGTGCAAGGCCCCGGGTTAGATCCTCAGCACCACATAAAAATAACTACATAAAATCAAGGTATTGAGTCCAACTAAAAAAAAATAAAAAATGAAAACTTAATAATAAAGGCTGCTGCAATCACTGGCTTATGAAGTTAATGAAAGCTTCAGGGGAATTTTTAAAAAAATAATTGTAGCTGTATTATAACCACAAAAATAGAGTTGGCTCTTATTCACAGATTTAATTTTTGTGAATTTTTTCATTCTGGTAAATTTAATTATAACTTCAAAATCAATACACATGGAACTTTGTAGTCATTCAGTGGAATGAATGAGTAGAAACAACAGAATAGTAATAAAATTTGGATTGCTCAACACACATGTTTTTAGCTGAACACTGATTTTCTACCTTCTTTCAGGTCTGATACTGTAAATAAGTGTCCTTTATGTGGACTATGCTGTGTTTGGGGGTTTTTGTTTTGTTGTTTGGGGGATTTGGGGCAGGGGTGCTTTTTGTTAGTAATTTTGCTGTTTAAAATTTTAACTAACAAACATAGAATTGAAGTGCTATGTAATGTTACTATAGAAAAAATATACATGTTAGAAATTTGCTGCCTAGTACATTTGCACAGCCATAATCCTTACAATATATTAAATATCTTGAAATAGAAACATACATAAAACAGGGTACATTTGATCAGTTGATGAAAATGTGACCAGAGACTGTCAGCTCTAACCTTGTATCTCCTAGGAGCAGTAGTTTGATATTCACTAATTTAAAATTTATGGAAGCATAAAACGTAAGTATTCTGAATAATGAGAATCAATTGTAATTTTATATTTATATTTATTATTTTTTATATTTATTTTTTATTATTCTTGGACATAATACCTTTAGTTTATTTACTTATTTTTATGTGGTGCTAAGAATAGAACCCAGGGCCTTGCATGTGTTAGGTGAGTGCTCTACCACTGAGCCTCAACCCCAGCCCTATCGTTGAAATGTTTAACTGAATTGAAATAGCAATTACAGCAATATCAGGTGTTTCATGTTGTACAGGATGAACATTCAGAGCTTTACTTTGAGTTCACTAATTAGATGGAGCAATCAAGCCATTATTGGAATTGATTTTTTTCTATTTGACACAGAGAAAGCTGAAATAATTACTCTGTAAATGTAAAATTCCATTTATCACTTTACCTTAACTATGTAAAACAATTTTGAATCAAAACTGAGACTTTTTAAAAATGATATTTGATCTAGATGAAAAGTCATGCTTTATAGCATAACATATAAAAGACTTTTTCTACCTGATTTTGTTCCATTGGTGTTTGAGCAAGTCATAAGCAGGGACAGCAGCATTGAGTATTTCTTCTGGGCAGTCTCTTTGAGAGTCACATGTCAGTTATGGTACTTATAAAAGTTAGGTTACTGCTAGGTGTCTTTCCAATGTAACATGTTAAATTGATAACTGGCTTCACAGACTGTGCATCTCATACATGACTCTATGAGCTCATGGCAGAGCCTGAATAAAAATTACAAATGTGTCTCAGCTTGTTTCAATGGTCCCATAAAAAAATCACTGGAGACTGAAAAATCTAGGATACATGATAAATTGGTTAGGGCACTGAAACAGTGGGCATAAATTGGGATTTTTTAGGGGAAACTGATACACATGGACAGTTTACCAAATGTGTCCTTTAAAAAATATAACACCAAATTCTTGATTACTGTTTTCACATCAAAGGCTATGCCCCTAATATGACTTACTTGTCTGTGACTATTTAGTAATTTCCACAGCTTTATGCACTTAGAAAAGAATGTGAAGTACTCTTCATAGTCCGTTTTATTCATTGTGTCATTTCTTTTATTTCTGGAACATTTTCTATTCATCTAAAAACTTTTATGAAATTTTGTATGCATTTACTTTTGGGGTAGGTTGATACTGGGGATTGAATTCTGTGGCACTTGACCACTGAACCACATCCTGAGCCCTATTTTGTATTTTATTTAGAGACAGGGTCTCACTGAGTTCATTAGCACCTCACTGTTGCTGAGGCTGGCTTTGAACCATTGATCCTCCTGCTCCAGCCTCCTGAGCTGCTGAGATTGCCACCACACCTAGCTGTATTCTTTCACTTTTAAACTAAAGATAATAATAGTAATAAAAGATGCATTATTTTCCCTGAAAATAGTTTTTTTGTTATCTTAGTACAAATACACAGTAATTAAAAATGAAAGTTGAAAATGAAAGCAATTTTTAAATATATTTGAAAACTGGATTATCTATGATTATAATATTACTTTATATTTTATTATAGAATTAATTGAAAGAATACTCTATATCTTGTGACAATAAGAACTTTGAGAAATAGGTAAGTGACAAGGCTTTTCTGGAGCTATTTCTGGAATATTAAGTCATTTGTTCTTGGCAAATAGGCAATGGGTCATACCTTAGTGACTGACTTTATTTTCTTTTAAATAATACATTAGAAATATCATGTCTACATGATTTTTCATGGAATTTTTCTTTAATACCAAATAATCATATTTTCCAGGTAATTTCAGGTTTATTTTCTATAATAACCATAAGAAAGACATCATTAATAATACATAGGAGTATAGCATGTACCAAAAGTTATTAAAAAAAAATATATATATATATATTAAGTGCAATGAGTGAGGTACCTTGGATTGTTTCTAGAAACTTAAAAAAATGTTAATGGAAAAACAGATAAAATCTAGTTTAGTTCAAAATAATAAATCAATTTTAATTTCTTTTTCTCCCCACCCCCTTTTGTACTCAGAGACACCCTATCACTGAGCCACATCTATAGCCGTTTTTATTTTGACACACGGTCTCCTTAGTTGCTGAGGTTAACTTCGAACCTTTGATCCTCCTGCCTCTGCCTCTTCCTGAGTCATTGGGCTTCCAGTGCCCCCATTTTTTTTTTAATTCTAATTAGTTACACTTGACAACAGAATGCATTTTGATTCATTGTACCAAATGGAGCACAACTTTTTCATTTCTCTGGTTATACATGAAATAGAGTCACATGATTTGTGCAATCATACATATACTTCAGGTAATGATGTCCATTTCATTCCACCATCTTTCCCACCCAAAAATTTATTTTCTACAGGCCTGGAGTCCAAGGTGGATTTGTTGGCCAGTACCTAGTGAGGGCTCTTCCAGCTTGCATTAGAGCAACCTTCTTGCTGCATCCTTACTTGGTGAAGAGAGATGACACTTTTTTCTCTCTTTCTGAGGCCTCTTGTCCTACCAGATTGGGACCCTATCCTTTCGATTTTATTTAACCTTAATTACCTCCTAAAAATCTTGTCTCCAAATGCAATCCCATTGAGGGTTAGGCCTTCAATACATGAATTTGGTGGTGGTGGAGACAGTTTAGTCTGTAGCAATAGTTTATACTCAGTAAATAATGAGTGATAATTGAAGACTGGAAGAAGTGAACACAGTCAGAAATAATGTGTACTTGAAGTGCTTTCACGAATCTTAACCTCACTTAATAAGCATTAGATGTGCCTGCTTATTGTATGTCTTAGCACTGGGAGATCTTGGGTGGCAGTTCATGGTTGTACCCCACACAGCCCACCTGAAAGGTCTGAAAAAGTGATAACGGATGTCCTCAGTAGTGCTTAGTGAATCCATTATTCTCAGATTTATCTAAACTGTTCTTTAACTGTGATTAACCTGTGCTGGTCTGGAATAATGAGATCCATAATTACCACCCACAAGGAAGTGAAATAATGATCACTTTTGTTCTGTATTGTTTCATGTTGTCATTCTAAAGTTTGGTAACCTAGTCTGTCTTTTTCATCCTGCTTATCTGGGTGGGAGGAGAAGTTAGGAAATACAAAGCTCAAGGACTTGAGGTGTGGCAGAAAGGGTTGGCTGCCGAGTTAACCATGTGCTGAGTTGAACTTGAGCAGGTCACTTAATTCTGAGTGCCAGTTTCTTGTCTATAAAATAGAGCCAAGAAAAGTACTTAATATAGTAGGTTGTCATGAGGTTATATGAAAATCGTTTTAAGCCCTTAAAGCAGTAGCCCTTGGACTAGATATTCAAGTTATGGGACTTCTCTATTTATACTTCTGATGAACATAAACCAGTCCCCATGTCTAACTGGCTGTTTGTTTATTCATCACAATTTTATTGAATTCCTGCAAGCTGAAGCCCCTCATTTTGAGTCCTGTGGGAAGGGAAGAACAAAATAGACAAGGTTCCTCTTGAGTAGCTTATATTCCAGTGGGGAAGAACAGTAAATAAAATAAGTTCAGATAATGCTAAAAGCTGAAGAAATTAAATACAAGGTAATGTGATAAAAGAGCTACTTAAAATAAGGCAGCAGCTGGGTATGGTAGTGAACACCTATAATCCCAGAGACATGGGAGGCTGAGGCAGGAGCAGGTTCAAAGCCAGCCTCAGCAACTTGGCAAGGCCCCAAGTAACTTAGCAAAATCCTGTCTCAAAATAAAATATAAAAAAGGGCTGGGGATGTGGCTCAGTGGTTCAGTGCTCCTGGGTTCAATCCCTGGTACCAAAACAACAACAACAACAACAACAAAACAACAGCATATGTTTGAGGGGTGGGTGGTGGCGGGTGTAGTATGGTCAAACAGGGAGAGAAAGTGAGCTGAGTTCTAAACATTGACTCACCATTCTCAGGCAGAGGAAATGGTAATTAGAAAGCCCAAGCTGATTGGGTCAGGTTTTCTCTTGGGATTTAGAACTAAGAAACATAAAAGATGAGAGTTGAAACTAAAGGTAGAGGGGAGCTGAAGAGACCTTGCATTGGCTAAAGTTTTGGGGAAGCAGAAACTGCAAGTAAGCTGAGGAAGACAGACTGTGGCTCCATCTGACATCTGAGTGGGGTAGCGGTAGGTAGTCCATGGTGTTTACCTGTTGGTGAGGTTCCTAGAGCTGTCTTAAAATACTAGTTCATCTGCAAGAAGTCCTATCTGCCAACAAATGGCTTCTGCTCCTGGTTTTCCCAGATAGTCTCAATTCTTAATCTCTCAATATGTGTTTTTCAGTGAATCTCCCTTTTGCTTATGCTAGTTATTTGTTGTAGCCATTGTTGAAGCAGAGCCATATAGACCTGCATTCAGACCTCTGGTTTTCCTATTAACTGTTTATTTATAAGTTATTTACTTTTTTCTTTTTCTTTTTTGGTGGTGCTACAGATTAAACCCAGAGCCTTTTGCAAGCTAGGCAAGAACTCAACCTCTGAGCTACACCCACACCAACAGTTATTTAATTTCTGTAAGCATTAGTGTCTAATAAGTGTACGCTTATAGTCTTGTACAGATTAAATGAGATAATAAAAGTTAAAGGGCTTGTGGAGTATTTAACACATGGCTCAAAATTTGTTAGCTACATTTCTACTCCTTTCCTTTATGTTTTAATGAATTTTCAATTGCATATCTCCCTTTGTTTCTGAACTTTCCTGATTTTTGCTTTGGTTGTTTTGTTTTTGACTCACCCCTTTTGTAGTAATCTCTACATGAGGGTAGTCATTTTAACTGCCCTAAACTGTAATGAAGAACATCTTGGCAACTACCTTTCCTCTCATAGATAGATTGACACTATCACTGTTCTTACTGAGGCCAGTGTAGTAATGATGTGTTTTATACTTATTAATAGAAGAGAAAGTCCTTCCAGATATCTTAGAGAAGTGACATCTATAAAGAGAGGTATGAAAACGGGGTGGAAGAGTCATTTCTCCAAATGGCAATCAAAGGAAAAAAGGATATTTAAAAGCTGTCTCAGAGGAAAATTAGTTTGAGGAGAACAAAGATGAAATAAATATGGAGCAGAGAAGTTTCTTGAAAACCTTGGCTTGTCAAGGAAAGACAAATGTTGTGGTCTTAGTGTTGGGAAGATGGTCCAACTAGAGCTCGGTGGCAATTAAGAGAGCTCTTCTGGTCTGGAACCAAACAGCAAACATTTATTTCTTGAGGCCAGAAACAGTAGTAGGGAGCAGATCTGGTTTGTACTAGAAATGGAGGCTAGGATGAAATAAGCACATGCAAGCTATCTGTAAAATAGGGCTGTGTATGTTCACTGTGCCTTCTAAACAAGCTGAACTGATAATTCTTTGCTTTGTGCCATGGTTTTATAGGCCTTCACAACAGAGGGAGAGCAGCTTTGGCATGCCAGTACTGCGTGGCAGAGGTGTGGGAGAAGGATGCTGCCAAAATGGAACCACAAGCAACAGCCTTGGTCCCACTGACGCCTGTTTTCAAGAGGAAAGCTGTCAGCCTTCCACAGAGGCATCAGAAAGGTATCCAAGCAGCAGTGAAGTTGCAGGGGGATTTGGCTTAGGGACTTTCCTAGGCTGCATTCTGCTATAGCCATTTCTGATGAATGTTGCTAGATGTTTTGCATGATTTTGGTATGGCATCTTGAGGATACACACATGGTAAAAAGAACACAGTCTTTGCTTGCAAAAAGGAAAAAAAAATAGTACAAACCAAGGAGAAAATTCAGTGACAAGTATTATGGATTTTTAGTATGGCATCTCTGTAGCTTTCAAACCATTTCTTCTCTCATGGGAGAATAATCACATTTCTTTTTCTTTTTTTGTCCTCAGGACCATGACTAATAAAACTCAGGAAGTTGTTGGCATCCATTTCCCTTTTCCCTTCCCACCATATCCCATCCAGAAAGACTTCATGGCAGAGCTGTACCAGGTTTTGGAAGCTGGCAAGATTGGGATATTTGAGAGTCCAACAGGCACAGTGAGTATGAGTGGTGAAGAACCATAATTAACACAACTTGGAGGGAGCCTGACTTGCTTTACTGCCTACCTCTGCAGAGATTTTCATGGTTTGAAGTTAGGCAAAGTAGTCGCTCAGTTTATCTTTCTGAGTAATAGTCACTTTTCTATTAAATTATTGAATACAACTCCAGGGTCTGAAAAACACTAGGCAACCTACAATTTAAATGGCAGAACTTCATCCATAACACAGAAATATTCCAGATTTTTCTGGCACCTAGCTGCTTCAATTGAGGAACATGAAAATGACTTTGGATTTTTCACAGATTAAAGAAATAGGTCTGGTCTTCAGGATCTAGGTTACTGAGTGCTCGAGGGATTTGACCAAGTTTCTTTGAATTTTTATTGCCCAGTTTTTCTATTCATGTCTCTGATTTTTACAAACAGTATCCTATTTGTACTTATGAAAACAGTATCTTTCTGAGAATATCAATTTTAATAGTATTTGAAGGTTTTTTTTTCCCTTCACCTTGTTTCATTTTGTTTGTTTGCTGTTTTTCCTCTCAGTTTGGGTTCCTTGTGTGGAGGCTATCCTCATGGGGTGAATCTTGTTGTCCTTCTGTTGCTGTTTAAGGACAGGTACCAACAGGGTGGTCGAGGAGTCTGTACAGGTAGCCATCCTGTGATCTTGTAGATTGTGCTGCTTTATTGGGGCCTCAAGGTTTGGGTAAATCCAGAATTTTCCCTGGAGTCATTCAGTTTCTTCAGAAGAGCTCCTATTAGCTTCAGGTGTGGTCCTTCCCTCAGTCCCCTGCTCTCCATCTCGTCCTCTTTCCCTTCCCCACTCTCATCTTGTCTCTCCAGCATGTCAGGTCATCTCTTTGCCTTTAGTGCCAACTGTGGCCCTGCCAGCTTCAGGGCCTTTCTGAGGCTGACTTGCAGGCCCTTGGGCTTTAGAGTCCTCACTCTGCTAAGTCAGTTCCATTTCTCCCTCTTTTAAAAAAATATCTTTATTTGATTTATTTATTTTTATGTGGTGCTGAGGATCAAACCCAGGACCTTGCACATGCTAGGCAAGTGCTCTACTGCTGAGCCACAACCCCAGCCCTCCATTTCTCTCTCTTTTGCATCTTTCTTAAATTGGTTATTTCCCCTCTTCTATTTTCTTTGTTTTTGTGCTCTTTTATGACTTTGATGCAGCTTTAGTATGTTTCTTTTTGGAAAAGAACTTGGGAGAGTGGACTTCATCCTTGTTTAACCCTCTCAGAGCTTTCCATTTCCATCCTCTGCTCGCTTTCTACTTCTCATCTTCTTCCTCTGCTCAGCCCTTGCATGTTGATGCCTTGGTTCTGTGGCCCTTTGTGAACCTACTCCTATGACTCAGTTGCCCTTTATGTTCTAATATCTTCTAAATCACCCGTCAGTGGAACTCTCTCCTGTTGTCAGTGCCCTGGTACCTGATGATGCCTGGCATCACACCCAGAATGGAGGTGTGTGTTTTGTTTTTGTTTTTGTTTTCTGCCACGTTTTCCAGTGCATCACTGACTAGAGGGTTCTGCACCTCTGCATGTTCAGCTCTAAGCCCAGGGCTCCTGTAACCAGCAGGTGGTTAGAATAAATGAATTTACTTGACGTAAATTGTTAATCTAGGATGGTACTGCATGAAATAACATTGCTTAAAGCTAAGTATTCTGTGAATGCTTTATTGAGTTTATTTCATTGCTGAGATGAACATTTGGTTATACAGCCTTTTAAAAGGTTTCAATCTACAATTTTTTTTTGGTCTCTTCATGGAGCTAGGGGTGGGACCCAGTGCCTCATGCACACTAGGCAAGTGTTCTACCAGTGAGCTCCACCCCAGCACTCTAGATCTACAATTTTTGTAGATTTTTCTGTATCTTCTTATAGGATATAAAATTGTGGAGCCTCAATTAGTCTTATGTAAGTGAATACTCATTTCCTCAGCTCACTTTCAGGTGAAGGGTAGAGGCTTTGTAACCAGGCATCTGTCCCTGGGTCATTATTATGAGGAAGGGTGGTGCATCTTGCCTGCCTGAGCCCAGTGACAGGTAAAGCCCCTGGCTCCTCAGATCACAGGCAACAGCTGCCCTGGGTTCAGCTGAGGAGTGCTGCCTGGAACTCTGCCATTTAGTTTCTCTCAAAAGCTGAGGGAAATGGTATATGAGGCTTTTCTAAAGCAGTGTGATCCATCCACTAATCAGAAGTGTCATTCTGGCATAGGGCCTTCCAAGATTTGATGAAAGCTGATAGTCTGCATCTTGGCAGAGTGGTAATTTTATTATTACTTATTAATAGCAAAAAAAATAGCTAACTCCAATTCAGTTATCGTGTCCCAGGAATTGTTTGGATCCTGCCCTAAATATTAACCTTTATGTATATTAACCAATTGAATGCTTGTATAAGGAAGGTATTATTATTATTATTCCCTTTTATTTATTTATTTATTTATTTTTGCATATATGGAAATGATTCTTCAGAGGTCAGCCCAGAGTCCTAAAGCTGGTAAGCAGAGGAGCCGGAATATGACCCAGGCAGCCTGGTGGTGGCATCCCTCTCTGCTGGCTGCTTCCCCCGCTGCACATGTTTTACTGCAGTGCACTTAACTGGAGCAGGTCTAGAAATCCATCCTGGATGCTCAGATCCCTTTGGGTTAAGCAGGCTCTGAATGCTAACTGCCTAGACAGAAGATTCACCTGAAACCAAACCACCATCTGGACCCTACAAGTAGCAGCCTTTGGGGCTCACTGCAGTCTCCTCTCTAAAAAAATTGGGTCATTTTCTTAGGGCTCCATAATGAGGTGCCACAGACTGGGGAACTTAAACAACAGAACTCCAAATTCTGACTTCAGGGTGTCAGCAGGTTGGTTCCTTCTAAGGTTTCCTGACAGAAGGATCCATCCAGGCTTCTTTCCTTGGTTTGTAGGAGGCCATCTTCTCCCAATGTCTGATTACATTGCTTCACCTCTGACCTTGTCTTCATCTAGGGTCCATGATCCCGTTTCCAAATAAGACCACATTCTGAGACACTGTGGTTAGGACTTCAGCATGGGAGTTTTGAGGAGATACATTCAACCCAGAACAAGGACTCTTGGGAAATTCTGATCTTTAAATCAAAACCAGAAATGTGGGCATGTAATCCCAGCAACTTGGGAGGCTGAAGCAGGATGATTGCAAATTTGAGGCCAGCCTCGACTATTTAGCAAGACAGTCTCAAAATTAAAAAAGGGCTGGGGATGTATCTCAGTGGTTAAGCTTCTCTGTTACGTCCCTGGTACCAAAAATAAATAAATAACTTAAGAGTAGATTTTCTAGAGCAGTTGGCTTCCTTTCAAAACGAAACAAAACGCTGGTACTCATGTGACGGGTCATTTTATATTTGCACATCAGTTGCATTGAAGCTGAGAGTCAAGTGTGGCTCTCCTTGGCAAGTATATGAGACTTCATGCTATAAATGTTTTGGCTATAATTCTTTTGGGGGGGCAGTTATTTATGTTATATCTCACCACTGTCTAATTAACAATCTGTATTCATATATAACATGATAAACCACTTTAAATTCTCTTTTGGAACAATGAACTGGTATACTTAAAAAGGCGTTCTCTCCTGCTTCTTGGGCCCAATTCTTATTTCTCCTGTCTTCCTGTTTTTATTGGCCATTCTGTGGCCTATCTTCCTTTCCTCTCCTAGGTGGTCTGAGAGTATCATCTTAATTTTTAAAGCCAGAGCTGCTTTGACACCATACTAAAATGGAGAAAGTCATTTGGGAAGCTTTACATTTTGCTCTGTTTCTAAAGGTCATTTTCTTCCTGTAGGGAAAGTCCTTAAGTCTCATTTGTGGGGCCCTCTCCTGGCTCCGTGATTTTGAGCAGAAGAAACAACAAGAAGAGGCACGTCTCCTGGAACCTGGAGCTAACCTCTTAGGTGGTGGGAGGGACCAGCCCCCATTTTCCTCATCTTCCTGCCAAGAGCCCCCTGACACCCTGAGGCCTGCTGGGGAACCAGACTGGGTTACCCAGTTTGTACAGAAGAAAGAAGAAAGGGATCTGGTGGAGAGACTAAAGGTGAGATCTTGTGTAGTAAGGAACAGTGGTAATCAAGTAAATGGGCCTCAGCCATTGTCTTAGGCCACGTTTGAGATTTACGTATCCCTTGTCCTTCTCCTTTGCATTGCCTCTTAGCCCTCTTGTCAGTTTTCTTGAATCATTGGTGCTGCCTCTTTCCTGTTTGTTTGAGCTGATGTCTAGGCCTTCTCCAGTCATTACTTCCCTGGGAAAGGATCCTATTGTTGCTCTTGACAATGTGGTTTGGAGGGGTGAGGCTGCAAACTCAATTATGCAGTGAATTTGGTTACTAGTGTGGTTTCAAGAGGGAGGATAGATTCCCTGCACTGAGACCTGCAGAGGTTGAAGGTGTGGCAGGGGCTTCCTAGGAAAGGCATGGTTGGCCTCCTGCTGGCATATCCTTTATAACTGCTTCCCTCTGTAAGAGGAGCAGATCAGGAGGAGGAAGCGGGAAGAGCGCCTGCAGCAGACCCGCCACAATGCACAGCTCAAGTATGCAACCAAGCGCCTGGTGAGTGTTGTCCCACCATAGAGTCTAGGCAGGTCACACTGTCTGGAGACTCAAGTGAGTGACCAGGGCCTCAGACTCCTCCCTGTCCCCCACTGGCCACATTCTCCTCACCCAGTAGTAGGACAGCTTGAGTGGTGGAGGCATAGAGCCTGAGAATGGACTTCTCCAGTCAAATAGTGAGGTTTGTGTTAATAGGCCTCCCTGGGTGCTTTGTTCTTGGTGATGGCCACAAATGCAGGCTAACTCCTTCAGGAGGTGGGGGCCTCAGTGCTGAGTCTTCTTCCTCTTCCCACTGCCAATTCTACACAGAGACAAGAAGAAGAAGAGACTGAGAGTCTCCTCCGCCTCAGCAGGGAGATGCTGGCAGCAGGGACAGAGGCAGAGCAACTAGAGCAGCTGGAATCTGGGGAGGAGGAGCTTGTCCTTGCGGAATATGAGAGTGATGAGGAGAAAAGAACAGCCCACGGGTAAGACAGCTGCTGCCACCTCATGCCACCACCCACAGTCATTGGGGACTTCTGGGGAGGCAGCTCTTCCCCCATGCCAGAGACACTTGTGAAGAATCTGCTCAGAGGGAGTGGCAGCCACCTGCCCCTTTTGCTTAAACCAGGAGCCTTCTCAAGGTCCAGTGATAACTGGCTCTTCTCCTGTGCCTGTCAGTGGCCTCTTATGTATTTACTCAGTTTACCTTACAGCAGCTCAGTGATGACAGTAATTGGAACTGCAGCCCAACTAGGTGCTGTGCCTTGACGGAGGCCACAGGCTAAATAGGTAGAAGGGCTGGGATGTGAACCCAGACAGCCAGGCTCTAGATCCCATGCTCTCAGCTTCCAAACTGCACTGTGTGAAGTTCATGACCCAAACCAAGGAATCCCTAGTTTGAGCTTTTTTTCCTCCTTACGGCATCTGTTGGTCCAGATGCTTAGGTTTCCACTTCACTAGTCACCTGCTGGGAGCACCAGAAAACCCTAAAGAGAACAACTAGGCCATTTCCAGGCCACACAGCCCTTCCTGAGATCCTTTTTTCTTACCCCAGCTTGATTCCACTGGTGCCTTATGAGTGTGTGCTCTAGGTATGGCCTTAGTCGGATGCTGCAGCTTGAAGTCACACTCCAAGTGTGCTGGGCATTTCTGTTCTGTCTGAGGATTTGCTCATGCTATTCCCTCTAAATCATCCTTCTCTCCTCCCTTGGCAAATGCCTTCACCTCCTTTCAGGCCCTGCTCAGTTGTCATCTAAGTGGTCCTGGTTATCAGCCCCATGCTGTGTTTTGCTCAGGAACTAGCTTTGATTGGGTCTGTCTTCCTCTCTCTGACTGGGCTGTGTGCTGTGGGGTAGGAGCCTGAACTTTTAAACTCTTCATGCCCAGGGCCCACAGTGTTTGGCTGCAGCTAGCTGTACTCTGGGCAGGTTAGTTGGACTGAATAATCAGACAGTGGTTAGTTTCAGTCCTTGTAGAAATTCAGAAATGCCAAAACGTCAAAGTCTATAGGTGGTCTAGAGAGGATCCGTGGCCTTCATTTAATTATTTCCAAGTTTGTGTGGAGGTGCATTTTACTGGTAGGAGAAGGACTATGAGTTTTCAGTCCAGACGCAGAAGGCCTGTGACCTGCCCCGCCACCTCTACAAAACAATGCCTAAGGGTCCTGACCTAAGCTCCACTATGTATTGGCCATTTCACCTGCAGTCCTCCTGGTGACAGCCAAGATCATGAATGTGGCCCTCTAGGGTGTTGCTGAGTAGGACTGGGAGAGCATACTTCCTGTTTCTGCTTGAAACTTTGTAGAAGAGAAGATTGGACGCATTAGTTTAGATTTCTTCCTCATAAGTACTGTCATCCTCTGAAAAGTTTCCCCTGATTTTCCCTCCTGTGCTAAAACACACCCCAAGACTCTGGAGGGAAGAAGGATGATGGCATCACTGGTGGTGGGGAGGAGATGCTGGGATCTGCACTCCAGCAGAGTTCGGGGCAAGGATGAGAAAATAGACCTTTGACCCTTCCCTGAGGGTGATGGGGAAAATCCTGAGTGTCCCATAAACCCTTCCCAAAGGTAGCTTTGTAGCTTCTACTTCTTCCCTAAAGTCCACTGGAAACAAGGTAAAGAACTGAGAGGTGTTTGTGAATATTAGAGGAATAAAATGCTTCTTAGGGTCTGGGCAAGAGCTGTAATCATGCAGCTTAGCTTCCCCAATTTCTGATACCCTGGTGTTTTCAGAGAGACGTGAGCCTCTCAGGACATTACAGATTCCTCATACAAAACTTCTGTTGTGCAGTTCTTTACATGTCCTTCCCCTCACCTAGATCCTGCTGACCTTGTCTGACTTGTGATGAGTAATTTAAATCCAAGCCTTTGAGACAAAACTGACAATCGTTGTTTATTGATCAAGAAGCCAACCTTGTAAATAACTTTTCTAATGGTACCAGGCAATTGCATTTCTGCTTAAAAAAGAAAAAAACTCATTCATGGTGAACAAAGCATTTCTATTCCATATGATGCTCCAGTAGATGGCATGAGTCTATAAGAGCATTTTCTGTTTTTAAGCAGCCTCAACTGATAATGTTGGCTAAATTTATCTCCTAATTTCAGTGCCAGTGGGCTCCTCATTCACTTTTGGGAAGGGAAGTCTGAAGCACTGAGAAGAGTAGAGGTTTGGTTACAAGTGACAGCATCTTTCACTTATTGAGTTGGTTGGTTGTGACTTCACCAGGAAATGTCTGTGAAATTCTTACTGCTGCCAGGCTCTGAGTAGGCCCCGGAGACTCAGCAGACACAGACCTTCTTGCTGCCCTGTACACATGACAGGAGACAGACCAGGAATATGTGGCTTTGAATGAGATGTCACAGTGAACAGGTGCAGATTGCCATGGGGTATGTCAGGGCAGCAGACCTACTTCAGGTTGTCAAGGCAAGAAAGGCCATGTTGATGCTGAGATCTTAACATGGAGCAGGAGTTAGTACAGTCAGGGAGAGAGCCTTCTAGGCCAAGAGAACAATTTGTCCAAAGTCCCTGAAGAAATCAAAATTCTCTTGGAAAACTGAGGGGAGTGTAGTTTTCTACAGGGTGGGCAGCGGGAGGAGAGGAGTCCACTATGACTCTCAGAGTCAAACACCCAGTCTCCAGCATTTCAGCTTGCAACATAGGTTTTGGGACGTGATGCCCTTCCCTTTTTCTCTCCACATTTCCCTGGGTTCCACAGTGGCAGTGGAAGCTGGGCCTGGAGCCTGCCTGAGTGTCCTGAGCCAAGGAGTACCTGCTGCTTTGGTAGAGGCTTGTTGCAGGGCTGCTGCTCTGTGTTGTCCTTTAGGCTCAGCACTCACACTGAAGCTTTGTGGGCTTCTCAGGAAAGGGGCTCCACTCTACTTACCAGTGATGTTTTGTAGTTGACCTGAGTTTGCTGAGGGAAGCTATTCTGTGTTCTGTTGCTCTCACAGAGTAGATGAGGATGAGGATGACCTGGAGGAAGAGCATATAACTAAGGTAAGATGCCGAGTCCTTGTGCATGTCTGTGTGTGGGCCTGAGTCAAGGGCTCTCTGCCTCTGACGAGAACAAGAAAGTCACTGCAGCAGCTTCTCAGCCTTCTTTCAATGAAGAACTTAAACTCACAGGCTTCATGGTTTCCCAGGCCCAAAGATTGGCCTTTTGTTAACTTACCAGAAGGGCCTGCTCCCAGGGCCTGGGCATGTTGCCCCAGATCATTGAAGGCAGCTGTTCGGGGCCAAGGGCTCCAGTGGTTTGTCTCCAGTGGGCAGTGGTACAAGGTGAGGGGTGGGACAGGGAAGAGCACATTGCCTTTGGACTCTCCTGTGTGTGTTTCTTCTCGATTGTATTCATGTTTGCATGGAGTGCAGTGAGATATGGCTATGATACCTCTCAAATTTTAAAAATATTTGATTTCGTTCAAGACTTCTGTGTTCTGTTCAAAGTAGATATCTCCTCCCCGCCCCCCCCCCATTTTTCTCTTTTCCTCTTCTCTCTCTGCTAAATCCCATCGTAGAAAGAAGGTATTCAGCTCCACCTCTACCTCTTTCTTCAGGGGGACAATCTTCCCCTGACATGCTCTCCCCAGATGATTGAGGAATCTTTGCCATGTTAAAAATCAGCTCTGGGGAAATCATCTTTCCTACGATCACAAGCCCTTCAGAGTGGTTGGGTTAGAAGATGGGTATGACTTATGGGAGGAGTGGCCTCTGGGCATTCCCTTGAACTAGAACTTTAGGTGGCCTGTGCAGTTCCTAGTCCCCTCATCAGATGAGATCTGATGTGAGATGACATTATCTTGTCTCAGGTGTGTGCTTTACAGCCACTCTTCCTGTCTCCACAGGCTTTAAAGCCATGGCATCCCTCTATGTGCAGAGAATATTTGGGGATGTTAGAGTCCCCTCTTTGAAGTCCCCTTTTTTTCCCTTGACCAGATTTATTACTGCAGTCGGACACATTCCCAGCTGGCCCAGTTTGTGCACGAAGTACAGAAGAGCCCCTTTGGCAAGGAAACCCGGCTCGTCTCCCGGCAGGTTAGCAGAGGCAGATGTCCCAGCCCAGGTGCCATTCAGCTTCCTCTCTGTGCCTTTATCTTCCAGGCATAGAAAGTCGATGGGGCTGAGGCTGGCTGAGCAGTAGAAGCACAGCCCTGTCCCTGGCCCTACCACCCCTTGTTGGGAGGAGGAGAGGCCAACAGGGCAGGTCTACTGGTTGCTTGCATGTCATTTAGCCAGCACCATTTCTTTGCCTCTTTTTTGCTCCTGTCTTGTAGAACCTTTGTGTGAATGAAGATGTGAAAAACCTGGGTTCTGTGCAGCTTATCAATGACCGCTGCATGGAGATACAGAGAAGCAAACACGGTAGGCACTAGGACTGTGATGGGGTTTGACCAGGGACGTGGTAACAAGGCAGAGCAGGCCCTGGTTCCCTCCTGAGGGCCCCTTCTTGGGAAGGCATACTTATTTCCTAGGTCAGTGTCAAATTCTAGTCCTTGGAAATAATTTTACAGGCTCTTTACAGAGAACACAAAGTACAATTTCAGAGTGTTCTAATGAGACCATTTGGAAGGGTCCTATAGACCCCACCTGGTGGGAGTGGGTCTCAACATCACCAAACATACTCTTGGCTCCAGAGAGAGTTGTTCTTCCTGTCATTGTTCCCCTGCACCTGTACCACCTGCAGAGAAGAAAAACAGAGCTGAGGAAGACAAGCCAAAGAAGAGGCGGCAGGAGACCAAGGCTGCCTGCCCCTTCTATAACCATGAGCAGATGCAGCTTCTCCGGGATGAGATCCTGGTGGAGGTGAAGGACATGGAGCAGCTGGTGACCCTTGGGAAGGAGGCTTGGGCCTGCCCTTATTATGGGAGCCGGTTTGCTATCCCTGCAGCCCAGGTAAGTACTCCGGAGGGGGAAGAGGTAGTTCTTGGCTGTAACTGGAGCTGCAGGCCATGAAGCAGTTCCTTGTTCCTCTTTAGTTTGAGAGGATGCCCCCACTATGGCTAGGCTCAGGTCATACAGCATACTGATGCCACCTAACCATTTTTTTCCAGAATGTAGGGTCAGGGGAGGCCCTTGGAGCCTTAGTGGCTTCGGGCTTCAGGGCCAATTGGCATTTTTGGGGGATACCAGATAGAAGCCAGGAAAGAGTACATTTCTGAGAAACTAAAGTGAGAGGAGCCTTGGGGGCTAAGATGAAGCTCAGTAGCAGGAGTTCAGTCCCTTCCCTCGATTCTCTTCAGTCAGATCATCTCCAATTTTACTGTTTCATATACTTGACATCGTACATCAAGCTCCTGAGAAAAGGTCTATTGCTATAAATGCTACTCTGCTGTAACTTTCTCACTTGAATATCTCTACTCATGGTCCAGACTGGAAATAGAACAGGTCACGTCAGGACTTAGGTGGGCTGGGCAAGTTCATTGCAGGTTGAGCCCTGTATCTCTCCCCCTCCAGCTGGTGGTGCTGCCCTATCCAATGCTGCTGCATGCTGCCACCCGGGAGGCTGCTGGCATCCGGCTGCAGGGCCAGGTGGTCATCATTGATGAGGCGCACAACCTGATTGATACCATCACAGGCATCTACAGCACAGAGGTCACTGGTTCCCAGGTGGGTTGGCCTCTCTCTGTCTTACCTCTATAGATACCTATACCTGGAATTCCTTGGAACATGGGGTTGGGCAGAGGCTGCACTGAGCCAAGGTACTGGTCTTGGCTTTCCATAAAACTGTGGGGACCCAGCTTATTTCATTGCTTTTCACCTGCCCATGTCATCCTGGGCCCCTCCAGTCCAGGATGCTACTAATGTTCTGTCTTAGCTGGGATGGTGGCATGAGGGAAGCAGGACTCATCAGTTGTGATGGTGCTCTGAGGAAGGCACAAGATCTCTGTAATCTACTCTCTTATGTATTGCATACTATACCAGGTCTCTCTGCTCTTTATGCTGACCTTACAGTGGGATGGTAAGTTTACTTAGGAGTTTGCAGATTCAGAGAGGGTTAAGCAGTTGTGCCTAGAAGCACACAGCTCAGATGGGAGCCAGGATTTGACCACTGGTTTCTGACCATGAAACTCACTGAGCATCTACCATCTGTGCTGACCAAAGCTTGGGTTGACCTTAGGCCAGGATGCAGTGGTTACCTGGAACCTCACTCTTAGTAGACTATAAGTTTTTTTCCCAGCCCAGTAAAAACCAGCAGGGAGATGGCTTGAGGGATTCTCCCTCATGTTTTGACAAGGCCCATAGCAGACATGAAGCAGAACCTCCTTTTCCTCTCTTTCAACAACCTCAGCCCAGGGGCCTCAAACCATGCCTTTACATGAGCCCTACTTTTGCTCCCCATCACCTTGACCTTCCTGTGTGTGCTGGTGGGCATTTTCTGTACATGGTCTAAGATTTCACCTGGACAGCCCCCTCCATTCTTGGCCAGAGCCTGGTCTGCCTTCACACCATTGTCTGTGTTCTCTCCCCAGCTCTGCCAGGCCCATTCCCAGTTGCTCCAGTATATGGAAAGATATGGGTGAGACACTTACCCTCTGAGGTAGATGGGAGAATTCTGCTCAGTTTCAGTGGCCTCACAAGTCAGCCTCCAAGACTCTGGCTTGAGCTCAGACCGGGCATCGGCTTTCTGCTCAGGTCCTAAGTCCATTGTGGTATGTCCTTCATGAGACCTAGGCTGTTTGGAACAGAACAGCTGGCTCCGAGGGCCCTGGGCCTTGGCCAGCCTTTTTTTCTAGGGAGAATTTGTAGTTTGTGGCCCAGCTTGAGAGGTAGCAGAAAGACAGGCTGTGGCTGGGGGCAGATGGAGGGAAGCTGCTGTCTTGAGTACAGCCACGTGACGTCTGTTGATTTCTCCTCAGGAAGCGTTTGAAGGCCAAGAACCTGATGTACATTAAGCAGATTCTGTATTTGCTGGAGAAGTTTGTGGCTATGCTGGGAGGTAGGAGAGCACCTTCCCCAGGCTCACCCCTGGCCTGCAAAACTTGTCGGTCTTTGTCCTTGGATGCCGGTTAGGGCTCCTAGATCTTCTGTGCCCTTTAGGATTGTCTGGGTCATTAATTTAGGAAATTCTCATTCCTTTTTATTCTAGTTGACTGATTTTCTGTTTTTTAGAATCCTCGTTCATTTGCCCAGGTTCTGAATCCTTTTATTTTGCCAGACAGTACTCTATGGGTGCAATAATAATACATTATACTATTAAATTAATGACACCTTGTGACATAGTTACTGTCCTGGGGTGTTTTCAGAGCATTTTTATATGTATGCTCTCATTTGCCCCTGTGAGGAGAGCAGGCCAGGTGTTTTAGCCCTCATTTATAGATGAGTAACTAAATCTCAAATCAGGACCTGCCTGTGGTTGATGAGCCCAGTGAGTGAGCCTTCTGGTTCCAGGCCCAGGCTTCTCATGCTAGTCTGTGCTGGGATCCTTTCCTTTGTCAGATGGTAGTGCCTTTGAAGGTTTTTGTAGAAAGTAAAGTTCCTGAAACCCAGTGGGGTTTTCTGGAAGGATCTCATCCTGTATTGCTCTTAGATTCCATCTCTGCCTTGGCCACAGCACCATATGGCCGAGGGCAGCTTGTGCTTGTTCCTGTGCCCCTGTCTACCTGGGGCTGAATGAAATCACAAGGCTTTGTGTTCCTTCATGGAACCCCCTGCCCTCCCTGGCTTTTTTGCATGCTATAAATAACCAAAAACAAACAAAAATATGTTTGAATATGGATGTTCTTCTTAGTAGGTACAGTGTAGAGCGAGAAGACGGGGAAATGGGGGTCAGAGGACCACTATCCTGACCTATTTACATTTTCTTTTTTTTAGGGAACATTAAGCAAAATCCTAATACACAGAACCTCTGAAAGACAGGTGAGGGAGTTGCTCTTCTAGGGCCCAGAGGGATCTGAGCCACTTCTAAGCTTTAATCTGGGACCAAAGCTAGGGGCTTCAGGGCAGATTCCCAGCGCCCTTCATTTGTCTGCTCTTAGGAACAGAGCTGAAGACCATCAATGACTTCCTCTTTCAGAGCCAGGTGGACAACATTAACCTGTTCAAGGTAAAGGCCCCCACCCCTTTTTTTAATATCTTTGTTTTATTTATTTATTTTTATGTGGTGCTGAGGGTTAACCCAGTGCCTCACACATGTGAGGCAAACGCTCAATCACTAAGCTACTACCCCAGCCCCCGCCACCACTTATTAGCACATCAGGTTTCTTTCTTATTACTACCTATAGGAAGACACTGCATTAAGACTATGGGAGAAATAAAAAGCAAATTCCTTCTGTAGTCGAGTAGTTTAAGGTCTGAGAAACCAAAACATACATACAATAATTACTTAACCCTTCAAGCAACATATCGGCAGGAACCAAACAGTCTAGGGTCATGGGGTTTCCAGCTTCATAAAAAGAAAGGCTCTTCTTTGTACCTTACAGGTCCTCCCCACCCCTCTCCCACGCCCCCCCCCTTGTCCATCTGTCTTCAGACACAGTCTTTCCCCTGGACTTTAGGATAGAAGCAGGGAGCTGATTAAAGGAGCATGATCCTGGTTCCATCTGGTAGGGCTGAGCTGAGTGAGAATGGTGCTGGTGCCGCTTGACCCATTGACTCCCAGTTGCAGCCTTGGGTTCAGTCACAGCCACAGATGTTTCTTACTCTAGTCCTGAATGTCCAGGATACTCCTAATGGGGTACAGCACTGTCACTGGGATGACAGCCTACGATTACAAATTGATAACCATGATCACCTTCATGGACAGAGTACTTACTACATACTGGGGCTGTGTGCTGGGTCTGTGATTCCCAGGTGGATGTGCTATTGCCATTTGAAAACAAAGGAAGCCGAGGCTCAGGGAGGTTGCTCAGGAGGATAAGGAGCCCAGGACTCACCCCAGTGCATCAGTGCTGAGTGGACGAGTGCACATTTGAGCCCAGCTGTACTATCTTAGACTGTCCCTTTCTGCCCATCTTTCTTCAAAGCAGCTTTCCCCAATTAACCCCTTTTGGTCACTGTCAATGCCATTTTCCCATCAAACACCCTGGAAATTTGAGTCATCCTTGGTACTTTTCTTCCCTTTGTGTCCTATAGCTAAATAGTTGCCAAGCTCCGTGGCCTAAAATAACTCTGGAATTATCCCAGCTTTTCCCTCCCAGCGCTGTGACTTCCGTGCAGGCTCTATTTGCTCCTGCTTTCTTCCTGGCCCCTGCTTGCTTCTGTTCTCACCTCCTTCCTTTCATTTACTTTACAAGGTACAATTGAGTGGATCTTAACTAAAGATGTCACTCTATTTATTTATTTATTTATTTATTTATTTATTTATTTATTTAATCAAGCCCATGGCCTCGTATATACCATGCCAGTGTTCTACCACTGAGCCTTTTTTAAAAATTAAATTTTGAGACAGGATCTTCCTTAGTTGCCAGGCTGTTCTTGAGCTTATGATCCTCCTGCCTCAGCCTCCTCTGGGGTTACAGATGTGAACCACCACACCTGGCTAGGATGTCACTGTTTTGTAGAAATCTTTTATTTATTTATTTTTGGTGCCAGGGCTTGAACCCAGGAATGTTTAGCACTGAGCTACATCCCCAGCCCTTATTTTGAGAGAGGGTCTCACATAAGTTACTTAGTGAACTTGCTAAGTTGCTGAGGTTAGCTTTGAACTTGGGATCCTCCTGCCTCAGCCTTCCAAGTTGCTAGGATTATAGGTGTGCCCAGCTTCTTTGTACAAATCTTCCCAGACTTCAGTCTTATCAACTTAGCATTCCTCGTCAAGACCAATCTACACATGTTCAACCGCCAACTAAGTTGTACTCCAGCCTTGCTTGAAATGAGCCCCAAGTTTCAGTTCTTTGTGCCTTTGCTCATAGATTTTTTAATTATTATTATTATTTATATTTTGGTACTGGGAATTGAACCCAGGGGCACTTAAGCACCGAACCATGACCCCATTTTTGAGATGGGGTCTCAGTAAGTTGATTAGGGCCTCACTAAATTGCTGAGGCTGGCTTTGAACTTGAAACCTCCTACCACAGCCACCCAACTCATTGGAGTCACAGATGTGCATAACCATGCCCAGCTGAGTCTAAATTCTTTGAGGCCCAACTTACATGATATCACTTGGAAGGAAAATAGAGGACGTATAACTTCTGTCGATCACCCTTAGATCAGAGCTATTGAGATGTTGGTGAGAAGGTTGTATCTGTGATTTGGCAGAGCCCCCACCTTGTGAGCCGCTCTGTTTGGTGGTTGGGATGACTGGTTTCTCATGTAGATTATAACTCGCTTCTTTGTGACACACGCGTGCCATCGATGTTGGTTTTGCAGGTTCAGCGGTATTTCGAGAAGAAAATGGTCAGCAGGAAGGTAACCCCCTTTACTGTGGGTCCAGAGGGAACCAGTGGCGCCCTGCCTGCTGCCTCACTGCTTCCCTGTCTGGCCCATGGACTCATCTCTGTCTTCCCTCTCCATGGTGGGAACTGTTTGTGAGCTGGGCGGGCTGTAGGCTGTGGGGTCTCCACTCATACTGCTTCTCATTCTTCCATCACCCTTTTTCCTCCCTACCCAGCTCTTTGGCTTCACAGAACGCTATGGAGCAGTCCTCCCATCTTCCCGGTTGCAGCCCAAACTGACTGGGTTTCAGCATTTCCTAAAGAGCCTGCAGCCTGGTGTCACCGAGGGTGAGTTGGGAGGGTGGAAAAGCAGAGCCAGCTGCAGGCTTAGGGTAAGGATGTGGACCTAACTTCAGAGCACCTTCTCCCTGTCCTGCTTTGTACAGCTCCTGCAACCCCTGTGGAGGAGGATGAGACCAGGGCCCCGCGGCCCACTTCCCCGTTGATGCACATCGAAGGCTTCCTTGCAGCTCTCACCACTGCCAACTAAGATGGCAGGGTCATCCTGAGCCGCCAAGGTAATTAGCTGTTTACTTAAAAGAACTGGGGTCATGGTTCGGTCAGGCTCATTTCCCAAGAAAGAGAAAACCTGATGGGGCCAGGGAATCAAGCCAGAGACTTGACACATCCTGTACCTGCCTAGCATAGAATGTTGGCTGGCCTCCCATGGCCTGGGGCAAGCAGGGTTCCTAGGGAGAACCAGAGATGCTGGGTCCTCGCAGACAGCATTGCTGGAGAACCCTATAGCCCGGTGTTAAGATTAGGTGGGCTTGGATTCAAGTCTTGGTTCCATCACCTGCATGCTATGTGACTGACCAGTTTCTCTCTGCACTTAGTTTCCTCCTAGAAATTGGAAATGTAGGAAGGAAGACAATAGTACTATCTACTTCGGTGGGTTGTGCTGGAGATGAAATTAGGTTGTTTTTATTAAAGAGAAAGAGATAGCTCATGGACTCAACTCGAGCCTGTGCTCAGGCTGTTCCCAACCTTCTCCCCATGTGTGTGTATCTCTTTTCAGGCAGCCTCAGTCAGAGCAGCCTCAAATTCTTGCTCCTGAATCCAGCTGTGCACTTTGCCCAGGTGGTGAAAGAATGCCGGGCAGTAGTCATTGCAGGTGGCACCATGCAGCCGGTAAGGACACCAATCCCAGCCTCTGGTGTCCCAGGTATTGGGATGGGGCAGGCAGGGGCAACCTTGCACACCAAGCCTCTTCCCTGTCAGTCCCCTGGACCTCCACACTAGGAAGGGGTCAGCTCATGCAGGCCCAGCAGTGTCCGCTAGGTGGCACTGCTGTACTTTTCCTGTCTGGGCTCTGGGTGTAGGTGGGGGCACCACTGCTTCCTCTGGTTTCTGAAGCCTTCTGCAGTAATCGGAACTCTGCGGTGCCTCCTTGCCATTCCCTTTCTGCACCCATCACCAGAGGTATCCACCTGCTCTTGTAAAAGTATTACATTTTCATTTTAGAAAGCAGAGAGAAGTAAAAATGGGAAAAAATAGAACATAATTTCACCAACGGAAGATTTATGTTGGCATATATCTTTGTAATAGTCTTTTTTACATATAATTTTTATATGTGTGCATACATATTTTAAAAACAAAAAATGGCATTCTAGATGCTGCTAGTAATTGCTTTTTCACTCAGCAACAAAATGTCATAAACATTTTTCCCTGACAGCAAGTATAGGTTTATTTCATCATACTCTAGCTGCACTGGATTCCAGTTATATGAATGTGTTCTGTTTCATGTAACCACTCATGTTTTGTTAGACATTTGGCCTCTTCCCAGTTTTTCTCTGTTTTAAACAGTACTGTGGTAAGTATAACTGGATCTCTGCACGGGGATTATTTCCTTAGCCTCACACTCTGAAGAGAACTCACTGGCTGGCTGACTGCTCAGAGCCTCAGGCAGTGGTTCCCCGCCTCAGATCCCTGCAGGAATCACCCATGTGGCTTTCTTTTCATTCTGTTTGACTAGATTCATAGATTTTTATTCATCCCATATATTAAAGTTTGTAGTCATTATTGTGTTTGACTCAGATCATCCCAAATTTGGCTGATGGGAGGAGCCCCTCCTGCCACCCCATAGTCTTGGAATGCCTTCTTTACTTCTGGACAACCAGATGTCCCAGACTGAACTTACGTTTGCCTGGCTCCACAGTGGGGTCATTCCATTTCTCCAGGGTTTCTGATTTCTTTCAGTGGGGGGCAGTATGTAAAAATCTGGGTACTAGGGTGACCCTGATGCTTCTGAGTTATCATTGTTCCTGGGTATTTCAGCAGACAGACCTAGGAAATGTGCTTTCAGAAGCACGAGTCTGTTTTGATGTTTCTAATCAAAATCAAAGAATCAATGTATATGACCCCTAGCACATGGTAGAATAAATATATAATTACAAGAAAAAAATGTTTATAACATTTGTTGCTGAATGAACATTTGGTTTCTTATTAATATAACTACTTATTTGTTCAATCCCACAATATACTTAAAAGTTTCAAAATTATAAGACAACACTATTTCTAACTGATCCAAGTTTCATTTTTTAAGATTTCTTTGCTCTGTAAGAATATAAAGTCATTTGAAATCAGGCTTTTCTTTTGTGTGCTTGCTCACAGTCTGACAGGTCACTAGGCTTTTGTTTTTGTTTCCAACTTCAGAGTTTGCTTTTTCATTTTTGACTTAATTCTGTTTTTAAAGTATATAATGTCCATATCTCACTCCCATCCCTTTAAAAAATATTTTTTTAGTTGTCAACGGACCTTTATTTTATTTATTTATATTATTTATTTATATGCAGTGCCGAGAAACAAACCCCATGCCTCACGCATGCTAGGCATCCACTCTACCCTGAGCTACAATCCCATCCCCCACTCCCATCCCTTACCAGCTGGTTCTTCACCCCCATAAGGTAATCATTTTCAGTAGCTAATGCTTTATCTCTTCATTGTCGTAATTTGGAGTGTTTTTGCTTTGTTTGCAAAAATAAGCATATATATAGTTTCCTTTTTAAATAACATCAAAGGTATGATGATAGTTGTTTCTTACCTGTGTGTCCTGGCAATTCCATCTGTTAGCACTAAAGATGGTCATTCTTCACTGGATGTAGCAGGGCTAGTTCAACCAGTCTCTTATGGGCAAATAACTTCCAAAGAAAGATCCTTATGTGCAGGTTAATTGGTATTTATAGGCTGTATCATCAGAGTAGATCTTAGATATAGGATGCCGATTAAAAACTACATCTAACTTGCTAAATACTGTCAGATTCCTCTGCCCAAGGATGGCAACTATTCTGTATCCTACCAACAATATCTAAGAAAGACTATTTCTCCACAGAGTGATTAAACTCTTGGATTCTTGCCAGTTTGATAGGTGAAAACCCTGGAGGTTCTTATTCAGTGGTTTGAGCTAGGACCTGGCACTTGGATTTTTTTTGAAATCCCCTCTGGTGTTTTTTTGTTTTGTTTTGTTTTAGTGCACAGCTAGGTTGAGAATCTCTGTGCCAAATTGGCCAAATTTCCTTTGCTATTCCCACAGGTTGTCTAATGAGGCTGCCAACACTGGATGTCATTAACGGTTGTTTTTTTTGCTAATGTATCACCCACCTTTTCTTTCAGGTCCTATTTCTACCATACTGGCTGCCTCCTGGCCCAGACTTCTCTGCTCTCTGTGCCAGGGCTCTACCCTCACCCATGGACCCCCAAGTCACGGCCTGAGGTTCCTTTTCCTCAGCCCTTGGAGGTCACAAAGTCTTGACATTGTGACCTACAGGTGTCTGACTTTCGAGATCAGCTGCTGGCATGTGCTGGGGTGGAAGCTGAGAGAGTGGTGGAGTTTTCCTGTGGTGAGGATCCATGTCCAGGGTGGGACAAACCAGGCACACTCTGGCCCCAGTAGTCTTGGTTTTGCTGCATGCGAGACCCAGGGCTGAGGAGACCACAGGATAGGGGCCTTGCCTTCTCCAGCACACTTCCCCTTGCCCTTACACTCTGCCCCACCATCAGCATTGCCCACTGTTATTGTGGCAATGGGGTGGGTGGGTAGGTATGTTATAAATCTTCCTCATCTGGGAGACAGGTTAGGAAAACACCCTCCCTGGACTTTGCCTGGCAGAATAGTCTGCCAGGTTCTCATCCCCTTCCTGGGTCTCACCAGGCCACGTGATCCCTCCAGAAAACATCCTGCCCCTCGTCATCTGCAGCGGGCCCTCCAACCAGCAGTTGGAATTCACATACCAGAAGAGAGAGCTGCCTCAGATGGTGAGTGCCAGCAGCAGCCTTCCTACAGCCCTCCTAGGGCAGGGGAGAGAGCTCTTGGGTGGGTGGTCCTGACTAGTCCTGGCACAGGATGAGTAGGATCTATAGATGTTTATCAAGGAAGGCCTGAGCCATTCCCCTACCCCTTAGGCTGGTAAGTAAACTCTCTTATAACCTTCATGTATCCCCTTAGTGTGGAATGAGAACACTGCTCATTTCCTTTGGTTCTATGGTCCCTTGGTTCTATGGGCCCCTGCCCGGACCAGGGTTGCAGGTTTTAGGCACATCTCCAGTGGCATGCCTGGAGTGTTCAGTGCCCGGCTTATCATGGATGGTGTCCTTTGGGACATTGGGCATTGGTGAACCAACATTATATTTTATCACTGGGATGCTGACATTGGGACATGTGCCATAAAGGTGGGCAATCACCAGAAGGAGTTGAGCACGTTTGGTAGGAAGGTGGCTGGCACATTCCACTCGGGGAAGCCAGTGGAATCCTCTGTGGCCTAGTCACACAATGGTTCTCTATCCTTGGTTTTGGGGTAATGCAAGCAACTCTTATGTGGGTATTACTGCCATGAGGCTTCTTATCTGTCTTCCATAGATGGACGAGACAGGCCTCATTCTCTATAACCTGTGCAATGTGGTCCCTGGAGGGGTAGTCTGTTTTTTCCCCTCCTATGAGTATCAGCGCCAGGTCCATGCTCACTGGGACAAGAGTGGTCTGCTGGCCCGCCTGGCTGTCAGGAAAAAGGTGAGTGGCCCTTCAGCTGGACCCCTCCCCCTTTTGAGGACAGTGCTGCCCAGAGCTCCTCCTGGAATTCTCTTGCTGTCAAATTGGGATGGTTCAGCTTCTCTTAGTTCTCAACCCCACCTCTTCTGGCCCCTGACTACAGGCCCAGAGGGTTCCTCAAAGCTGGACTCAGTGAGGTCCTCCTGTTTCTAGGTCACAAAACCCAGGGTCTCAAGCAGACCTGAGACCCAGCATTCCAAAGCCTTTTTCTGGGAGACATTCTTTCCCTTCTTGAGATATTCCAGGAACCCAAGAGAGCAAGCCAAGTGGAGCAGGTGCTGATGGCATATTCTAAGTGCATCACAGTGAGAAGTGGGTCCAGAGACCAAGTAGGCCTGGCAGCTGGGTGTAGTTGGGAGGCATCCAGCTTTGGCTCAGCAGCTCTGGGCTGGGTTTCTCCTGTAGAGCTGTGGCCAGGTGGGAGGCACAGTGACGGGTGCCCTGCTTCTCTCTGTGGTCGGAGGAAAGATGAGTGAAGGGATCAACTTCTCTGATGACCTGGGCCGGTAAGTAGTGATCCTCTTCTCTGCTGGAATTGAGATAATGGCCCCTGCCTGGGGTCTGATGCCGTCTGGGTCTGCACCCAAACTGACTATTCAGTGTCCACTGTGGGGCAAGGGCATGTTAGAATTATAGCATCCCTGATTTGGCCCCCTTGGAGCAAGGGGAATATGAGGCAGACCATAACTTTATTAGGATCCATTCATTGGCCTTGGCTAGAGCTTTCCAGATAGTAGGTGTTGGGTGGGGTAATGCAAGCTACAAAAGATAGCAGTTGACGAGATGTGAGGGAGGCCTTGACTTGTCTCCACCAGGTGTGTGGTGATGGTGGGCATGCCCTACCCCAACATCAGGTCTCCAGAGCTACAAGAGAAGATGGCCTACTTGGATCAGACCCTTGTGAGTACTTCCAATGTTCCAGAGGATGAGAGGGTTGGAGAAGAGCTGTGTCACCCCTAGGGCTATGGTAGCAAGGCCCTAGGGTGCAGCTTTCCACTATGCTGATGTTTCCTCCAAAGGTTTGGGATGATTCTGCCCACCCTCTTGATTTCTCCATGACATCACCTGTTAGGCCAGCTGCTGGTTTAGGCTCATAGAGCCTCTTGGCCTTGCTCCAAGAAGAGGTGAGAAGTGACCCAGATTGTCTCTATCCTTTCTAGCCTAGGGTCCCAGGTCAGGCCCTCCCAGGGAAGGCTTTGGTGGAGAATCTGTGTATGAAGGCTGTCAACCAATCCATAGGTAAGCCTGGGACTATTCCTGGCCATCAAGGCAGTTAGGAAAGATGGATGGCTATGACAGGAAGGAGGGATTTTACCTGCCCTTTCTTGCCTGAGGGCTGTGGAAGGGAGGACAACGACACATGGCTGTCCAGGAGGTTGTTTTACTCAAAGCCATAATCTTTGTGCCTACCCAGGTAGAGCCATCAGGCATCAGAGGGACTTCGCCAGCATAGTGCTTCTGGACCAGCGGTACGCTCGCCCCTCTACCCTGGCAAAGCTGCCAGCCTGGATTCGAGACCGGGTCGAGGTCAAAGCCACTTTTGGCCCTGCATTTGCTGCTATGCGGAAGGTCAGGCCTGCCTTTTCCTTCCCCTGGGAGCCTCTCCTCCCCGAGATATAGTTTCTTACTGCATTTTCCTGTCTCCACAGTTTCATCGGGAGAAGTCAGGCCCCTCCCGACTGCACCACTGCCTGTCACCGTCCCTCCATTTGGCCTTAGTCTTAGGCCTAAGGTGGAACCCATGTGTAGAATTGTGTTCAAACCAGCCCACCAGGGCTGTCAGGATCCAAGCGTACATAGAAAGCCAGAAGCAGGTTCGTTCATCCTCAAGAATTAGTAGGTCCATCCCAGCCATGCTTAGGCAAAGCCCAGGGTCAGCTTCCTGCCCAGCCTTTGTAGGAGGCTATGTGGGCAGCCACCACCTTCTCAGAGGTGAGGCCCATCTTGCCTCTGTGCTTTCACCCTCTCAGCTAATGATGTCCATTTCCAGCCCCTTTCCCCACAGCCTCACTTCCCAGCTGCAGCCCTGTTCCCTCCCCTGTCCCTCAGTCTCTGCAAGGGTTTTATCTCCCTGGCTTGGCTCCAGTTCCTCCTTTAAGTCAGCGGCACCTCCCTCCCTCTCAGCCACTCGAGCAAACTCCAAGACACCTTCTACTCTGACATCAGTGATCATGCCAAGGGCCATTAGGCTCTCAGCATGACTATTTTTAGAGACACTGTGTCACTTTTTTTTTTTCCTGTGGAAAATCTCCCTCCCTCTACAATAGCTGCCCCTGCTCCCACACCCCCTACCTGGAGAAAGGGGCTTCAGTATCGTTAAAGTCCTGCCCCATCACCTGGAGACCACCAGGGTAGGGGACAGGCTCCAAGGACAGAGCTATGCCCTGCACAACTATGATTCCTTAATTAAAATTGCACTGCTGGCTTGAGCTCCATTCTTGTATTACCCTTCTTTATTGATTCATGTTGCTCTTTTCTCAAAGATCTTTAGAAGAACACCCTGGTAAAGTGTGGGTAAAGAAGTCACATGAGCAGAGCACAAGCAGGTGGCATACACATACACCCTGTGCAGGGGGTCTAGGTGCAGATCTGGGACTGTCCACTATCCCAGCTGAGGTCCTTAGGCTGAGAGGATGGTATGCCCAGGAGCTGCTCCTGGATGGTTCCAAGAAGGCAACAGTCAGGGTTTAGGGAGGGAGGAGCCACCTAAGACTCCCAGTCATCCTTGTCTTCCTCTCCTGGTGGCTGCTGTGGGGGTGGCAGAGGGGGGATGGAGTCTGACATTCGCGCAAAAGCTCCTCCTGGTCCCTCACTGGCTCCAGTCCCAGGTCCCTTCCCGGAGATACCTGGGAAGGAAAAGACTAGTTAGGGAGGTTGGTCAGGGCACTAGTTTACCCAGCCCTTGGGAGATTTAAGAATAAGAAGACATACAGGATTACATATAATACAAAATGTCTCAAGGCCGAAAGGCAGGGCACCCTGCCTCCTACCTTTACGCCTCAGGACCAGCTTGTTGAAGAGATCTGACATCAGGTCTCCACCCTGGCTCGTGGCTCTCACTGCAATGGGGAAGCCATGGTGAGGGAGTGCAAATGGGCCAAATAGGACATCTCTAGGTGCAGCCTCACACTCTTGGCTTGCTCATCCCACCTCTACAACACTCCCCATCCTGCTCCCCAGCCACACGTTCACCACAGACTCTTGGAGCTTTGGTTTCTGTGGATCCTGCAGTGGCATTAACAAAGTAGTTAACATTTTAGTTCTCACAATGAGGACAAGGCCCAGAGTGGTTAGGCAATTTGCCTGTGGTTACCGGGCAGGTCAGAAGCAGACTGGGACACAAACCCAGGGCCCTTTGCTTTATGCCAAGGTAATGCATGATGCCAAGTTGGGATTTACAGCAGACAAGCCTGAAACATGAAGTAGGACTGAGCTAACCCCCCAGATCTTCAGTCTTTTGGGTCCCTGACCATTTTGTTAAATGACTGGGCCAAGATTCTCCTTTGTGGTTGAGTTGGGTGAGCTTAGAGGGGAAGGCTCTACTAAGGAGTGCCTGGCCCATGTGAGGATATCCACTGGGCTTTCCAGTGAATACCTGGAGGAAAAGCTTGGGGTGGTGTGGCTGGGCAGAACACTGTGGGGACTCGTGGGAGATGGAGGGGCAGGTGACCTTTTGTTTGGAGTCTTCCTGCAGTGGACCAAGGGTCCCCTCACCTTGTTCCTGCTCCTTCTGTTTTTTCTTCTCCAGCTTGCACTCTTTAACACTGCGCAGCTTGGCCTTGCCGATGCCCCCAGCTTGGCGGATGGACTCCAGCAGAGTGGCCCGGCCACTGGAGGGGTCAACCATTTCCTTGGGAGCTCCCTGGACTGGAACTGGGAGGAAAGGCATAAGGAGGAAAGGCTGCTCAGGCAGGGCTGGGAGGAACAGCCTCCAGAGCCTGACTATGGGGGAGGGCACCTCTCCTGAGGAAGCCAGATGGTGAAGCAGGGGCTTCTGGGACTGTGCAGGGCCTGAACTGTAGCCAACAGGCTGCAGTTTTGTGTCCAGGTATCCCTGGTTCCTCTCCACCATCCCATTTAGCTGCCACCCTGCAAAAGTGGGCCCTATGAATCACTGATGTGCTGATAAGTGTCCCATCTTGACACATGGAAAAAAAGGATTTTTGTTCCCCTTCTGGAGGCTGGAAATAGACTGGGAGATACAATATTAAAATAAATTCTGTGTTCTCAATTTTTTTAATAGACTTCTTCATTGGCTTAACTGGGAATGGGAGACACAGAGCCCTATTTTCTAGGTTCCCTCTAAAGATTCCAAAGCTCAACAATTTGAAAACCACTATTTTATGAACCTAGTGGAAAAAAATATTTGAAATTAGAACTATTCTGCAAATCTAGGAATAATGACTATTTGATCCTTTCAGGGATCTGGAAACTGGACAGTTAAAGGTGCCTCCAAGGACTGAGTCCACCCGGCACCACCCTACCTGAAGGAGGTGCGCTGCAGGGGAGCAGGTCCCAGGGGAGCAGAGCAAGGGGGGAGCAGTGCCAGGAAAGCAGGACCAGAAGGAGCAGGGCCCATGGGAACTGGACCCAGGGGAGCAGGGCCAGGGGGAGCAGGGTCAGAGGGAGCAGGGCCACAGTGAGCAGGGCCCGGGGAAGCAGGACCAGGGGGACAGGGCTAATGGGGAGCAGGATCCAGGGAGAGCTGAGCCCAGGGAGGAGCAGGGCCCAGGGGAATAGCACCAGGAGGAGCAGGGCCCAAGGGACGCAGGACCAGAGGGAGTAAGGCCCAGGGGATCAAGGCGGGGGGAGTAGGGCCCAGGGGGAGTGGGGTCTATGGAAGCAGGGCCCAGGAGGAGCAGAACCAGGGGGAGAGGACCCAGGGGAGCAGGACTGGAGGGAGTAGGGCCCAGGGGAGCAAGGCCAGGGTGAGTGGGGCCAGGGGGACCATGGCCATTGGGAGCATGGCCCAGGGGAGCAGGGGTTGGGGGAGCAGGGTCCAGGGAAGCAGGACTCAGGGGATCAGGACCAGGGCGAACAGGGCCAAGGGGGAGCAGGGCCCAGGGGGAGCAGAGCCCAGGGTGAAGCAGAGCCCTTGGAAGCATGGCAAGGAGGAGCAGAGCCCAGAGGGAGCAGGATCAGATTGAGCATGGCCCAGGGGAGCAGGGCCAGGGGTAGCAGGACACAGGGGAAGCAGGGCAAGGGGATGCAGGGCCAGGGGGAGCAGTCCTAGAGGAGCAGGGCCCAGGGGAGCAGAGCCAGTGGGAGCTGAGCCAGGGAGAAAAGGGCTAGGGGGAGCAGGGATAGGTGGAGAAGGGCCCAAGGAGAGCGGAACCAGGGGGTGCAGTGCCCGGGGGAGCTGGCCCAGGGGAAGCAGGGCAAGGGGATGAAGGGCCAGGGGGAGTAGGGCCCAGGAGAAAGAGGGACAGGGGGAGAAGGGCCTGGGGAGCAGGGCCCATGGGGAACAAGTCCATGGGGAGCAGGGCTCAGGGAAAGAAGGGCCCAGCGGGAATAGGGCTCAGGAATACAGGGCCAGGGGGAACAGTGCCAGGGGGAGCAAGGCCAAGGAAAGCAAGGCAAAGGGAAGCAGGACCAGGGGGAGCAGGGCTGAGGGGGAGCTGGGCCCAGTGGGAGGGGAGCCCAGGGGGAGCAGAACCAGGGGGAGGAAGTCCTGTGGGAGCAGGACCAGGGGGGAGCACAATGACAGGGAGCAGGGCCTGGAGGAGAGGGTCCAGGGAATCAGGGCCAGGGAATTTGTGCCAGGGGAAGAGGTCTAGGGGAAGCAGGCCTAGGGAAGCAAGACCAGGTGGAGCAGGACCCAGGTGGAGCAGGGCCCAGGGGGAGTGGGGCCCAGGGAAATCAGGGCCCAGGGGGAGCAGAACCAGGGAGAGCAGGGCCCAGGGGTAGAGGACAGGGGGGAGTTGGTCCGAGGGGAGCAGGCCCAGGTGGAACAGGGTCCAGGGAGAGCAGGACCGGGGGGAGCAGTGCCCAGAGAGAGGAGGATCAGGGGGAGCAGGGCCCAGGAGATCAAGGCTAGGGGGAGCAGAGCCCACAGGGAGTAGGGCCAGGTGGAGCAGGACTAGGGAAGCAGGGCCCATGGGGAGCAGGACCGGGGGAGCAGGGCCCAGGGAGCAGGGCCGGGGGGAGTAGGGCCCAGGGAAGCAGGGCCAGGAGGAGCAAGGCCCAGGGGAACAGGATCAGAGGGAGCAGGGTCAGGGGGAAGAGGGCCATGGGGAGCAGGGCCAGAGGAGCGGGGCCTGGAAAACCAGGACCATGGAGAGCAGGGCCAAGGGGGAGCAGGACTCAGTGGGAGCGGAGCCCATGGGGGAGCAGAGCCCAGGTTGGAGCAGGGTCCAAGAGAGCAGGGCCATGAGGAGCAGGGTACATGAGAAGCAGGAATCAGGGGTAGCAGGACCCGAGGTAGCACCACCCATGTGGAGCAAGCCCATGGGGAGCAGGGTCCATGGGGAGGAGGGCCCAGGGGGAGTAGGGCCCAGGGGTGCAGGACCAGGGGAAGTAGGCACCAGGAGAGCAGGGACCTGGGGAGCAGGGCCAGGGGGAGCAGGGCCAAGGGATTAGGGCCAGAAGGAGCAGGGCCATGGGGAGCAGGACCAGGTGGAGCAGGGCCCAAGCAGAGCAGGACCATGGGATCAGGGCCAGGAGGATCAGGACCCATGGGAAGCAGTGACAGGGGGATCAGGGACCAAGAAATCAGGACCAGAGGGAGCAGGGCGCAGGGGAGCAGGGCCCAGGGGAGCAGGCTTAGAGGGAACACGGCCAGGGGGAGCAGGGCCAGAGGGGACCAGGACTCAGGGAGAACGAGGTCTAGGGGGACCAGGGCCCAGGAGGAGAAGAACCAAGGGTAGCAGGGCCCAGGGGAGTAAGACTTGAGGGAGTAGGGCCCAGGGGATCAGGGCCAGTGGAGCAGGGCCCCGGGGGGAGCAGGACAAGGTGGAGCCGGACAAGGTGGAGCAGGACCAAGGGATAGGAGGATCAACGGGAGCAGGGCCCAGAATAGCAGGGCTAGGGGGAGCAGAGCCAACAGGGAGTAGGGCCAGGGGAGCAGGGCCCATGGGGAGCAAGGCCAGGGGGATTGGGGATAGGGGGAAAATGGCCAAGGGGAGAAGGGCTCAGGGACAGCAATACCAGGGAGAGAAGATCCAGGGGGAGCAGGGCCAGGGGATTAGGGCCAGGAAGAGCAGGGCCCATGGGGAGCAGGGCCATGGGAAGAAGGACAAGTGGATGCAGGGCCCAGGGGAGTAGGGCAAGGGGTAGCAGGTCCCAGGGGAGCAGAGCCAGGGGGAGCAGAGCCAGGCATAAAAGGGAAAGAGGGAGCCTTTTGAAAGATACCCAGAAGCCTTCAGACTCCCTTGGTGTTTTTTTTTTTTTTTTTTTAAGAGAGAGAGTGAGAGAGAGAGAGAATTTTTTAATATTTATTTATTTTTTTTAGTTCTCGGCGGACACAACATCTTCCTTGCACAACATCTTCGTTGCACAACATCTTCGTTGCACAACATCTTCGTTGGAATGTGGTGCTGAGGATCAAACCCGGCCGCACGCATGCCAGGCGAGCGCACTACCGCTGAGCCACATCCCCAGCCCACCTTGGTCTTCTTCTTGTAGGCAGCTCTGGGCTTCCAGTCCGCCCGGCACCCTTCGCGCATGCGCAAGCCCTTGGCTGGAGGCGCTTTGGCGCTCGCGGGCAGCCACCCAAGGGCTCCAGTGTCAGTTGGGGCTCTGGCGTCTGTTAGGGCTCCAGCAGGGCAAGGCGCAGGCGCGATCGCTGACGGCAGGTTCCCAACGGCCGGCCGGGCTCCCATGGCGGCATCCAGACTCAGTCCCATAGGCCCGGAGGTACTGGCCTCGCGAACCTCTCCTGTCCCCAGTGTGTCCCTGCCTGGTCCTGTGCTCCCAGGGCAGCCCAGGAGCCTGCCTTGCCTCCCCTAGGACGCGGACCATCAGCACCAGACCCAGAGGTGAGGGGGGTGTTGTCCAGTGCGGCGTCGAGGCGTCGCCCATCCATGTCTTTTGCAGTCTGTGCGGCCCCTGGGCTCCAGGGCACCTGTGCGGTGCTTGAGAAGCAGGGTCCCAGTCAGCAGGTCTTCGACTTGGCTCCTGTCGATGTCAGACGAAGTGGTGATGATCAACTTCTTGTTCCCTGTGAAATCTGTGAATGTTGGGGACACTGTCAGCTGGCACCTGGGTTGTTAGGTGAAGGATGCTCTTTTCCTGTGATCTTAGCGACTTTGCACAAGGGAATATACTGAGCCGAGTTTGCTGAGTGGCATGTGGTCACACCGTGACTGACGTGCTGTCGTAGGTTGGCTGTTGGTGCGAGCCTCTAGACAGAGCACCTGAATGATGATGGGAGAACTGTGTGACCACAAGTATTGTGCAATAAATAGAGTCATGTTTTATTATTATTAAATTTTGTGGTACTCATCTTTTACATGAGTAAAGTTATGTGTTCTTTTTTGTAAATGTTCATTGGCACTGGGGTGTCAGAGTTTGGTTTTGGGGATGCTAATACGTTTTGATTTTGCCTTTGCCTACTGTGTAAGAATTGTGGGGTGCATGGTTGCATCTGACTATGTTGCAGACTTTTGTCCTTCTTGGGGATTGTGGAAATTTAGAGGCCATGAATTTTTGGTTGCATGTCCATTTTGAAGATGGTATTCCTAATGTGTTATTTGCATTCATAGTTTTGGGTTAGTTATGTTTCAAGTTGGCTGGTGAGAACATGAGATTTGTATGTGTCTGGATGGATTATTGAAGGAAAGTTGTATCTCTAATGAGAGAGTAGGACTGGTTACGTTTGGAGGGTGTGGGAAATAATACATATAAACTCAGGGAGTTTGGTGTAGGTGTTTGTATTTTGGCTTTGGAGTATTTCACCTGTGGTTCTCTGCAGTCCCCCCTCCCCCTAATGCTGCAATTTTCGTTTGTATCATGGGTTATTTGGAAAAGATATCTGTATGTGCATGTGCATATGGGCAATGTTAAGTAACATCATTGGGTGTATTTTTGGTGGGTATATAGTATATTTTGGGAAATGCAGTGGGAATGTTTGCCTATTCAGGATATCATGTATAGTTGTGGGTTTGCTTTTTGTTGTTTTATGGATTTTTGTATTTCCTTGTGTGAGGTCAGGTCTATGACTAATCTTGAGTGGCAATTGAACATGTGTGATTGTGAAGTGTATGTTATTCTCCATTTTGGGAGATGGATAATTTATATCTTTGTGAATATCTGGAAAGGTGTGACTTTGTATATGCAGGTAGTGTGAGATAATAGGACATTTGCATATTTATATGTAGCTATTTGATGCTTGTGGAGATTTACATGTGTATTGAATTTGTAGTTACTAGCATTCCTTGGGTGTCTGTAGGGTGTTTTAGGAACAGAGTTGTGTGAAGTAAGATTGTTCAGGGGACATGGGTACAAGTATTCCAGGGGTCTGGCAGTTTTGATGAATATCTTCTGGGGGAAAGCATTTTAAGTGAGGACTTACTAGTATGTAACTGGGAAGTAAGGCTGTCTGTATCTGATGGAATGCTGGGCTTGTGCATTTATGCCAAAAAGTGGGAATTATGTTTGTACGTATTACAGGAAGGTAATATGCTACAAGTATTTCTTAGTATTTGGGGGATGTAGGAGCTGGTTTCCATTTTTAAAAATTAATTTTTTAAAAAATTTATAAGTGGTTTGATATATATATATTTTTTTTAGAGTTTAATTATTTTTTTATTATTGAATTATACTGTAAATCTACATCTATGATTTAATCAGGAAGAAATGCTTTGTGTTTACAACAAGGACACATTTACTCTAGTGGAATAAACAAACACAGACAAAAGACCAAATACATGTTTGTTTTTTTAAAAACGAGTACACATTTTACCCAGTCCTTTTGCTATTTTGTACCATACTTTTCCTATTAGAGAACTGATCTTACATAAATGTCAAGTCTGCTTTATCTCCTCACATTTTTAAACATTAAATGGAGTTCCTCACAATTTCTAATTATAACCAAACAACTGAAAACAATATGGGAACAAAGTCTGAAAACAAAACAAAAAAATAGTGTAGATGGATATTACCTGATAGTTGAAAAGTTGAGTAAAACATGCCTCCTCTGTGGCTCATCTCAAAGCAACATTTTAATTCAAAGAGGAAAGCTTTTCAGATCTATGAGTGCCTCTGCAGAATCAGACCTATAAGTGTGTCTGGTCTGAATTGCAGAAGTTGAGTAAAAATGTCTACAAAATACCTAAGATCTAAAAATCAGAATAGTGCTAGTTCAAACAAAAAGTTTGGTGGTCTAAATACACCTTCAACTTCTTCCTTTGTTAAAATTATCTTTTATTTTGGATGGAATTTTAAAAATAACTTATGTTTTTAGTGTGCTTTTTAGTCAATGACGATAAAGTTGCAAGTCAAATGATTAAGTTTAAAGTTTTTATGTTTTACCTGATTCTACTGAAATTTCTTTCCATCACCTACAATTTTATGCAACCAAGTTATACATTGGGAATGTTTGTGTATATGTGTTAGTGTGTGGGAGGTATGTATTAGTTATGTATTAGTCATATTAGTCATTAGCCTTCAGACTCCCTTGGTCTTTTTTTTTTTTTTTTAAGAGAGAGAGTGAGAGAATTTTTTAATATTTATTTATTTTTTTTAGTTCTCGGCGGACACAACATCTTCGATGCACAAGATCTTCGTTGCACAAGATCTTCCTTGCACAACATCTTCGTTGCACAAGATCTTCGTTGCACAAGATCTTCATTGCACAAGATCTTCGTTGCACAACATCTTCGTTGCACAACATCTTCGTTGCACAACATCTTCGTTGGTATATGGTGCTGAGGATCGAACCCGGGCCGCACGCATGCCAGGCGAGCGCACTACCGCTGAGCCACATCCCTAGCCCGCCTTGGTCTTCTTCTTGTAGGCAGCTCTGGGCTTCCAGTCCGCCCGGCACCCTTCGCGCATGCGCAAGCCCTTGGCTGGAGGCGCTTTGGCGCTCGCGGGCAGCCACCCAAGGGCTCCAGTGTCAGTTGGGGCTCTGGCGTCTGTTAGGGCTCCAGCAGGGCAAGGCGCAGGCGCGATCGCTGACGGCAGGTTCCCAACGGCCGGCCGGGCTCCCATGGCGGCATCCAGACTCAGTCCCATAGGCCCGGAGGTACTGGCCTCGCGAACCTCTCCTGTCCCCAGTGTGTCCCTGCCTGGTCCTGTGCTCCCAGGGCAGCCCAGGAGCCTGCCTTGCCTCCCCTAGGACGCGGACCATCAGCACCAGACCCAGAGGTGAGGGGGGTGTTGTCCAGTGCGGCGTCGAGGCGTCGCCCATCCATGTCTTTTGCAGTCTGTGCGGCCCCTGGGCTCCAGGGCACCTGTGCGGTGCTTGAGAAGCAGGGTCCCAGTCAGCAGGTCTTCGACTTGGCTCCTGTCGATGTCAGACGAAGTGGTGATGATCAACTTCTTGTTCCCTGTGAAATCTGTGAATGTTGGGGACACTGTCAGCTGGCACCTGGGTTGTTAGGTGAAGGATGCTCTTTTCCTGTGATCTTAGCGACTTTGCACAAGGGAATATACTGAGCCGAGTTTGCTGAGTGGCATGTGGTCACACCGTGACTGACGTGCTGTCGTAGGTTGGCTGTTGGTGCGAGCCTCTAGACAGAGCACCTGAATGATGATGGGAGAACTGTGTGACCACAAGTATTGTGCAATAAATAGAGTCATGTTTTATTATTATTAAATTTTGTGGTACTCATCTTTTACATGAGTAAAGTTATGTGTTCTTTTTTGTAAATGTTCATTGGCACTGGGGTGTCAGAGTTTGGTTTTGGGGATGCTAATACGTTTTGATTTTGCCTTTGCCTACTGTGTAAGAATTGTGGGGTGCATGGTTGCATCTGACTATGTTGCAGACTTTTGTCCTTCTTGGGGATTGTGGAAATTTAGAGGCCATGAATTTTTGGTTGCATGTCCATTTTGAAGATGGTATTCCTAATGTGTTATTTGCATTCATAGTTTTGGGTTAGTTATGTTTCAAGTTGGCTGGTGAGAACATGAGATTTGTATGTGTCTGGATGGATTATTGAAGGAAAGTTGTATCTCTAATGAGAGAGTAGGACTGGTTACGTTTGGAGGGTGTGGGAAATAATACATATAAACTCAGGGAGTTTGGTGTAGGTGTTTGTATTTTGGCTTTGGAGTATTTCACCTGTGGTTCTCTGCAGTCCCCCCTCCCCCTAATGCTGCAATTTTCGTTTGTATCATGGGTTATTTGGAAAAGATATCTGTATGTGCATGTGCATATGGGCAATGTTAAGTAACATCATTGGGTGTATTTTTGGTGGGTATATAGTATATTTTGGGAAATGCAGTGGGAATGTTTGCCTATTCAGGATATCATGTATAGTTGTGGGTTTGCTTTTTGTTGTTTTATGGATTTTTGTATTTCCTTGTGTGAGGTCAGGTCTATGACTAATCTTGAGTGGCAATTGAACATGTGTGATTGTGAAGTGTATGTTATTCTCCATTTTGGGAGATGGATAATTTATATCTTTGTGAATATCTGGAAAGGTGTGACTTTGTATATGCAGGTAGTGTGAGATAATAGGACATTTGCATATTTATATGTAGCTATTTGATGCTTGTGGAGATTTACATGTGTATTGAATTTGTAGTTACTAGCATTCCTTGGGTGTCTGTAGGGTGTTTTAGGAACAGAGTTGTGTGAAGTAAGATTGTTCAGGGGACATGGGTACAAGTATTCCAGGGGTCTGGCAGTTTTGATGAATATCTTCTGGGGGAAAGCATTTTAAGTGAGGACTTACTAGTATGTAACTGGGAAGTAAGGCTGTCTGTATCTGATGGAATGCTGGGCTTGTGCATTTATGCCAAAAAGTGGGAATTATGTTTGTACGTATTACAGGAAGGTAATATGCTACAAGTATTTCTTAGTATTTGGGGGATGTAGGAGCTGGTTTCCATTTTTAAAAATTAATTTTTTTAAAAATTTATAAGTGGTTTGATATATATATATTTTTTTTAGAGTTTAATTATTTTTTTATTATTGAATTATACTGTAAATCTACATCTATGATTTAATCAGGAAGAAATGCTTTGTGTTTACAACAAGGACACATTTACTCTAGTGGAATAAACAAACACAGACAAAAGACCAAATACATGTTTGTTTTTTTAAAAACGAGTACACATTTTACCCAGTCCTTTTGCTATTTTGTACCATACTTTTCCTATTAGAGAACTGATCTTACATAAATGTCAAGTCTGCTTTATCTCCTCACATTTTTAAACATTAAATGGAGTTCCTCACAATTTCTAATTATAACCAAACAACTGAAAACAATATGGGAACAAAGTCTGAAAACAAAACAAAAAAATAGTGTAGATGGATATTACCTGATAGTTGAAAAGTTGAGTAAAACATGCCTCCTCTGTGGCTCATCTCAAAGCAACATTTTAATTCAAAGAGGAAAGCTTTTCAGATCTATGAGTGCCTCTGCAGAATCAGACCTATAAGTGTGTCTGGTCTGAATTGCAGAAGTTGAGTAAAAATGTCTACAAAATACCTAAGATCTAAAAATCAGAATAGTGCTAGTTCAAACAAAAAGTTTGGTGGTCTAAATACACCTTCAATTTCTTCCTTTGTTAAAATTATCTTTTATTTTGGATGGAATTTTAAAAATAACTTATGTTTTTAGTGTGCTTTTAGTCAATGACGATAAAGTTGCAAGTCAAATGATTAAGTTTAAAGTTTTTATGTTTTACCTGATTCTACTGAAATTTCTTTCCATCACCTACAATTTTATGCAACCAAGTTATACATTGGGAATGTTTGTGTATATGTGTTAGTGTGTGGGAGGTATGTATTAGTTATGTATTAGTCACATTAGTCATTAGCCTTCAGACTCCCTTGGTCTTTTTTTTTTTTTTAAGAGAGAGAGTGAGAGAATTTTTTAATATTTATTTATTTTTTTTAGTTCTCGGCGGACACAACATCTTCGATGCACAAGATCTTCGTTGCACAAGATCTTCCTTGCACAACATCTTCGTTGCACAAGATCTTCGTTGCACAAGATCTTCATTGCACAAGATCTTCGTTGCACAACATCTTCGTTGCACAACATCTTCGTTGCACAACATCTTCGTTGGTATATGGTGCTGAGGATCGAACCCGGGCCGCACGCATGCCAGGCGAGCGCACTACCGCTGAGCCACATCCCTAGCCCGCCTTGGTCTTCTTCTTGTAGGCAGCTCTGGGCTTCCAGTCCGCCCGGCACCCTTCGCGCATGCGCAAGCCCTTGGCTGGAGGCGCTTTGGCGCTCGCGGGCAGCCACCCAAGGGCTCCAGTGTCAGTTGGGGCTCTGGCGTCTGTTAGGGCTCCAGCAGGGCAAGGCGCAGGCGCGATCGCTGACGGCAGGTTCCCAACGGCCGGCCGGGCTCCCATGGCGGCATCCAGACTCAGTCCCATAGGCCCGGAGGTACTGGCCTCGCGAACCTCTCCTGTCCCCAGTGTGTCCCTGCCTGGTCCTGTGCTCCCAGGGCAGCCCAGGAGCCTGCCTTGCCTCCCCTAGGACGCGGACCATCAGCACCAGACCCAGAGGTGAGGGGGGTGTTGTCCAGTGCGGCGTCGAGGCGTCGCCCATCCATGTCTTTTGCAGTCTGTGCGGCCCCTGGGCTCCAGGGCACCTGTGCGGTGCTTGAGAAGCAGGGTCCCAGTCAGCAGGTCTTCGACTTGGCTCCTGTCGATGTCAGACGAAGTGGTGATGATCAACTTCTTGTTCCCTGTGAAATCTGTGAATGTTGGGGACACTGTCAGCTGGCACCTGGGTTGTTAGGTGAAGGATGCTCTTTTCCTGTGATCTTAGCGACTTTGCACAAGGGAATATACTGAGCCGAGTTTGCTGAGTGGCATGTGGTCACACCGTGACTGACGTGCTGTCGTAGGTTGGCTGTTGGTGCGAGCCTCTAGACAGAGCACCTGAATGATGATGGGAGAACTGTGTGACCACAAGTATTGTGCAATAAATAGAGTCATGTTTTATTATTATTAAATTTTGTGGTACTCATCTTTTACATGAGTAAAGTTATGTGTTCTTTTTTGTAAATGTTCATTGGCACTGGGGTGTCAGAGTTTGGTTTTGGGGATGCTAATACGTTTTGATTTTGCCTTTGCCTACTGTGTAAGAATTGTGGGGTGCATGGTTGCATCTGACTATGTTGCAGACTTTTGTCCTTCTTGGGGATTGTGGAAATTTAGAGGCCATGAATTTTTGGTTGCATGTCCATTTTGAAGATGGTATTCCTAATGTGTTATTTGCATTCATAGTTTTGGGTTAGTTATGTTTCAAGTTGGCTGGTGAGAACATGAGATTTGTATGTGTCTGGATGGATTATTGAAGGAAAGTTGTATCTCTAATGAGAGAGTAGGACTGGTTACGTTTGGAGGGTGTGGGAAATAATACATATAAACTCAGGGAGTTTGGTGTAGGTGTTTGTATTTTGGCTTTGGAGTATTTCACCTGTGGTTCTCTGCAGTCCCCCCTCCCCCTAATGCTGCAATTTTCGTTTGTATCATGGGTTATTTGGAAAAGATATCTGTATGTGCATGTGCATATGGGCAATGTTAAGTAACATCATTGGGTGTATTTTTGGTGGGTATATAGTATATTTTGGGAAATGCAGTGGGAATGTTTGCCTATTCAGGATATCATGTATAGTTGTGGGTTTGCTTTTTGTTGTTTTATGGATTTTTGTATTTCCTTGTGTGAGGTCAGGTCTATGACTAATCTTGAGTGGCAATTGAACATGTGTGATTGTGAAGTGTATGTTATTCTCCATTTTGGGAGATGGATAATTTATATCTTTGTGAATATCTGGAAAGGTGTGACTTTGTATATGCAGGTAGTGTGAGATAATAGGACATTTGCATATTTATATGTAGCTATTTGATGCTTGTGGAGATTTACATGTGTATTGAATTTGTAGTTACTAGCATTCCTTGGGTGTCTGTAGGGTGTTTTAGGAACAGAGTTGTGTGAAGTAAGATTGTTCAGGGGACATGGGTACAAGTATTCCAGGGGTCTGGCAGTTTTGATGAATATCTTCTGGGGGAAAGCATTTTAAGTGAGGACTTACTAGTATGTAACTGGGAAGTAAGGCTGTCTGTATCTGATGGAATGCTGGGCTTGTGCATTTATGCCAAAAAGTGGGAATTATGTTTGTACGTATTACAGGAAGGTAATATGCTACAAGTATTTCTTAGTATTTGGGGGATGTAGGAGCTGGTTTCCATTTTTAAAAATTAATTTTTTAAAAAATTTATAAGTGGTTTGATATATATATATTTTTTTTAGAGTTTAATTATTTTTTTATTATTGAATTATACTGTAAATCTACATCTATGATTTAATCAGGAAGAAATGCTTTGTGTTTACAACAAGGACACATTTACTCTAGTGGAATAAACAAACACAGACAAAAGACCAAATACATGTTTGTTTTTTTAAAAACGAGTACACATTTTACCCAGTCCTTTTGCTATTTTGTACCATACTTTTCCTATTAGAGAACTGATCTTACATAAATGTCAAGTCTGCTTTATCTCCTCACATTTTTAAACATTAAATGGAGTTCCTCACAATTTCTAATTATAACCAAACAACTGAAAACAATATGGGAACAAAGTCTGAAAACAAAACAAAAAAATAGTGTAGATGGATATTACCTGATAGTTGAAAAGTTGAGTAAAACATGCCTCCTCTGTGGCTCATCTCAAAGCAACATTTTAATTCAAAGAGGAAAGCTTTTCAGATCTATGAGTGCCTCTGCAGAATCAGACCTATAAGTGTGTCTGGTCTGAATTGCAGAAGTTGAGTAAAAATGTCTACAAAATACCTAAGATCTAAAAATCAGAATAGTGCTAGTTCAAACAAAAAGTTTGGTGGTCTAAATACACCTTCAACTTCTTCCTTTGTTAAAATTATCTTTTATTTTGGATGGAATTTTAAAAATAACTTATGTTTTTAGTGTGCTTTTTAGTCAATGACGATAAAGTTGCAAGTCAAATGATTAAGTTTAAAGTTTTTATGTTTTACCTGATTCTACTGAAATTTCTTTCCATCACCTACAATTTTATGCAACCAAGTTATACATTGGGAATGTTTGTGTATATGTGTTAGTGTGTGGGAGGTATGTATTAGTTATGTATTAGTCATATTAGTCATTAGCCTTCAGACTCCCTTGGTCTTTTTTTTTTTTTTTAAGAGAGAGAGTGAGAGAATTTTTTAATATTTATTTATTTTTTTTAGTTCTCGGCGGACACAACATCTTCGATGCACAAGATCTTCGTTGCACAAGATCTTCCTTGCACAACATCTTCGTTGCACAAGATCTTCGTTGCACAAGATCTTCATTGCACAAGATCTTCGTTGCACAACATCTTCGTTGCACAACATCTTCGTTGCACAACATCTTCGTTGGTATATGGTGCTGAGGATCGAACCCGGGCCGCACGCATGCCAGGCGAGCGCACTACCGCTGAGCCACATCCCTAGCCCGCCTTGGTCTTCTTCTTGTAGGCAGCTCTGGGCTTCCAGTCCGCCCGGCACCCTTCGCGCATGCGCAAGCCCTTGGCTGGAGGCGCTTTGGCGCTCGCGGGCAGCCACCCAAGGGCTCCAGTGTCAGTTGGGGCTCTGGCGTCTGTTAGGGCTCCAGCAGGGCAAGGCGCAGGCGCGATCGCTGACGGCAGGTTCCCAACGGCCGGCCGGGCTCCCATGGCGGCATCCAGACTCAGTCCCATAGGCCCGGAGGTACTGGCCTCGCGAACCTCTCCTGTCCCCAGTGTGTCCCTGCCTGGTCCTGTGCTCCCAGGGCAGCCCAGGAGCCTGCCTTGCCTCCCCTAGGACGCGGACCATCAGCACCAGACCCAGAGGTGAGGGGGGTGTTGTCCAGTGCGGCGTCGAGGCGTCGCCCATCCATGTCTTTTGCAGTCTGTGCGGCCCCTGGGCTCCAGGGCACCTGTGCGGTGCTTGAGAAGCAGGGTCCCAGTCAGCAGGTCTTCGACTTGGCTCCTGTCGATGTCAGACGAAGTGGTGATGATCAACTTCTTGTTCCCTGTGAAATCTGTGAATGTTGGGGACACTGTCAGCTGGCACCTGGGTTGTTAGGTGAAGGATGCTCTTTTCCTGTGATCTTAGCGACTTTGCACAAGGGAATATACTGAGCCGAGTTTGCTGAGTGGCATGTGGTCACACCGTGACTGACGTGCTGTCGTAGGTTGGCTGTTGGTGCGAGCCTCTAGACAGAGCACCTGAATGATGATGGGAGAACTGTGTGACCACAAGTATTGTGCAATAAATAGAGTCATGTTTTATTATTATTAAATTTTGTGGTACTCATCTTTTACATGAGTAAAGTTATGTGTTCTTTTTTGTAAATGTTCATTGGCACTGGGGTGTCAGAGTTTGGTTTTGGGGATGCTAATACGTTTTGATTTTGCCTTTGCCTACTGTGTAAGAATTGTGGGGTGCATGGTTGCATCTGACTATGTTGCAGACTTTTGTCCTTCTTGGGGATTGTGGAAATTTAGAGGCCATGAATTTTTGGTTGCATGTCCATTTTGAAGATGGTATTCCTAATGTGTTATTTGCATTCATAGTTTTGGGTTAGTTATGTTTCAAGTTGGCTGGTGAGAACATGAGATTTGTATGTGTCTGGATGGATTATTGAAGGAAAGTTGTATCTCTAATGAGAGAGTAGGACTGGTTACGTTTGGAGGGTGTGGGAAATAATACATATAAACTCAGGGAGTTTGGTGTAGGTGTTTGTATTTTGGCTTTGGAGTATTTCACCTGTGGTTCTCTGCAGTCCCCCCTCCCCCTAATGCTGCAATTTTCGTTTGTATCATGGGTTATTTGGAAAAGATATCTGTATGTGCATGTGCATATGGGCAATGTTAAGTAACATCATTGGGTGTATTTTTGGTGGGTATATAGTATATTTTGGGAAATGCAGTGGGAATGTTTGCCTATTCAGGATATCATGTATAGTTGTGGGTTTGCTTTTTGTTGTTTTATGGATTTTTGTATTTCCTTGTGTGAGGTCAGGTCTATGACTAATCTTGAGTGGCAATTGAACATGTGTGATTGTGAAGTGTATGTTATTCTCCATTTTGGGAGATGGATAATTTATATCTTTGTGAATATCTGGAAAGGTGTGACTTTGTATATGCAGGTAGTGTGAGATAATAGGACATTTGCATATTTATATGTAGCTATTTGATGCTTGTGGAGATTTACATGTGTATTGAATTTGTAGTTACTAGCATTCCTTGGGTGTCTGTAGGGTGTTTTAGGAACAGAGTTGTGTGAAGTAAGATTGTTCAGGGGACATGGGTACAAGTATTCCAGGGGTCTGGCAGTTTTGATGAATATCTTCTGGGGGAAAGCATTTTAAGTGAGGACTTACTAGTATGTAACTGGGAAGTAAGGCTGTCTGTATCTGATGGAATGCTGGGCTTGTGCATTTATGCCAAAAAGTGGGAATTATGTTTGTACGTATTACAGGAAGGTAATATGCTACAAGTATTTCTTAGTATTTGGGGGATGTAGGAGCTGGTTTCCATTTTTAAAAATTAATTTTTTAAAAAATTTATAAGTGGTTTGATATATATATATTTTTTTTAGAGTTTAATTATTTTTTTATTATTGAATTATACTGTAAATCTACATCTATGATTTAATCAGGAAGAAATGCTTTGTGTTTACAACAAGGACACATTTACTCTAGTGGAATAAACAAACACAGACAAAAGACCAAATACATGTTTGTTTTTTTAAAAACGAGTACACATTTTACCCAGTCCTTTTGCTATTTTGTACCATACTTTTCCTATTAGAGAACTGATCTTACATAAATGTCAAGTCTGCTTTATCTCCTCACATTTTTAAACATTAAATGGAGTTCCTCACAATTTCTAATTATAACCAAACAACTGAAAACAATATGGGAACAAAGTCTGAAAACAAAACAAAAAAATAGTGTAGATGGATATTACCTGATAGTTGAAAAGTTGAGTAAAACATGCCTCCTCTGTGGCTCATCTCAAAGCAACATTTTAATTCAAAGAGGAAAGCTTTTCAGATCTATGAGTGCCTCTGCAGAATCAGACCTATAAGTGTGTCTGGTCTGAATTGCAGAAGTTGAGTAAAAATGTCTACAAAATACCTAAGATCTAAAAATCAGAATAGTGCTAGTTCAAACAAAAAGTTTGGTGGTCTAAATACACCTTCAATTTCTTCCTTTGTTAAAATTATCTTTTATTTTGGATGGAATTTTAAAAATAACTTATGTTTTTAGTGTGCTTTTAGTCAATGACGATAAAGTTGCAAGTCAAATGATTAAGTTTAAAGTTTTTATGTTTTACCTGATTCTACTGAAATTTCTTTCCATCACCTACAATTTTATGCAACCAAGTTATACATTGGGAATGTTTGTGTATATGTGTTAGTGTGTGGGAGGTATGTATTAGTTATGTATTAGTCACATTAGTCATTAGCCTTCAGACTCCCTTGGTCTTTTTTTTTTTTTTAAGAGAGAGAGTGAGAGAATTTTTTAATATTTATTTATTTTTTTTAGTTCTCGGCGGACACAACATCTTCGATGCACAAGATCTTCGTTGCACAAGATCTTCCTTGCACAACATCTTCGTTGCACAAGATCTTCGTTGCACAAGATCTTCATTGCACAAGATCTTCGTTGCACAACATCTTCGTTGCACAACATCTTCGTTGCACAACATCTTCGTTGGTATATGGTGCTGAGGATCGAACCCGGGCCGCACGCATGCCAGGCGAGCGCACTACCGCTGAGCCACATCCCTAGCCCGCCTTGGTCTTCTTCTTGTAGGCAGCTCTGGGCTTCCAGTCCGCCCGGCACCCTTCGCGCATGCGCAAGCCCTTGGCTGGAGGCGCTTTGGCGCTCGCGGGCAGCCACCCAAGGGCTCCAGTGTCAGTTGGGGCTCTGGCGTCTGTTAGGGCTCCAGCAGGGCAAGGCGCAGGCGCGATCGCTGACGGCAGGTTCCCAACGGCCGGCCGGGCTCCCATGGCGGCATCCAGACTCAGTCCCATAGGCCCGGAGGTACTGGCCTCGCGAACCTCTCCTGTCCCCAGTGTGTCCCTGCCTGGTCCTGTGCTCCCAGGGCAGCCCAGGAGCCTGCCTTGCCTCCCCTAGGACGCGGACCATCAGCACCAGACCCAGAGGTGAGGGGGGTGTTGTCCAGTGCGGCGTCGAGGCGTCGCCCATCCATGTCTTTTGCAGTCTGTGCGGCCCCTGGGCTCCAGGGCACCTGTGCGGTGCTTGAGAAGCAGGGTCCCAGTCAGCAGGTCTTCGACTTGGCTCCTGTCGATGTCAGACGAAGTGGTGATGATCAACTTCTTGTTCCCTGTGAAATCTGTGAATGTTGGGGACACTGTCAGCTGGCACCTGGGTTGTTAGGTGAAGGATGCTCTTTTCCTGTGATCTTAGCGACTTTGCACAAGGGAATATACTGAGCCGAGTTTGCTGAGTGGCATGTGGTCACACCGTGACTGACGTGCTGTCGTAGGTTGGCTGTTGGTGCGAGCCTCTAGACAGAGCACCTGAATGATGATGGGAGAACTGTGTGACCACAAGTATTGTGCAATAAATAGAGTCATGTTTTATTATTATTAAATTTTGTGGTACTCATCTTTTACATGAGTAAAGTTATGTGTTCTTTTTTGTAAATGTTCATTGGCACTGGGGTGTCAGAGTTTGGTTTTGGGGATGCTAATACGTTTTGATTTTGCCTTTGCCTACTGTGTAAGAATTGTGGGGTGCATGGTTGCATCTGACTATGTTGCAGACTTTTGTCCTTCTTGGGGATTGTGGAAATTTAGAGGCCATGAATTTTTGGTTGCATGTCCATTTTGAAGATGGTATTCCTAATGTGTTATTTGCATTCATAGTTTTGGGTTAGTTATGTTTCAAGTTGGCTGGTGAGAACATGAGATTTGTATGTGTCTGGATGGATTATTGAAGGAAAGTTGTATCTCTAATGAGAGAGTAGGACTGGTTACGTTTGGAGGGTGTGGGAAATAATACATATAAACTCAGGGAGTTTGGTGTAGGTGTTTGTATTTTGGCTTTGGAGTATTTCACCTGTGGTTCTCTGCAGTCCCCCCTCCCCCTAATGCTGCAATTTTCGTTTGTATCATGGGTTATTTGGAAAAGATATCTGTATGTGCATGTGCATATGGGCAATGTTAAGTAACATCATTGGGTGTATTTTTGGTGGGTATATAGTATATTTTGGGAAATGCAGTGGGAATGTTTGCCTATTCAGGATATCATGTATAGTTGTGGGTTTGCTTTTTGTTGTTTTATGGATTTTTGTATTTCCTTGTGTGAGGTCAGGTCTATGACTAATCTTGAGTGGCAATTGAACATGTGTGATTGTGAAGTGTATGTTATTCTCCATTTTGGGAGATGGATAATTTATATCTTTGTGAATATCTGGAAAGGTGTGACTTTGTATATGCAGGTAGTGTGAGATAATAGGACATTTGCATATTTATATGTAGCTATTTGATGCTTGTGGAGATTTACATGTGTATTGAATTTGTAGTTACTAGCATTCCTTGGGTGTCTGTAGGGTGTTTTAGGAACAGAGTTGTGTGAAGTAAGATTGTTCAGGGGACATGGGTACAAGTATTCCAGGGGTCTGGCAGTTTTGATGAATATCTTCTGGGGGAAAGCATTTTAAGTGAGGACTTACTAGTATGTAACTGGGAAGTAAGGCTGTCTGTATCTGATGGAATGCTGGGCTTGTGCATTTATGCCAAAAAGTGGGAATTATGTTTGTACGTATTACAGGAAGGTAATATGCTACAAGTATTTCTTAGTATTTGGGGGATGTAGGAGCTGGTTTCCATTTTTAAAAATTAATTTTTTTAAAAATTTATAAGTGGTTTGATATATATATATTTTTTTTAGAGTTTAATTATTTTTTTATTATTGAATTATACTGTAAATCTACATCTATGATTTAATCAGGAAGAAATGCTTTGTGTTTACAACAAGGACACATTTACTCTAGTGGAATAAACAAACACAGACAAAAGACCAAATACATGTTTGTTTTTTTAAAAACGAGTACACATTTTACCCAGTCCTTTTGCTATTTTGTACCATACTTTTCCTATTAGAGAACTGATCTTACATAAATGTCAAGTCTGCTTTATCTCCTCACATTTTTAAACATTAAATGGAGTTCCTCACAATTTCTAATTATAACCAAACAACTGAAAACAATATGGGAACAAAGTCTGAAAACAAAACAAAAAAATAGTGTAGATGGATATTACCTGATAGTTGAAAAGTTGAGTAAAACATGCCTCCTCTGTGGCTCATCTCAAAGCAACATTTTAATTCAAAGAGGAAAGCTTTTCAGATCTATGAGTGCCTCTGCAGAATCAGACCTATAAGTGTGTCTGGTCTGAATTGCAGAAGTTGAGTAAAAATGTCTACAAAATACCTAAGATCTAAAAATCAGAATAGTGCTAGTTCAAACAAAAAGTTTGGTGGTCTAAATACACCTTCAACTTCTTCCTTTGTTAAAATTATCTTTTATTTTGGATGGAATTTTAAAAATAACTTATGTTTTTAGTGTGCTTTTTAGTCAATGACGATAAAGTTGCAAGTCAAATGATTAAGTTTAAAGTTTTTATGTTTTACCTGATTCTACTGAAATTTCTTTCCATCACCTACAATTTTATGCAACCAAGTTATACATTGGGAATGTTTGTGTATATGTGTTAGTGTGTGGGAGGTATGTATTAGTTATGTATTAGTCATATTAGTCATTAGCCTTCAGACTCCCTTGGTCTTTTTTTTTTTTTTTTAAGAGAGAGAGTGAGAGAATTTTTTAATATTTATTTATTTTTTTTAGTTCTCGGCGGACACAACATCTTCGATGCACAAGATCTTCGTTGCACAAGATCTTCCTTGCACAACATCTTCGTTGCACAAGATCTTCGTTGCACAAGATCTTCATTGCACAAGATCTTCGTTGCACAACATCTTCGTTGCACAACATCTTCGTTGCACAACATCTTCGTTGGTATATGGTGCTGAGGATCGAACCCGGGCCGCACGCATGCCAGGCGAGCGCACTACCGCTGAGCCACATCCCTAGCCCGCCTTGGTCTTCTTCTTGTAGGCAGCTCTGGGCTTCCAGTCCGCCCGGCACCCTTCGCGCATGCGCAAGCCCTTGGCTGGAGGCGCTTTGGCGCTCGCGGGCAGCCACCCAAGGGCTCCAGTGTCAGTTGGGGCTCTGGCGTCTGTTAGGGCTCCAGCAGGGCAAGGCGCAGGCGCGATCGCTGACGGCAGGTTCCCAACGGCCGGCCGGGCTCCCATGGCGGCATCCAGACTCAGTCCCATAGGCCCGGAGGTACTGGCCTCGCGAACCTCTCCTGTCCCCAGTGTGTCCCTGCCTGGTCCTGTGCTCCCAGGGCAGCCCAGGAGCCTGCCTTGCCTCCCCTAGGACGCGGACCATCAGCACCAGACCCAGAGGTGAGGGGGGTGTTGTCCAGTGCGGCGTCGAGGCGTCGCCCATCCATGTCTTTTGCAGTCTGTGCGGCCCCTGGGCTCCAGGGCACCTGTGCGGTGCTTGAGAAGCAGGGTCCCAGTCAGCAGGTCTTCGACTTGGCTCCTGTCGATGTCAGACGAAGTGGTGATGATCAACTTCTTGTTCCCTGTGAAATCTGTGAATGTTGGGGACACTGTCAGCTGGCACCTGGGTTGTTAGGTGAAGGATGCTCTTTTCCTGTGATCTTAGCGACTTTGCACAAGGGAATATACTGAGCCGAGTTTGCTGAGTGGCATGTGGTCACACCGTGACTGACGTGCTGTCGTAGGTTGGCTGTTGGTGCGAGCCTCTAGACAGAGCACCTGAATGATGATGGGAGAACTGTGTGACCACAAGTATTGTGCAATAAATAGAGTCATGTTTTATTATTATTAAATTTTGTGGTACTCATCTTTTACATGAGTAAAGTTATGTGTTCTTTTTTGTAAATGTTCATTGGCACTGGGGTGTCAGAGTTTGGTTTTGGGGATGCTAATACGTTTTGATTTTGCCTTTGCCTACTGTGTAAGAATTGTGGGGTGCATGGTTGCATCTGACTATGTTGCAGACTTTTGTCCTTCTTGGGGATTGTGGAAATTTAGAGGCCATGAATTTTTGGTTGCATGTCCATTTTGAAGATGGTATTCCTAATGTGTTATTTGCATTCATAGTTTTGGGTTAGTTATGTTTCAAGTTGGCTGGTGAGAACATGAGATTTGTATGTGTCTGGATGGATTATTGAAGGAAAGTTGTATCTCTAATGAGAGAGTAGGACTGGTTACGTTTGGAGGGTGTGGGAAATAATACATATAAACTCAGGGAGTTTGGTGTAGGTGTTTGTATTTTGGCTTTGGAGTATTTCACCTGTGGTTCTCTGCAGTCCCCCCTCCCCCTAATGCTGCAATTTTCGTTTGTATCATGGGTTATTTGGAAAAGATATCTGTATGTGCATGTGCATATGGGCAATGTTAAGTAACATCATTGGGTGTATTTTTGGTGGGTATATAGTATATTTTGGGAAATGCAGTGGGAATGTTTGCCTATTCAGGATATCATGTATAGTTGTGGGTTTGCTTTTTGTTGTTTTATGGATTTTTGTATTTCCTTGTGTGAGGTCAGGTCTATGACTAATCTTGAGTGGCAATTGAACATGTGTGATTGTGAAGTGTATGTTATTCTCCATTTTGGGAGATGGATAATTTATATCTTTGTGAATATCTGGAAAGGTGTGACTTTGTATATGCAGGTAGTGTGAGATAATAGGACATTTGCATATTTATATGTAGCTATTTGATGCTTGTGGAGATTTACATGTGTATTGAATTTGTAGTTACTAGCATTCCTTGGGTGTCTGTAGGGTGTTTTAGGAACAGAGTTGTGTGAAGTAAGATTGTTCAGGGGACATGGGTACAAGTATTCCAGGGGTCTGGCAGTTTTGATGAATATCTTCTGGGGGAAAGCATTTTAAGTGAGGACTTACTAGTATGTAACTGGGAAGTAAGGCTGTCTGTATCTGATGGAATGCTGGGCTTGTGCATTTATGCCAAAAAGTGGGAATTATGTTTGTACGTATTACAGGAAGGTAATATGCTACAAGTATTTCTTAGTATTTGGGGGATGTAGGAGCTGGTTTCCATTTTTAAAAATTAATTTTTTAAAAAATTTATAAGTGGTTTGATATATATATATATTTTTTAGAGTTTAATTATTTTTTTATTATTGAATTATACTGTAAATCTACATCTATGATTTAATCAGGAAGAAATGCTTTGTGTTTACAACAAGGACACATTTACTCTAGTGGAATAAACAAACACAGACAAAAGACCAAATACATGTTTGTTTTTTTAAAAACGAGTACACATTTTACCCAGTCCTTTTGCTATTTTGTACCATACTTTTCCTATTAGAGAACTGATCTTACATAAATGTCAAGTCTGCTTTATCTCCTCACATTTTTAAACATTAAATGGAGTTCCTCACAATTTCTAATTATAACCAAACAACTGAAAACAATATGGGAACAAAGTCTGAAAACAAAACAAAAAAATAGTGTAGATGGATATTACCTGATAGTTGAAAAGTTGAGTAAAACATGCCTCCTCTGTGGCTCATCTCAAAGCAACATTTTAATTCAAAGAGGAAAGCTTTTCAGATCTATGAGTGCCTCTGCAGAATCAGACCTATAAGTGTGTCTGGTCTGAATTGCAGAAGTTGAGTAAAAATGTCTACAAAATACCTAAGATCTAAAAATCAGAATAGTGCTAGTTCAAACAAAAAGTTTGGTGGTCTAAATACACCTTCAATTTCTTCCTTTGTTAAAATTATCTTTTATTTTGGATGGAATTTTAAAAATAACTTATGTTTTTAGTGTGCTTTTTAGTCAATGACGATAAAGTTGCAAGTCAAATGATTAAGTTTAAAGTTTTTATGTTTTACCTGATTCTACTGAAATTTCTTTCCATCACCTACAATTTTATGCAACCAAGTTATACATTGGGAATGTTTGTGTATATGTGTTAGTGTGTGGGAGGTATGTATTAGTTATGTATTAGTCACATTAGTCATTAGCCTTCAGACTCCCTTGGTCTTTTTTTTTTTTTTTAAGAGAGAGAGTGAGAGAATTTTTTAATATTTATTTATTTTTTTTAGTTCTCGGCGGACACAACATCTTCGATGCACAAGATCTTCGTTGCACAAGATCTTCCTTGCACAACATCTTCGTTGCACAAGATCTTCGTTGCACAAGATCTTCATTGCACAAGATCTTCGTTGCACAACATCTTCGTTGCACAACATCTTCGTTGCACAACATCTTCGTTGGTATATGGTGCTGAGGATCGAACCCGGGCCGCACGCATGCCAGGCGAGCGCACTACCGCTGAGCCACATCCCTAGCCCGCCTTGGTCTTCTTCTTGTAGGCAGCTCTGGGCTTCCAGTCCGCCCGGCACCCTTCGCGCATGCGCAAGCCCTTGGCTGGAGGCGCTTTGGCGCTCGCGGGCAGCCACCCAAGGGCTCCAGTGTCAGTTGGGGCTCTGGCGTCTGTTAGGGCTCCAGCAGGGCAAGGCGCAGGCGCGATCGCTGACGGCAGGTTCCCAACGGCCGGCCGGGCTCCCATGGCGGCATCCAGACTCAGTCCCATAGGCCCGGAGGTACTGGCCTCGCGAACCTCTCCTGTCCCCAGTGTGTCCCTGCCTGGTCCTGTGCTCCCAGGGCAGCCCAGGAGCCTGCCTTGCCTCCCCTAGGACGCGGACCATCAGCACCAGACCCAGAGGTGAGGGGGGTGTTGTCCAGTGCGGCGTCGAGGCGTCGCCCATCCATGTCTTTTGCAGTCTGTGCGGCCCCTGGGCTCCAGGGCACCTGTGCGGTGCTTGAGAAGCAGGGTCCCAGTCAGCAGGTCTTCGACTTGGCTCCTGTCGATGTCAGACGAAGTGGTGATGATCAACTTCTTGTTCCCTGTGAAATCTGTGAATGTTGGGGACACTGTCAGCTGGCACCTGGGTTGTTAGGTGAAGGATGCTCTTTTCCTGTGATCTTAGCGACTTTGCACAAGGGAATATACTGAGCCGAGTTTGCTGAGTGGCATGTGGTCACACCGTGACTGACGTGCTGTCGTAGGTTGGCTGTTGGTGCGAGCCTCTAGACAGAGCACCTGAATGATGATGGGAGAACTGTGTGACCACAAGTATTGTGCAATAAATAGAGTCATGTTTTATTATTATTAAATTTTGTGGTACTCATCTTTTACATGAGTAAAGTTATGTGTTCTTTTTTGTAAATGTTCATTGGCACTGGGGTGTCAGAGTTTGGTTTTGGGGATGCTAATACGTTTTGATTTTGCCTTTGCCTACTGTGTAAGAATTGTGGGGTGCATGGTTGCATCTGACTATGTTGCAGACTTTTGTCCTTCTTGGGGATTGTGGAAATTTAGAGGCCATGAATTTTTGGTTGCATGTCCATTTTGAAGATGGTATTCCTAATGTGTTATTTGCATTCATAGTTTTGGGTTAGTTATGTTTCAAGTTGGCTGGTGAGAACATGAGATTTGTATGTGTCTGGATGGATTATTGAAGGAAAGTTGTATCTCTAATGAGAGAGTAGGACTGGTTACGTTTGGAGGGTGTGGGAAATAATACATATAAACTCAGGGAGTTTGGTGTAGGTGTTTGTATTTTGGCTTTGGAGTATTTCACCTGTGGTTCTCTGCAGTCCCCCCTCCCCCTAATGCTGCAATTTTCGTTTGTATCATGGGTTATTTGGAAAAGATATCTGTATGTGCATGTGCATATGGGCAATGTTAAGTAACATCATTGGGTGTATTTTTGGTGGGTATATAGTATATTTTGGGAAATGCAGTGGGAATGTTTGCCTATTCAGGATATCATGTATAGTTGTGGGTTTGCTTTTTGTTGTTTTATGGATTTTTGTATTTCCTTGTGTGAGGTCAGGTCTATGACTAATCTTGAGTGGCAATTGAACATGTGTGATTGTGAAGTGTATGTTATTCTCCATTTTGGGAGATGGATAATTTATATCTTTGTGAATATCTGGAAAGGTGTGACTTTGTATATGCAGGTAGTGTGAGATAATAGGACATTTGCATATTTATATGTAGCTATTTGATGCTTGTGGAGATTTACATGTGTATTGAATTTGTAGTTACTAGCATTCCTTGGGTGTCTGTAGGGTGTTTTAGGAACAGAGTTGTGTGAAGTAAGATTGTTCAGGGGACATGGGTACAAGTATTCCAGGGGTCTGGCAGTTTTGATGAATATCTTCTGGGGGAAAGCATTTTAAGTGAGGACTTACTAGTATGTAACTGGGAAGTAAGGCTGTCTGTATCTGATGGAATGCTGGGCTTGTGCATTTATGCCAAAAAGTGGGAATTATGTTTGTACGTATTACAGGAAGGTAATATGCTACAAGTATTTCTTAGTATTTGGGGGATGTAGGAGCTGGTTTCCATTTTTAAAAATTAATTTTTTTAAAAATTTATAAGTGGTTTGATATATATATATTTTTTTTAGAGTTTAATTATTTTTTTATTATTGAATTATACTGTAAATCTACATCTATGATTTAATCAGGAAGAAATGCTTTGTGTTTACAACAAGGACACATTTACTCTAGTGGAATAAACAAACACAGACAAAAGACCAAATACATGTTTGTTTTTTAAAAACGAGTACACATTTTACCCAGTCCTTTTGCTATTTTGTACCATACTTTTCCTATTAGAGAACTGATCTTACATAAATGTCAAGTCTGCTTTATCTCCTCACATTTTTAAACATTAAATGGAGTTCCTCACAATTTCTAATTATAACCAAACAACTGAAAACAATATGGGAACAAAGTCTGAAAACAAAACAAAAAAATAGTGTAGATGGATATTACCTGATAGTTGAAAAGTTGAGTAAAAACATGCCTCCTCTGTGGCTCATCTCAAAGCAACATTTTAATTCAAAGAGGAAAGCTTTTCAGATCTATGAGTGCCTCTGCAGAATCAGACCTATAAGTGTGTCTGGTCTGAATTGCAGAAGTTGAGTAAAAATGTCTACAAAATACCTAAGATCTAAAAATCAGAATAGTGCTAGTTCAAACAAAAAGTTTGGTGGTCTAAATACACCTTCAACTTCTTCCTTTGTTAAAATTATCTTTATTTTGGATGGAATTTTAAAAATAACTTATGTTTTTAGTGTGCTTTTTAGTCAATGACGATAAAGTTGCAAGTCAAATGATTAAGTTTAAAGTTTTTATGTTTTACCTGATTCTACTGAAATTCTTTCCATCACCTACAATTTTATGCAACCAAGTTATACATTGGGAATGTTTGTGTATATGTGTTAGTGTGTGGGAGGTATGTATTAGTTATGTATTAGTCATATAGTCATTAGCCTTTCAGACTCCCTTGGTCTTTTTTTTTTTTTTTTTAAGAGAGAGAGTGAGAGAATTTTTTAATATTTATTTATTTTTTTAGTTCTCGGCGGACACAACATCTTCGATGCACAAGATCTTCGTTGCACAAGATCTTCCTTGCACAACATCTTCGTTGCACAAGATCTTCGTTGCACAAGATCTTCATTGCACAAGATCTTCGTTGCACAACATCTTCGTTGCACAACATCTTCGTTGCACAACATCTTCGTTGGTATATGGTGCTGAGGATCGAACCCGGGCCGCACGCATGCCAGGCGAGCGCACTACCGCTGAGCCACATCCCTAGCCCGCCTTGGTCTTCTTCTTGTAGGCAGCTCTGGGCTTCCAGTCCGCCCGGCACCCTTCGCGCAATGCGCAAGCCCTTGGCTGGAGGCGCTTTGGCGCTCGCGGGCAGCCACCCAAGGGCTCCCAGTGTCAGTTGGGGCTCTGGCGTCTGTTAGGGCTCCAGCAGGGCAAGGCGCAGGCGCGATCGCTGACGGCAGGTTCCCAACGGCCGGCCGGGCTCCCATGGCGGCATCCAGACTCAGTCCCATAGGCCCGGAGGTACTGGCCTCGCGAACCTCTCCTGTCCCCAGTGTGTCCCTGCCTGGTCCTGTGCTCCCAGGGCAGCCCAGGAGCCTGCCTTGCCTCCCCTAGGACGCGGACCATCAGCACCAGACCCAGAGGTGAGGGGGGTGTTGTCCAGTGCGGCGTCGAGGCGTCGCCCATCCATGTCTTTTGCAGTCTGTGCGGCCCCTGGGCTCCAGGGCACCTGTGCGGTGCTTGAGAAGCAGGGTCCCAGTCAGCAGGTCTTCGACTTGGCTCCTGTCGATGTCAGACGAAGTGGTGATGATCAACTTCTTGTTCCCTGTGAAATCTGTGAATGTTGGGGACACTGTCAGCTGGCACCTGGGTTGTTAGGTGAAGGATGCTCTTTTCCTGTGATCTTAGCGACTTTGCACAAGGGAATATACTGAGCCGAGTTTGCTGAGTGGCATGTGGTCACACCGTGACTGACGTGCTGTCGTAGGTTGGCTGTTGGTGCGAGCCTCTAGACAGAGCACCTGAATGATGATGGGAGAACTGTGTGACCACAAGTATTGTGCAATAAATAGAGTCATGTTTTATTATTATTAAATTTTGTGGTACTCATCTTTTACATGAGTAAAGTTATGTGTTCTTTTTTGTAAATGTTCATTGGCACTGGGGTGTCAGAGTTTGGTTTTGGGGATGCTAATACGTTTTGATTTTGCCTTTGCCTACTGTGTAAGAATTGTGGGGTGCATGGTTGCATCTGACTATGTTGCAGACTTTTGTCCTTCTTGGGGATTGTGGAAATTTAGAGGCCATGAATTTTTGGTTGCATGTCCATTTTGAAGATGGTATTCCTAATGTGTTATTTGCATTCATAGTTTTGGGTTAGTTATGTTTCAAGTTGGCTGGTGAGAACATGAGATTTGTATGTGTCTGGATGGATTATTGAAGGAAAGTTGTATCTCTAATGAGAGAGTAGGACTGGTTACGTTTGGAGGGTGTGGGAAATAATACATATAAACTCAGGGAGTTTGGTGTAGGTGTTTGTATTTTGGCTTTGGAGTATTTCACCTGTGGTTCTCTGCAGTCCCCCCTCCCCCTAATGCTGCAATTTTCGTTTGTATCATGGGTTATTTGGAAAAGATATCTGTATGTGCATGTGCATATGGGCAATGTTAAGTAACATCATTGGGTGTATTTTTGGTGGGTATATAGTATATTTTGGGAAATGCAGTGGGAATGTTTGCCTATTCAGGATATCATGTATAGTTGTGGGTTTGCTTTTTGTTGTTTTATGGATTTTTGTATTTCCTTGTGTGAGGTCAGGTCTATGACTAATCTTGAGTGGCAATTGAACATGTGTGATTGTGAAGTGTATGTTATTCTCCATTTTGGGAGATGGATAATTTATATCTTTGTGAATATCTGGAAAGGTGTGACTTTGTATATGCAGGTAGTGTGAGATAATAGGACATTTGCATATTTATATGTAGCTATTTGATGCTTGTGGAGATTTACATGTGTATTGAATTTGTAGTTACTAGCATTCCTTGGGTGTCTGTAGGGTGTTTTAGGAACAGAGTTGTGTGAAGTAAGATTGTTCAGGGGACATGGGTACAAGTATTCCAGGGGTCTGGCAGTTTTGATGAATATCTTCTGGGGGAAAGCATTTTAAGTGAGGACTTACTAGTATGTAACTGGGAAGTAAGGCTGTCTGTATCTGATGGAATGCTGGGCTTGTGCATTTATGCCAAAAAGTGGGAATTATGTTTGTACGTATTACAGGAAGGTAATATGCTACAAGTATTTCTTAGTATTTGGGGGATGTAGGAGCTGGTTTCCATTTTTAAAAATTAATTTTTTTAAAAATTTATAAGTGGTTTGATATATATATATTTTTTTTAGAGTTTAATTATTTTTTTATTATTGAATTATACTGTAAATCTACATCTATGATTTAATCAGGAAGAAATGCTTTGTGTTTACAACAAGGACACATTTACTCTAGTGGAATAAACAAACACAGACAAAAGACCAAATACATGTTTGTTTTTTTAAAAACGAGTACACATTTTACCCAGTCCTTTTGCTATTTTGTACCATACTTTTCCTATTAGAGAACTGATCTTACATAAATGTCAAGTCTGCTTTATCTCCTCACATTTTTAAACATTAAATGGAGTTCCTCACAATTTCTAATTATAACCAAACAACTGAAAACAATATGGGAACAAAGTCTGAAAACAAAACAAAAAAATAGTGTAGATGGATATTACCTGATAGTTGAAAAGTTGAGTAAAACATGCCTCCTCTGTGGCTCATCTCAAAGCAACATTTTAATTCAAAGAGGAAAGCTTTTCAGATCTATGAGTGCCTCTGCAGAATCAGACCTATAAGTGTGTCTGGTCTGAATTGCAGAAGTTGAGTAAAAATGTCTACAAAATACCTAAGATCTAAAAATCAGAATAGTGCTAGTTCAAACAAAAAGTTTGGTGGTCTAAATACACCTTCAACTTCTTCCTTTGTTAAAATTATCTTTTATTTTGGATGGAATTTTAAAAATAACTTATGTTTTTAGTGTGCTTTTTAGTCAATGACGATAAAGTTGCAAGTCAAATGATTAAGTTTAAAGTTTTTATGTTTTACCTGATTCTACTGAAATTTCTTTCCATCACCTACAATTTTATGCAACCAAGTTATACATTGGGAATGTTTGTGTATATGTGTTAGTGTGTGGGAGGTATGTATTAGTTATGTATTAGTCACATTAGTCATTAGCCTTCAGACTCCCTTGGTCTTTTTTTTTTTTTTTAAGAGAGAGAGTGAGAGAATTTTTTAATATTTATTTATTTTTTTTAGTTCTCGGCGGACACAACATCTTCGATGCACAAGATCTTCGTTGCACAAGATCTTCCTTGCACAACATCTTCGTTGCACAAGATCTTCGTTGCACAAGATCTTCATTGCACAACATCTTCGTTGCACAACATCTTCGTTGCACAACATCTTCGTTGCACAACATCTTCGTTGGTATATGGTGCTGAGGATCGAACCCGGGCCGCACGCATGCCAGGCGAGCGCACTACCGCTGAGCCACATCCCTAGCCCGCCTTGGTCTTCTTCTTGTAGGCAGCTCTGGGCTTCCAGTCCGCCCGGCACCCTTCGCGCATGCGCAAGCCCTTGGCTGGAGGCGCTTTGGCGCTCGCGGGCAGCCACCCAAGGGCTCCAGTGTCAGTTGGGGCTCTGGCGTCTGTTAGGGCTCCAGCAGGGCAAGGCGCAGGCGCGATCGCTGACGGCAGGTTCCCAACGGCCGGCCGGGCTCCCATGGCGGCATCCAGACTCAGTCCCATAGGCCCGGAGGTACTGGCCTCGCGAACCTCTCCTGTCCCCAGTGTGTCCCTGCCTGGTCCTGTGCTCCCAGGGCAGCCCAGGAGCCTGCCTTGCCTCCCCTAGGACGCGGACCATCAGCACCAGACCCAGAGGTGAGGGGGGTGTTGTCCAGTGCGGCGTCGAGGCGTCGCCCATCCATGTCTTTTGCAGTCTGTGCGGCCCCTGGGCTCCAGGGCACCTGTGCGGTGCTTGAGAAGCAGGGTCCCAGTCAGCAGGTCTTCGACTTGGCTCCTGTCGATGTCAGACGAAGTGGTGATGATCAACTTCTTGTTCCCTGTGAAATCTGTGAATGTTGGGGACACTGTCAGCTGGCACCTGGGTTGTTAGGTGAAGGATGCTCTTTTCCTGTGATCTTAGCGACTTTGCACAAGGGAATATACTGAGCCGAGTTTGCTGAGTGGCATGTGGTCACACCGTGACTGACGTGCTGTCGTAGGTTGGCTGTTGGTGCGAGCCTCTAGACAGAGCACCTGAATGATGATGGGAGAACTGTGTGACCACAAGTATTGTGCAATAAATAGAGTCATGTTTTATTATTATTAAATTTTGTGGTACTCATCTTTTACATGAGTAAAGTTATGTGTTCTTTTTTGTAAATGTTCATTGGCACTGGGGTGTCAGAGTTTGGTTTTGGGGATGCTAATACGTTTTGATTTTGCCTTTGCCTACTGTGTAAGAATTGTGGGGTGCATGGTTGCATCTGACTATGTTGCAGACTTTTGTCCTTCTTGGGGATTGTGGAAATTTAGAGGCCATGAATTTTTGGTTGCATGTCCATTTTGAAGATGGTATTCCTAATGTGTTATTTGCATTCATAGTTTTGGGTTAGTTATGTTTCAAGTTGGCTGGTGAGAACATGAGATTTGTATGTGTCTGGATGGATTATTGAAGGAAAGTTGTATCTCTAATGAGAGAGTAGGACTGGTTACGTTTGGAGGGTGTGGGAAATAATACATATAAACTCAGGGAGTTTGGTGTAGGTGTTTGTATTTTGGCTTTGGAGTATTTCACCTGTGGTTCTCTGCAGTCCCCCCTCCCCCTAATGCTGCAATTTTCGTTTGTATCATGGGTTATTTGGAAAAGATATCTGTATGTGCATGTGCATATGGGCAATGTTAAGTAACATCATTGGGTGTATTTTTGGTGGGTATATAGTATATTTTGGGAAATGCAGTGGGAATGTTTGCCTATTCAGGATATCATGTATAGTTGTGGGTTTGCTTTTTGTTGTTTTATGGATTTTTGTATTTCCTTGTGTGAGGTCAGGTCTATGACTAATCTTGAGTGGCAATTGAACATGTGTGATTGTGAAGTGTATGTTATTCTCCATTTTGGGAGATGGATAATTTATATCTTTGTGAATATCTGGAAAGGTGTGACTTTGTATATGCAGGTAGTGTGAGATAATAGGACATTTGCATATTTATATGTAGCTATTTGATGCTTGTGGAGATTTACATGTGTATTGAATTTGTAGTTACTAGCATTCCTTGGGTGTCTGTAGGGTGTTTTAGGAACAGAGTTGTGTGAAGTAAGATTGTTCAGGGGACATGGGTACAAGTATTCCAGGGGTCTGGCAGTTTTGATGAATATCTTCTGGGGGAAAGCATTTTAAGTGAGGACTTACTAGTATGTAACTGGGAAGTAAGGCTGTCTGTATCTGATGGAATGCTGGGCTTGTGCATTTATGCCAAAAAGTGGGAATTATGTTTGTACGTATTACAGGAAGGTAATATGCTACAAGTATTTCTTAGTATTTGGGGGATGTAGGAGCTGGTTTCCATTTTTAAAAATTAATTTTTTAAAAAATTTATAAGTGGTTTGATATATATATATTTTTTTTAGAGTTTAATTATTTTTTTATTATTGAATTATACTGTAAATCTACATCTATGATTTAATCAGGAAGAAATGCTTTGTGTTTACAACAAGGACACATTTACTCTAGTGGAATAAACAAACACAGACAAAAGACCAAATACATGTTTGTTTTTTTAAAAACGAGTACACATTTTACCCAGTCCTTTTGCTATTTTGTACCATACTTTTCCTATTAGAGAACTGATCTTACATAAATGTCAAGTCTGCTTTATCTCCTCACATTTTTAAACATTAAATGGAGTTCCTCACAATTTCTAATTATAACCAAACAACTGAAAACAATATGGGAACAAAGTCTGAAAACAAAACAAAAAAATAGTGTAGATGGATATTACCTGATAGTTGAAAAGTTGAGTAAAACATGCCTCCTCTGTGGCTCATCTCAAAGCAACATTTTAATTCAAAGAGGAAAGCTTTTCAGATCTATGAGTGCCTCTGCAGAATCAGACCTATAAGTGTGTCTGGTCTGAATTGCAGAAGTTGAGTAAAAATGTCTACAAAATACCTAAGATCTAAAAATCAGAATAGTGCTAGTTCAAACAAAAAGTTTGGTGGTCTAAATACACCTTCAACTTCTTCCTTTGTTAAAATTATCTTTTATTTTGGATGGAATTTTAAAAATAACTTATGTTTTTAGTGTGCTTTTTAGTCAATGACGATAAAGTTGCAAGTCAAATGATTAAGTTTAAAGTTTTTATGTTTTACCTGATTCTACTGAAATTTCTTTCCATCACCTACAATTTTATGCAACCAAGTTATACATTGGGAATGTTTGTGTATATGTGTTAGTGTGTGGGAGGTATGTATTAGTTATGTATTAGTCATATTAGTCATTAGCCTTCAGACTCCCTTGGTCTTTTTTTTTTTTTTTTAAGAGAGAGAGTGAGAGAATTTTTTAATATTTATTTATTTTTTTTAGTTCTCGGCGGACACAACATCTTCGATGCACAAGATCTTCGTTGCACAAGATCTTCCTTGCACAACATCTTCGTTGCACAAGATCTTCGTTGCACAAGATCTTCATTGCACAAGATCTTCGTTGCACAACATCTTCGTTGCACAACATCTTCGTTGCACAACATCTTCGTTGGTATATGGTGCTGAGGATCGAACCCGGGCCGCACGCATGCCAGGCGAGCGCACTACCGCTGAGCCACATCCCTAGCCCGCCTTGGTCTTCTTCTTGTAGGCAGCTCTGGGCTTCCAGTCCGCCCGGCACCCTTCGCGCATGCGCAAGCCCTTGGCTGGAGGCGCTTTGGCGCTCGCGGGCAGCCACCCAAGGGCTCCAGTGTCAGTTGGGGCTCTGGCGTCTGTTAGGGCTCCAGCAGGGCAAGGCGCAGGCGCGATCGCTGACGGCAGGTTCCCAACGGCCGGCCGGGCTCCCATGGCGGCATCCAGACTCAGTCCCATAGGCCCGGAGGTACTGGCCTCGCGAACCTCTCCTGTCCCCAGTGTGTCCCTGCCTGGTCCTGTGCTCCCAGGGCAGCCCAGGAGCCTGCCTTGCCTCCCCTAGGACGCGGACCATCAGCACCAGACCCAGAGGTGAGGGGGGTGTTGTCCAGTGCGGCGTCGAGGCGTCGCCCATCCATGTCTTTTGCAGTCTGTGCGGCCCCTGGGCTCCAGGGCACCTGTGCGGTGCTTGAGAAGCAGGGTCCCAGTCAGCAGGTCTTCGACTTGGCTCCTGTCGATGTCAGACGAAGTGGTGATGATCAACTTCTTGTTCCCTGTGAAATCTGTGAATGTTGGGGACACTGTCAGCTGGCACCTGGGTTGTTAGGTGAAGGATGCTCTTTTCCTGTGATCTTAGCGACTTTGCACAAGGGAATATACTGAGCCGAGTTTGCTGAGTGGCATGTGGTCACACCGTGACTGACGTGCTGTCGTAGGTTGGCTGTTGGTGCGAGCCTCTAGACAGAGCACCTGAATGATGATGGGAGAACTGTGTGACCACAAGTATTGTGCAATAAATAGAGTCATGTTTTATTATTATTAAATTTTGTGGTACTCATCTTTTACATGAGTAAAGTTATGTGTTCTTTTTTGTAAATGTTCATTGGCACTGGGGTGTCAGAGTTTGGTTTTGGGGATGCTAATACGTTTTGATTTTGCCTTTGCCTACTGTGTAAGAATTGTGGGGTGCATGGTTGCATCTGACTATGTTGCAGACTTTTGTCCTTCTTGGGGATTGTGGAAATTTAGAGGCCATGAATTTTTGGTTGCATGTCCATTTTGAAGATGGTATTCCTAATGTGTTATTTGCATTCATAGTTTTGGGTTAGTTATGTTTCAAGTTGGCTGGTGAGAACATGAGATTTGTATGTGTCTGGATGGATTATTGAAGGAAAGTTGTATCTCTAATGAGAGAGTAGGACTGGTTACGTTTGGAGGGTGTGGGAAATAATACATATAAACTCAGGGAGTTTGGTGTAGGTGTTTGTATTTTGGCTTTGGAGTATTTCACCTGTGGTTCTCTGCAGTCCCCCCTCCCCCTAATGCTGCAATTTTCGTTTGTATCATGGGTTATTTGGAAAAGATATCTGTATGTGCATGTGCATATGGGCAATGTTAAGTAACATCATTGGGTGTATTTTTGGTGGGTATATAGTATATTTTGGGAAATGCAGTGGGAATGTTTGCCTATTCAGGATATCATGTATAGTTGTGGGTTTGCTTTTTGTTGTTTTATGGATTTTTGTATTTCCTTGTGTGAGGTCAGGTCTATGACTAATCTTGAGTGGCAATTGAACATGTGTGATTGTGAAGTGTATGTTATTCTCCATTTTGGGAGATGGATAATTTATATCTTTGTGAATATCTGGAAAGGTGTGACTTTGTATATGCAGGTAGTGTGAGATAATAGGACATTTGCATATTTATATGTAGCTATTTGATGCTTGTGGAGATTTACATGTGTATTGAATTTGTAGTTACTAGCATTCCTTGGGTGTCTGTAGGGTGTTTTAGGAACAGAGTTGTGTGAAGTAAGATTGTTCAGGGGACATGGGTACAAGTATTCCAGGGGTCTGGCAGTTTTGATGAATATCTTCTGGGGGAAAGCATTTTAAGTGAGGACTTACTAGTATGTAACTGGGAAGTAAGGCTGTCTGTATCTGATGGAATGCTGGGCTTGTGCATTTATGCCAAAAAGTGGGAATTATGTTTGTACGTATTACAGGAAGGTAATATGCTACAAGTATTTCTTAGTATTTGGGGGATGTAGGAGCTGGTTTCCATTTTTAAAAATTAATTTTTTAAAAAATTTATAAGTGGTTTGATATATATATATTTTTTTTAGAGTTTAATTATTTTTTTATTATTGAATTATACTGTAAATCTACATCTATGATTTAATCAGGAAGAAATGCTTTGTGTTTACAACAAGGACACATTTACTCTAGTGGAATAAACAAACACAGACAAAAGACCAAATACATGTTTGTTTTTTTAAAAACGAGTACACATTTTACCCAGTCCTTTTGCTATTTTGTACCATACTTTTCCTATTAGAGAACTGATCTTACATAAATGTCAAGTCTGCTTTATCTCCTCACATTTTTAAACATTAAATGGAGTTCCTCACAATTTCTAATTATAACCAAACAACTGAAAACAATATGGGAACAAAGTCTGAAAACAAAACAAAAAAATAGTGTAGATGGATATTACCTGATAGTTGAAAAGTTGAGTAAAACATGCCTCCTCTGTGGCTCATCTCAAAGCAACATTTTAATTCAAAGAGGAAAGCTTTTCAGATCTATGAGTGCCTCTGCAGAATCAGACCTATAAGTGTGTCTGGTCTGAATTGCAGAAGTTGAGTAAAAATGTCTACAAAATACCTAAGATCTAAAAATCAGAATAGTGCTAGTTCAAACAAAAAGTTTGGTGGTCTAAATACACCTTCAACTTCTTCCTTTGTTAAAATTATCTTTTATTTTGGATGGAATTTTAAAAATAACTTATGTTTTTAGTGTGCTTTTTAGTCAATGACGATAAAGTTGCAAGTCAAATGATTAAGTTTAAAGTTTTTATGTTTTACCTGATTCTACTGAAATTTCTTTCCATCACCTACAATTTTATGCAACCAAGTTATACATTGGGAATGTTTGTGTATATGTGTTAGTGTGTGGGAGGTATGTATTAGTTATGTATTAGTCATATTAGTCATTAGCCTTCAGACTCCCTTGGTCTTTTTTTTTTTTTTTTAAGAGAGAGAGTGAGAGAATTTTTTAATATTTATTTATTTTTTTTAGTTCTCGGCGGACACAACATCTTCGATGCACAAGATCTTCGTTGCACAAGATCTTCCTTGCACAACATCTTCGTTGCACAAGATCTTCGTTGCACAAGATCTTCATTGCACAAGATCTTCGTTGCACAACATCTTCGTTGCACAACATCTTCGTTGCACAACATCTTCGTTGGTATATGGTGCTGAGGATCGAACCCGGGCCGCACGCATGCCAGGCGAGCGCACTACCGCTGAGCCACATCCCTAGCCCGCCTTGGTCTTCTTCTTGTAGGCAGCTCTGGGCTTCCAGTCCGCCCGGCACCCTTCGCGCATGCGCAAGCCCTTGGCTGGAGGCGCTTTGGCGCTCGCGGGCAGCCACCCAAGGGCTCCAGTGTCAGTTGGGGCTCTGGCGTCTGTTAGGGCTCCAGCAGGGCAAGGCGCAGGCGCGATCGCTGACGGCAGGTTCCCAACGGCCGGCCGGGCTCCCATGGCGGCATCCAGACTCAGTCCCATAGGCCCGGAGGTACTGGCCTCGCGAACCTCTCCTGTCCCCAGTGTGTCCCTGCCTGGTCCTGTGCTCCCAGGGCAGCCCAGGAGCCTGCCTTGCCTCCCCTAGGACGCGGACCATCAGCACCAGACCCAGAGGTGAGGGGGGTGTTGTCCAGTGCGGCGTCGAGGCGTCGCCCATCCATGTCTTTTGCAGTCTGTGCGGCCCCTGGGCTCCAGGGCACCTGTGCGGTGCTTGAGAAGCAGGGTCCCAGTCAGCAGGTCTTCGACTTGGCTCCTGTCGATGTCAGACGAAGTGGTGATGATCAACTTCTTGTTCCCTGTGAAATCTGTGAATGTTGGGGACACTGTCAGCTGGCACCTGGGTTGTTAGGTGAAGGATGCTCTTTTCCTGTGATCTTAGCGACTTTGCACAAGGGAATATACTGAGCCGAGTTTGCTGAGTGGCATGTGGTCACACCGTGACTGACGTGCTGTCGTAGGTTGGCTGTTGGTGCGAGCCTCTAGACAGAGCACCTGAATGATGATGGGAGAACTGTGTGACCACAAGTATTGTGCAATAAATAGAGTCATGTTTTATTATTATTAAATTTTGTGGTACTCATCTTTTACATGAGTAAAGTTATGTGTTCTTTTTTGTAAATGTTCATTGGCACTGGGGTGTCAGAGTTTGGTTTTGGGGATGCTAATACGTTTTGATTTTGCCTTTGCCTACTGTGTAAGAATTGTGGGGTGCATGGTTGCATCTGACTATGTTGCAGACTTTTGTCCTTCTTGGGGATTGTGGAAATTTAGAGGCCATGAATTTTTGGTTGCATGTCCATTTTGAAGATGGTATTCCTAATGTGTTATTTGCATTCATAGTTTTGGGTTAGTTATGTTTCAAGTTGGCTGGTGAGAACATGAGATTTGTATGTGTCTGGATGGATTATTGAAGGAAAGTTGTATCTCTAATGAGAGAGTAGGACTGGTTACGTTTGGAGGGTGTGGGAAATAATACATATAAACTCAGGGAGTTTGGTGTAGGTGTTTGTATTTTGGCTTTGGAGTATTTCACCTGTGGTTCTCTGCAGTCCCCCCTCCCCCTAATGCTGCAATTTTCGTTTGTATCATGGGTTATTTGGAAAAGATATCTGTATGTGCATGTGCATATGGGCAATGTTAAGTAACATCATTGGGTGTATTTTTGGTGGGTATATAGTATATTTTGGGAAATGCAGTGGGAATGTTTGCCTATTCAGGATATCATGTATAGTTGTGGGTTTGCTTTTTGTTGTTTTATGGATTTTTGTATTTCCTTGTGTGAGGTCAGGTCTATGACTAATCTTGAGTGGCAATTGAACATGTGTGATTGTGAAGTGTATGTTATTCTCCATTTTGGGAGATGGATAATTTATATCTTTGTGAATATCTGGAAAGGTGTGACTTTGTATATGCAGGTAGTGTGAGATAATAGGACATTTGCATATTTATATGTAGCTATTTGATGCTTGTGGAGATTTACATGTGTATTGAATTTGTAGTTACTAGCATTCCTTGGGTGTCTGTAGGGTGTTTTAGGAACAGAGTTGTGTGAAGTAAGATTGTTCAGGGGACATGGGTACAAGTATTCCAGGGGTCTGGCAGTTTTGATGAATATCTTCTGGGGGAAAGCATTTTAAGTGAGGACTTACTAGTATGTAACTGGGAAGTAAGGCTGTCTGTATCTGATGGAATGCTGGGCTTGTGCATTTATGCCAAAAAGTGGGAATTATGTTTGTACGTATTACAGGAAGGTAATATGCTACAAGTATTTCTTAGTATTTGGGGGATGTAGGAGCTGGTTTCCATTTTTAAAAATTAATTTTTTTAAAAATTTATAAGTGGTTTGATATATATATATTTTTTTAGAGTTTAATTATTTTTTTATTATTGAATTATACTGTAAATCTACATCTATGATTTAATCAGGAAGAAATGCTTTGTGTTTACAACAAGGACACATTTACTCTAGTGGAATAAACAAACACAGACAAAAGACCAAATACATGTTTGTTTTTTTAAAAACGAGTACACATTTTACCCAGTCCTTTTGCTATTTTGTACCATACTTTTCCTATTAGAGAACTGATCTTACATAAATGTCAAGTCTGCTTTATCTCCTCACATTTTTAAACATTAAATGGAGTTCCTCACAATTTCTAATTATAACCAAACAACTGAAAACAATATGGGAACAAAGTCTGAAAACAAAACAAAAAAATAGTGTAGATGGATATTACCTGATAGTTGAAAAGTTGAGTAAAACATGCCTCCTCTGTGGCTCATCTCAAAGCAACATTTTAATTCAAAGAGGAAAGCTTTTCAGATCTATGAGTGCCTCTGCAGAATCAGACCTATAAGTGTGTCTGGTCTGAATTGCAGAAGTTGAGTAAAAATGTCTACAAAATACCTAAGATCTAAAAATCAGAATAGTGCTAGTTCAAACAAAAAGTTTGGTGGTCTAAATACACCTTCAACTTCTTCCTTTGTTAAAATTATCTTTTATTTTGGATGGAATTTTAAAAATAACTTATGTTTTTAGTGTGCTTTTTAGTCAATGACGATAAAGTTGCAAGTCAAATGATTAAGTTTAAAGTTTTTATGTTTTACCTGATTCTACTGAAATTTCTTTCCATCACCTACAATTTTATGCAACCAAGTTATACATTGGGAATGTTTGTGTATATGTGTTAGTGTGTGGGAGGTATGTATTAGTTATGTATTAGTCACATTAGTCATTAGCCTTCAGACTCCCTTGGTCTTTTTTTTTTTTTTAAGAGAGAGAGTGAGAGAATTTTTTAATATTTATTTATTTTTTTTAGTTCTCGGCGGACACAACATCTTCGATGCACAAGATCTTCGTTGCACAAGATCTTCCTTGCACAACATCTTCGTTGCACAAGATCTTCGTTGCACAAGATCTTCATTGCACAAGATCTTCGTTGCACAACATCTTCGTTGCACAACATCTTCGTTGCACAACATCTTCGTTGGTATATGGTGCTGAGGATCGAACCCGGGCCGCACGCATGCCAGGCGAGCGCACTACCGCTGAGCCACATCCCTAGCCCGCCTTGGTCTTCTTCTTGTAGGCAGCTCTGGGCTTCCAGTCCGCCCGGCACCCTTCGCGCATGCGCAAGCCCTTGGCTGGAGGCGCTTTGGCGCTCGCGGGCAGCCACCCAAGGGCTCCAGTGTCAGTTGGGGCTCTGGCGTCTGTTAGGGCTCCAGCAGGGCAAGGCGCAGGCGCGATCGCTGACGGCAGGTTCCCAACGGCCGGCCGGGCTCCCATGGCGGCATCCAGACTCAGTCCCATAGGCCCGGAGGTACTGGCCTCGCGAACCTCTCCTGTCCCCAGTGTGTCCCTGCCTGGTCCTGTGCTCCCAGGGCAGCCCAGGAGCCTGCCTTGCCTCCCCTAGGACGCGGACCATCAGCACCAGACCCAGAGGTGAGGGGGGTGTTGTCCAGTGCGGCGTCGAGGCGTCGCCCATCCATGTCTTTTGCAGTCTGTGCGGCCCCTGGGCTCCAGGGCACCTGTGCGGTGCTTGAGAAGCAGGGTCCCAGTCAGCAGGTCTTCGACTTGGCTCCTGTCGATGTCAGACGAAGTGGTGATGATCAACTTCTTGTTCCCTGTGAAATCTGTGAATGTTGGGGACACTGTCAGCTGGCACCTGGGTTGTTAGGTGAAGGATGCTCTTTTCCTGTGATCTTAGCGACTTTGCACAAGGGAATATACTGAGCCGAGTTTGCTGAGTGGCATGTGGTCACACCGTGACTGACGTGCTGTCGTAGGTTGGCTGTTGGTGCGAGCCTCTAGACAGAGCACCTGAATGATGATGGGAGAACTGTGTGACCACAAGTATTGTGCAATAAATAGAGTCATGTTTTATTATTATTAAATTTTGTGGTACTCATCTTTTACATGAGTAAAGTTATGTGTTCTTTTTTGTAAATGTTCATTGGCACTGGGGTGTCAGAGTTTGGTTTTGGGGATGCTAATACGTTTTGATTTTGCCTTTGCCTACTGTGTAAGAATTGTGGGGTGCATGGTTGCATCTGACTATGTTGCAGACTTTTGTCCTTCTTGGGGATTGTGGAAATTTAGAGGCCATGAATTTTTGGTTGCATGTCCATTTTGAAGATGGTATTCCTAATGTGTTATTTGCATTCATAGTTTTGGGTTAGTTATGTTTCAAGTTGGCTGGTGAGAACATGAGATTTGTATGTGTCTGGATGGATTATTGAAGGAAAGTTGTATCTCTAATGAGAGAGTAGGACTGGTTACGTTTGGAGGGTGTGGGAAATAATACATATAAACTCAGGGAGTTTGGTGTAGGTGTTTGTATTTTGGCTTTGGAGTATTTCACCTGTGGTTCTCTGCAGTCCCCCCTCCCCCTAATGCTGCAATTTTCGTTTGTATCATGGGTTATTTGGAAAAGATATCTGTATGTGCATGTGCATATGGGCAATGTTAAGTAACATCATTGGGTGTATTTTTGGTGGGTATATAGTATATTTTGGGAAATGCAGTGGGAATGTTTGCCTATTCAGGATATCATGTATAGTTGTGGGTTTGCTTTTTGTTGTTTTATGGATTTTTGTATTTCCTTGTGTGAGGTCAGGTCTATGACTAATCTTGAGTGGCAATTGAACATGTGTGATTGTGAAGTGTATGTTATTCTCCATTTTGGGAGATGGATAATTTATATCTTTGTGAATATCTGGAAAGGTGTGACTTTGTATATGCAGGTAGTGTGAGATAATAGGACATTTGCATATTTATATGTAGCTATTTGATGCTTGTGGAGATTTACATGTGTATTGAATTTGTAGTTACTAGCATTCCTTGGGTGTCTGTAGGGTGTTTTAGGAACAGAGTTGTGTGAAGTAAGATTGTTCAGGGGACATGGGTACAAGTATTCCAGGGGTCTGGCAGTTTTGATGAATATCTTCTGGGGGAAAGCATTTTAAGTGAGGACTTACTAGTATGTAACTGGGAAGTAAGGCTGTCTGTATCTGATGGAATGCTGGGCTTGTGCATTTATGCCAAAAAGTGGGAATTATGTTTGTACGTATTACAGGAAGGTAATATGCTACAAGTATTTCTTAGTATTTGGGGGATGTAGGAGCTGGTTTCCATTTTTAAAAATTAATTTTTTAAAAAATTTATAAGTGGTTTGATATATATATATTTTTTTTAGAGTTTAATTATTTTTTTATTATTGAATTATACTGTAAATCTACATCTATGATTTAATCAGGAAGAAATGCTTTGTGTTTACAACAAGGACACATTTACTCTAGTGGAATAAACAAACACAGACAAAAGACCAAATACATGTTTGTTTTTTTAAAAACGAGTACACATTTTACCCAGTCCTTTTGCTATTTTGTACCATACTTTTCCTATTAGAGAACTGATCTTACATAAATGTCAAGTCTGCTTTATCTCCTCACATTTTTAAACATTAAATGGAGTTCCTCACAATTTCTAATTATAACCAAACAACTGAAAACAATATGGGAACAAAGTCTGAAAACAAAACAAAAAAATAGTGTAGATGGATATTACCTGATAGTTGAAAAGTTGAGTAAAACATGCCTCCTCTGTGGCTCATCTCAAAGCAACATTTTAATTCAAAGAGGAAAGCTTTTCAGATCTATGAGTGCCTCTGCAGAATCAGACCTATAAGTGTGTCTGGTCTGAATTGCAGAAGTTGAGTAAAAATGTCTACAAAATACCTAAGATCTAAAAATCAGAATAGTGCTAGTTCAAACAAAAAGTTTGGTGGTCTAAATACACCTTCAACTTCTTCCTTTGTTAAAATTATCTTTTATTTTGGATGGAATTTTAAAAATAACTTATGTTTTTAGTGTGCTTTTTAGTCAATGACGATAAAGTTGCAAGTCAAATGATTAAGTTTAAAGTTTTTATGTTTTACCTGATTCTACTGAAATTTCTTTCCATCACCTACAATTTTATGCAACCAAGTTATACATTGGGAATGTTTGTGTATATGTGTTAGTGTGTGGGAGGTATGTATTAGTTATGTATTAGTCATATTAGTCATTAGCCTTCAGACTCCCTTGGTCTTTTTTTTTTTTTTTTAAGAGAGAGAGTGAGAGAATTTTTTAATATTTATTTATTTTTTTTAGTTCTCGGCGGACACAACATCTTCGATGCACAAGATCTTCGTTGCACAAGATCTTCCTTGCACAACATCTTCGTTGCACAAGATCTTCGTTGCACAAGATCTTCATTGCACAAGATCTTCGTTGCACAACATCTTCGTTGCACAACATCTTCGTTGCACAACATCTTCGTTGGTATATGGTGCTGAGGATCGAACCCGGGCCGCACGCATGCCAGGCGAGCGCACTACCGCTGAGCCACATCCCTAGCCCGCCTTGGTCTTCTTCTTGTAGGCAGCTCTGGGCTTCCAGTCCGCCCGGCACCCTTCGCGCATGCGCAAGCCCTTGGCTGGAGGCGCTTTGGCGCTCGCGGGCAGCCACCCAAGGGCTCCAGTGTCAGTTGGGGCTCTGGCGTCTGTTAGGGCTCCAGCAGGGCAAGGCGCAGGCGCGATCGCTGACGGCAGGTTCCCAACGGCCGGCCGGGCTCCCATGGCGGCATCCAGACTCAGTCCCATAGGCCCGGAGGTACTGGCCTCGCGAACCTCTCCTGTCCCCAGTGTGTCCCTGCCTGGTCCTGTGCTCCCAGGGCAGCCCAGGAGCCTGCCTTGCCTCCCCTAGGACGCGGACCATCAGCACCAGACCCAGAGGTGAGGGGGGTGTTGTCCAGTGCGGCGTCGAGGCGTCGCCCATCCATGTCTTTTGCAGTCTGTGCGGCCCCTGGGCTCCAGGGCACCTGTGCGGTGCTTGAGAAGCAGGGTCCCAGTCAGCAGGTCTTCGACTTGGCTCCTGTCGATGTCAGACGAAGTGGTGATGATCAACTTCTTGTTCCCTGTGAAATCTGTGAATGTTGGGGACACTGTCAGCTGGCACCTGGGTTGTTAGGTGAAGGATGCTCTTTTCCTGTGATCTTAGCGACTTTGCACAAGGGAATATACTGAGCCGAGTTTGCTGAGTGGCATGTGGTCACACCGTGACTGACGTGCTGTCGTAGGTTGGCTGTTGGTGCGAGCCTCTAGACAGAGCACCTGAATGATGATGGGAGAACTGTGTGACCACAAGTATTGTGCAATAAATAGAGTCATGTTTTATTATTATTAAATTTTGTGGTACTCATCTTTTACATGAGTAAAGTTATGTGTTCTTTTTTGTAAATGTTCATTGGCACTGGGGTGTCAGAGTTTGGTTTTGGGGATGCTAATACGTTTTGATTTTGCCTTTGCCTACTGTGTAAGAATTGTGGGGTGCATGGTTGCATCTGACTATGTTGCAGACTTTTGTCCTTCTTGGGGATTGTGGAAATTTAGAGGCCATGAATTTTTGGTTGCATGTCCATTTTGAAGATGGTATTCCTAATGTGTTATTTGCATTCATAGTTTTGGGTTAGTTATGTTTCAAGTTGGCTGGTGAGAACATGAGATTTGTATGTGTCTGGATGGATTATTGAAGGAAAGTTGTATCTCTAATGAGAGAGTAGGACTGGTTACGTTTGGAGGGTGTGGGAAATAATACATATAAACTCAGGGAGTTTGGTGTAGGTGTTTGTATTTTGGCTTTGGAGTATTTCACCTGTGGTTCTCTGCAGTCCCCCCTCCCCCTAATGCTGCAATTTTCGTTTGTATCATGGGTTATTTGGAAAAGATATCTGTATGTGCATGTGCATATGGGCAATGTTAAGTAACATCATTGGGTGTATTTTTGGTGGGTATATAGTATATTTTGGGAAATGCAGTGGGAATGTTTGCCTATTCAGGATATCATGTATAGTTGTGGGTTTGCTTTTTGTTGTTTTATGGATTTTTGTATTTCCTTGTGTGAGGTCAGGTCTATGACTAATCTTGAGTGGCAATTGAACATGTGTGATTGTGAAGTGTATGTTATTCTCCATTTTGGGAGATGGATAATTTATATCTTTGTGAATATCTGGAAAGGTGTGACTTTGTATATGCAGGTAGTGTGAGATAATAGGACATTTGCATATTTATATGTAGCTATTTGATGCTTGTGGAGATTTACATGTGTATTGAATTTGTAGTTACTAGCATTCCTTGGGTGTCTGTAGGGTGTTTTAGGAACAGAGTTGTGTGAAGTAAGATTGTTCAGGGGACATGGGTACAAGTATTCCAGGGGTCTGGCAGTTTTGATGAATATCTTCTGGGGGAAAGCATTTTAAGTGAGGACTTACTAGTATGTAACTGGGAAGTAAGGCTGTCTGTATCTGATGGAATGCTGGGCTTGTGCATTTATGCCAAAAAGTGGGAATTATGTTTGTACGTATTACAGGAAGGTAATATGCTACAAGTATTTCTTAGTATTTGGGGGATGTAGGAGCTGGTTTCCATTTTTAAAAATTAATTTTTTTAAAAATTTATAAGTGGTTTGATATATATATATTTTTTTTAGAGTTTAATTATTTTTTTATTATTGAATTATACTGTAAATCTACATCTATGATTTAATCAGGAAGAAATGCTTTGTGTTTACAACAAGGACACATTTACTCTAGTGGAATAAACAAACACAGACAAAAGACCAAATACATGTTTGTTTTTTTAAAAACGAGTACACATTTTACCCAGTCCTTTTGCTATTTTGTACCATACTTTTCCTATTAGAGAACTGATCTTACATAAATGTCAAGTCTGCTTTATCTCCTCACATTTTTAAACATTAAATGGAGTTCCTCACAATTTCTAATTATAACCAAACAACTGAAAACAATATGGGAACAAAGTCTGAAAACAAAACAAAAAAATAGTGTAGATGGATATTACCTGATAGTTGAAAAGTTGAGTAAAACATGCCTCCTCTGTGGCTCATCTCAAAGCAACATTTTAATTCAAAGAGGAAAGCTTTTCAGATCTATGAGTGCCTCTGCAGAATCAGACCTATAAGTGTGTCTGGTCTGAATTGCAGAAGTTGAGTAAAAATGTCTACAAAATACCTAAAATCTAAAAATCAGAATAGTGCTAGTTCAAACAAAAAGTTTGGTGGTCTAAATACACCTTCAATTTCTTCCTTTGTTAAAATTATCTTTTATTTTGGATGGAATTTTAAAAATAACTTATGTTTTTAGTGTGCTTTTTAGTCAATGACGATAAAGTTGCAAGTCAAATGATTAAGTTTAAAGTTTTTATGTTTTACCTGATTCTACTGAAATTTCTTTCCATCACCTACAATTTTATGCAACCAAGTTATACATTGGGAATGTTTGTGTATATGTGTTAGTGTGTGGGAGGTATGTATTAGTTATGTATTAGTCATATTAGTCATTAGCCTTCAGACTCCCTTGGTCTTTTTTTTTTTTTTTAAGAGAGAGAGTGAGAGAATTTTTTAATATTTATTTATTTTTTTTAGTTCTCGGCGGACACAACATCTTCGATGCACAAGATCTTCGTTGCACAAGATCTTCCTTGCACAACATCTTCGTTGCACAAGATCTTCATTGCACAAGATCTTCGTTGCACAACATCTTCGTTGCACAACATCTTCGTTGCACAACATCTTCGTTGGTATATGGTGCTGAGGATCGAACCCGGGCCGCACGCATGCCAGGCGAGCGCACTACCGCTGAGCCACATCCCTAGCCCGCCTTGGTCTTCTTCTTGTAGGCAGCTCTGGGCTTCCAGTCCGCCCGGCACCCTTCGCGCATGCGCAAGCCCTTGGCTGGAGGCGCTTTGGCGCTCGCGGGCAGCCACCCAAGGGCTCCAGTGTCAGTTGGGGCTCTGGCCGTCTGTTAGGGCTCCAGCAGGGCAAGGCGCAGGCGCGATCGCTGACGGCAGGTTCCCAACGGCCGGCCGGGCTCCCATGGCGGCATCCAGACTCAGTCCCATAGGCCCGGAGGTACTGGCCTCGCGAACCTCTCCTGTCCCCAGTGTGTCCCCTGCCTGGTCCTGTGCTCCCAGGGGCAGCCCAGGAGCCTGCCTTGCCTCCCCTAGGACGCGGACCATCAGCACCAGACCCAGAGGTGAGGGGGGTGTTGTCCAGTGCGGCGTCGAGGCGTCGCCCATCCATGTCTTTTGCAGTCTGTGCGGCCCCTGGGCTCCAGGGCACCTGTGCGGTGCTTGAGAAGCAGGGTCCCAGTCAGCAGGTCTTCGACTTGGCTCCTGTCGATGTCAGACGAAGTGGTGATGATCAACTTCTTGTTCCCTGTGAAATCTGTGAATGTTGGGGACACTGTCAGCTGGCACCTGGGTTGTTAGGTGAAGGATGCTCTTTTCCTGTGATCTTAGCGACTTTGCACAAGGGAATATACTGAGCCGAGTTTGCTGAGTGGCATGTGGTCACACCGTGACTGACGTGCTGTCGTAGGTTGGCTGTTGGTGCGAGCCTCTAGACAGAGCACCTGAATGATGATGGGAGAACTGTGTGACCACAAGTATTGTGCAATAAATAGAGTCATGTTTATTATTATTAAATTTTGTGGTACTCATCTTTTACATGAGTAAAGTTATGTGTTCTTTTTTGTAAATGTTCATTGGCACTGGGGTGTCAGAGTTTGGTTTTTGGGGATGCTAATACGTTTTGATTTTGCCTTTGCCTACTGTGTAAGAATTGTGGGGTGCATGGTTGCATCTGACTATGTTGCAGACTTTTGTCCTTCTTGGGGATTGTGGAAATTTAGAGGCCATGAATTTTTGGTTGCATGTCCATTTTGAAGATGGTATTCCTAATGTGTTATTTGCATTCATAGTTTTGGGGTTAGTTATGTTTCAAGTTGGCTGGTGAGAACATGAGATTTGTATGTGTCTGGATGGATTATTGAAGGAAAGTTGTATCTCTAATGAGAGAGTAGGACTGGTTACGTTTGGAGGGTGTGGGAAATAATACATATAAACTCAGGGGAGTTTGGTGTAGGTGTTTGTATTTTGGCTTTGGAGTATTTCACCTGTGGTTCTCTGCAGTCCCCCCTCCCCCTAATGCTGCAATTTTCGTTTGTATCATGGGTTATTTGGAAAAGATATCTGTATGTGCATGTGCATATGGGCAATGTTAAGTAACATCATTGGGTGTATTTTTGGTGGGTATATAGTATATTTTGGGAAATGCAGTGGGAATGTTTGCCTATTCAGGATATCATGTATAGTTGTGGGTTTGCTTTTTGTTGTTTTATGGATTTTTGTATTTCCTTGTGTGAGGTCAGGTCTATGACTAATCTTGAGTGGCAATTGAACATGTGTGATTGTGAAGTGTATGTTATTCTCCATTTTGGGAGATGGATAATTTATATCTTTGTGAATATCTGGAAAGGTGTGACTTTGTATATGCAGGTAGTGTGAGATAATAGGACATTTGCATATTTATATGTAGCTATTTGATGCTTGTGGAGATTTACATGTGTATTGAATTTGTAGTTACTAGCATTCCTTGGGTGTCTGTAGGGTGTTTTAGGAACAGAGTTGTGTGAAGTAAGATTGTTCAGGGGACATGGGTACAAGTATTCCAGGGGTCTGGCAGTTTTGATGAATATCTTCTGGGGGAAAGCATTTTAAGTGAGGACTTACTAGTATGTAACTGGGAAGTAAGGCTGTCTGTATCTGATGGAATGCTGGGCTTGTGCATTTATGCCAAAAAGTGGGAATTATGTTTGTACGTATTACAGGAAGGTAATATGCTACAAGTATTTCTTAGTATTTGGGGGATGTAGGAGCTGGTTTCCATTTTTAAAAATTAATTTTTTTAAAAATTTATAAGTGGTTTGATATATATATATTTTTTTTTAGAGTTTAATTATTTTTTTATTATTGAATTATACTGTAAATCTACATCTATGATTTAATCAGGAAGAAATGCTTTGTGTTTACAACAAGGACACATTTACTCTAGTGGAATAAACAAACACAGACAAAAGACCAAATACATGTTTGTTTTTTTAAAAAACGAGTACACATTTTACCCAGTCCTTTTGCTATTTTGTACCATACTTTTCCTATTAGAGAACTGATCTTACATAAATGTCAAGTCTTGCTTTATCTCCTCACATTTTTAAACATTAAATGGAGTTCCTCACAATTTCTAATTATAACCAAACAACTGAAAACAATATGGGAACAAAGTCTGAAAACAAAACAAAAAAATAGTGTAGATGGATATTACCTGATAGTTGAAAAGTTGAGTAAAACATGCCTCCTCTGTGGCTCATCTCAAAGCAACATTTTAATTCAAAGAGGAAAGCTTTTCAATCTATGAGTGCCTCTGCAGAATCAGACCTATAAGTGTGTCTGGTCTGAATTGCAGAAGTTGAGTAAAATGTCTACAAAATACCTAAGATCTAAAAATCAGAATAGTGCTAGTTCAAACAAAAGTTTGGTGGTCTAAATACACCTTCAACTTCTTCCTTTGTTAAAATTATCTTTTATTTTGGATGGAATTTTAAAAATAACTTATGTTTTTAGTGTGCTTTTTAGTCAATGACGATAAAGTTGCAAGTCAAATGATTAAGTTTAAAGTTTTTATGTTTTACCTGATTCTACTGAAATTTCTTTCCATCACCTACAATTTTATGCAACCAAGTTATA